>NC_048596.1:274386472-274691472 GCF_003668045.3 Cricetulus griseus | reverse complement strand
GTAGATGCAGCCTTGTTGGAGGAAGTATGTCTTTGTGAAGGCGGGCTTTGAGGTTTCCCATGGTCAGGATAATGCCCAGTGTCTCAGTCCACTTCCTGTTGCCTTCTTATCAAGATGTAGCCAGTACCACGTCTGCCTGCACGCCACCATGCTCCTGCCATTATGGTAATGGACTGAACCTCTGAAATTGTAAGCCACCCCAATTAAATGTTTCCCTTTATAAGAGTTGCTATGGTCCTGGTGTCTTCACAGCAATAGAAACCCTAACAAAGACAACCCCAATCTTCTGGGCATGGGTTGCCACTGAGGCTTCTAACCTTCCTCCAACTTCTGGCCCACTTCCTCCATTGAAAGTGCACTCTTTCTTAATAAATTATCTATTCACTAATTTAAAAAATCTTAATCTGAGCACTGTGGAGGCAAAGGCAGGAGAATATTTGAGTTACAGGCCAGCCTGGTCTACAGAGTTCCAGGAAAGTCAGGCTACACAAAGAAACACTTTTCTAAAAAAAAAACAAATATAATAATAATGGAAAATAAAGAGCCTCCCCAGCTCTGCCAACCTGTTCCAGCCCCCCTGAGAGTCCTTGCAAGACAAATTTTGATAAACTTCTCAAATGCCTGATTCACACTGTAAGCTCAGGCCTCTGGGGTCTCAGCCCAGGACCAAGGTCACCCCAATCACCAGGTGGATTTGAAAGCTTGATGAAAACTGCACGAGGCTTTATTGTTGTTTAATGAGCTAACCCCATGTTAGCTCGGGCCTTTCATCCATCCACCATGGTGGATGGCTACAAAAGACAGCTCGAACAGGCTGCATAGAGATCTTATAAGGCAGCATAAAAGGAGTGTCTAGGGGTACGTACAGGCTCAGGACTGGTGTGGCTCCAGGCTTGGAAGGCTTGCCCTGTGTTGATTGGTCAACTGGTTGTTATGGCCCATAGGCCCTCCCAGGGTGGTTGCTATGCTCTGCGCATCATTGCTGTGTACTTGTCTGTAAAGCACACCCAGAGCTGTAAAGCATAGCACCACCAGCTAACTTCTGATTGGTTCCTTGCCACAAGGCAGGCATCTGACTTTCTAGTGACCAAATCAAGGTCAGACAAGCACGGTGTTAGGCTGTTATGGTTGCAGAAAGGGGCAGGCATCTGACCTTAGTGACTAAGACAAGGTCAGACAAGCATGTGTTCAGTTGTTATGGCTGCCGAAATGGGGAGCTGGTCCCTTCAACACAGAGGCTTGTTTTAGGTTTATTTTTATGTGGACTTACATATGCCTTCATGAGTTTAAGTGCATCAAATGCATACAGGTGCCTGCGGAGGCCAGATGGTACTGGATCCTCTGGAAATGAAGTCACAGGCAGTTGTGAGCTACTGGATGTGGGTGTCAGGACTGAACCTCTGACGGCTGCAGTGCATCCTCTTACATGTGGAACCATCTCTCCAGCCCTTTGTTTGCTTTCTTAAGACAAGCTCTCTCTGTGTAGCCAGTAGGCTTTGAACTGTTGATCCTCTTTGCCTTGGCTTTCCATGTGTTGTGATTATGGGTGTGAGCTGAAGGGACCAGCTCCCCTTTCGTCAGCCATAACAGCCGAACACGTGCTTGCCATAAACTTGCCTTGGTCACTTAGAGGTCAGATGCCTGCCTTGTGACAAGGAACCAATCAGAAGTTAGTCAGTCACTAGAAAGTCAGATGCCTGTCTCGTGACAAGGAACCCATCAGAAGTTAGCTGGTGGCGCTATGCTTTACGACCCGACCCTGGGTGTGCTTTACAGACAAGCACACAGCAATGATGCGCAGAGCATAGCAACCACCCTGGGAGGGCCTATGGGCCATAACAACCAGTTGACCAATCAACACAGGGGAAGCCCTCCAAGCCTGGAGGCACACCAGTCCTGAGCCTGTGCGTACCCCTAGACACTCCCCTTACACTGTCCTATAAGATCTCTTGGGAGGCCCTAGGAGCTGTCTTTTGCTGGCCATCCACCATGGCGGGTGGGTGAAAGACCCGAGATAACATGGGGTTAGCTCGTTAAATTACAATAAAGCCTCGTGCAGTTTGCATCAAGCTCTCGGATCCACCTGGTGATTGGGGTGACTGAAGTCTCAGCCTAGGACCCCGGATACTTGAGTTTTCCGGGGGTCTAACAAGCAACATACCCAGCAGAAACTGACAAATAATTACTATTAGGTTGGGTTTCTGATTCGAGTGATAGAGCACTTACCTAGCATGTTCACAGCAAAACAAAACACAAAAATGTGAATTTACCACCTTTTGTTTTATAAATAACCAGATCATTTCATTTTGCAATGGAAGACCCTTAAAGAAATGTGAATTCATTTAATAAATGCTGTGGAATGTATTCACTAAATTTTTCCAATTTTATCACTTTGTTTTGATAAAACTGACTCAATGTACTCATTTTGTTTTCTAGTTTATTTATGTGTTTCGGGAGCCGAGTAAAATTCTTCCATTAGAGGATTTCTCTCGGGGGGGGGGAGGGGGCCCATACTCTGGTCTGCATTGTATTGCAGATGCTAGCTGATTTACTGTTGAATGGCATAGCCTCAGTGGAGAAGGTCCCCTAGTTTTGCATCTCTACAGAACTAAGCATTTGAATAGGCCTGCACCAGGGCAGAGGGCGAGGTCTACCTGATAGGGGAGGACAGAGGGGAGGAGGCATTTGGCAGAGAGGTCTACAGGAGGACGGACGGTTGAGAGAGATCTCTGATAGGGTCTAGGAAGATGGGAGAAAAATGGTCTGGGGTCAGGGAAGAATGGTTAGATTACAGCCATGCTAAATAAAGGAGTGACTCCAGTTTTGCAGCATGGAACTGAGAACTCTCTAAAGATGACAAGATGCCTGTGTCTGGTCTTTATCGCCGTTGGGTTGTTAGGAATTTCCAAGTCAAAGTTAGGAAAATAAGTGACTCTTGGATACTGGTGTGATTTGAATATAAAGTATCTTCCATGAGTGAACTCTTGGTCCCTAGCTGATGGCACAGATTCATAGGTTAGGAACATTTAGGAGGCAGGCTTTGAGGTTGCATAGCCTGGTCCCACTTCCTGCTCACTCTCCTTCCCAACCCCTGCTGTAATGCTGTTCCCACCATAGTGGACTCTATCTCCTCTGAACTGAAAGCCAAAATAAACCCTTTCTTCCCTAGCTTGATTGTTAGGACATTTTATCACAGCCACAGCAAGTAATCAGTCAGAGGCTCAGCCACACATCCAACTGTCCTGTCGAGTTTCCATATTCACTCACCTCAATTCGGAAAACGCCTGCTTAGGGCAGGCCTGCTAGTAACTGATAGGGAAGGGCCCCGCCCATTGTGGGTGGGGCCATGCCTGGGCTGAGCAAGCCAGCCACGAGGAAGGGGCAGGCCAGCAAGGAGCATTCTTCCAGGGCTTCTGTCTCCATGCTCCACCAGACTACTGCCTTTGATGAACAGTGTAACCCAAACAAATCCTTCCCGCCTCAGAATACTTCCGGTGTATCACCACAGTAACAGAAACCCCAGGACAAGGACGCATCTATCACTCCCTCTAATGGTTAGGAACACAGCGGAAGGTGCAGAGAATGTAAAGAGCCAGGTGATGGGGTGGAATGTGGGACTCTGCCATATGGTGATAATTATTATGATTTATTAAAGCCTGCCTGAGGACTCAGAATGCAAAATCAGTCACAGGCCATTGAAGCCAGGCACACAGCTTTAATCCCAGCAGCCAGAAGCTAGGAGGTGGTGGTGCACACCTTTAATCCTAGGACTCAGGATTAAGAGGTAGACTGATCTCTATGAATCCAAGGCCACCCAGATCTGCACAGGAGTGAATCAATCTAAAAGAGAATTATAGCTCACACCTTTGATCCCAGCACTAGAAGAGTATAAAAGACAGGAGCAAAGAGTAGGAGGCATTCATTCTCCAACTGAGGAGAGGTTACAGTCTGAGGCTTGGTGAGAGATCGTTGAGACAGGATCAGCCCTTTCAGCCTGAGCCTGAGGTAAGAGCTAGTGGTCAGCTGCTTTGCTTTTCTGATCTTCAGCTTGAAGTTTGAATGCCAGTCTCTGGGTCCTCTTATTTCTCGTGTTACACTACCAGACACACGGCCATTGCACTTGAACTCCAAGTAACTGCAGCCCTGCAAGAGAAAGAGCTCACGAAGCCCGGCTCCTCCCTGAGGACTTCAGACAGTCAGAGGCTGCTGGAGGAGGAAGAAATCCTCTTTAGCAGTGTGCCAGTGATAAGATGCCTGAAAGGTTCAGGCATTATGCTGGCCTGCCCCTGTTATCTGGTGGAACAGGCAGTATCCTGGTCAGCCCAAGGTTCCATGGGAACTAAGTCTGCACACAGATACAGAGGACCCCTTTAAAAGACAGGTCCCTACCCATTTACGCTGTTTCCTCTCTGTTTCCCCGATCTGTTTTGTCTCTGCTTTCTCTTTACTCTGTCTCCCACCTATGCTCTCTCTCTGCCTCTCTATGGCGACCGACCATGGCCGTCAGCCACTTACCCCTGTTCCTCTTCTTAATCTCCCCATTCTGCCAGGCCTTATAATAAATATAGTCAATATGTCTCATGTCTCAGCATTTCTCTTCTTTTTAAACAAAAGAATAACAGTGCCTATGTTCAAAGTGACCCTACTGAGACTCTTGTGTAACCAAAACTGACATAACAGGAGCTGCTCAGAAGAGGAAGGGACTGGAGGAGGGGCCAACAAAGGATGAGGCATGAATAGAACCAAAATACATTATTTTTAGTTTTTTAATACTTATTTACTTATTATGTGTACAGTGTTCTGCCTGCAAGTCTGCCTACAGGTGTTACAATAAATCTTTCTGCCAAAAGCCGCCTGAACCCCACCACCACATGTGAGCTTTACACCCACTGCCCACCCGAGTTAGGGCCCAAATGAATACACAGAAACTTGTATTAGGGTCAAAGCTGCTTGGCCAATGACTAGGATTCTCATCTGTTAGCTCAGTCTTAATTATCATAAATCTATATATTTTATAAAATCTTATCGGACGCCTTATTGGCGTCCCTCCTTGCCGGTGGATCACTTGCTGCCGCTGGAGCAGGAGCGAAGGGGAAAAAAGGACACTTCCTGTTTCTCCTTCGCTTAAATGAGTCTCCTTGCTATGTCACTTCCTGCCTGGATCAGCACTTCTCTACTACATTTCCCAGAATCCTCTTGGCTCTTAGTCCTGTCTAACTTGCTGTCTCATTGGCCAAACAGTATTTTATTTAACAATCAATAAGATAAACATACACAGTACATTCCCCATCATACAGTCCAGAAGAAGGCACGAGATTTCATTGTAGATGGTTGTGAGCCACCATGTGGTTGCTGGGAATTGGACTCAGGGCCTCTGGAAGAGCAGCCAGTGCTCTTAACCTCTGTGCCATCTCTCCAGCTCCCCCAAAATACATTCTAAATATGTATATTTGCTAGCAAAAGCAAGTAAGGGAAATCCTTAAGAATAAAAACACAAACAGAAAAACATACAACAGGTGACATGGATTTTGAAAGACTGCAGTATCAAAATGTATAAAGCAAGGTTGGGGAGATGGCTTATGGAGGAAGATGCTGCCAGGCCTGACCTCGAGTGGGTCTCCAGAAACCACCCAGTGTAACCAATTTCCACAAGCTGTCCACAAGTTACACACATGACCCCTCCCCCACACCAGCACAATAAATAAAAATACAACAGCCAGGTGGTGGGGTGTAGGCTGAGTTTTCCTGTCTCAATCGCCTGTTCCCAAGTAACAGGCAGCAGATTCCCAAGTAACTGACTTGGCAATTTAATATAAATTACAAATGCTGGGTCAATACTTCAGGCTTGTTAGTAGCTAATTCTTACACTTAAATTCTCTGTCCATCTTCATCCCAGTATCCTGTTTGACTTTATCCTGCCTTGCTATAGGCCAAATCAGCTTCAACATTAACCAGTGAGAGTAATATATATTCACAGTGTACAGAAGGATTATTCCACAGCAGTGGTGGTGCACTCTTTTGATCCCAGCACTCAGGAGGCAGAGGCAGGCAGATCTCTGTGAGTTCAAAGTCAGCTTGGTCTACAGACAGCATTCCAAGACAGCTAGGGCTGTTACACAGAGAAACCCTAGCACAAAAAAATTATATATGTATTATATAAATTTATTTTTAATGAAACCACTGAGTCATTTCTCTCCAGCTCCAATAAAGGAAACCCAATGAATTATATATATATTATATATATTTTATATGTATTATATATAAATTATATAATTTATATATATTTATATATAATATATATATTATATGATTATATATATATTATATATGAAATGTACCATATATTTTAAAAAATCAGTAAAAAGAGGCAGAATTAGAATGCAAAATTCCAAAAAAGTATCCCACCACCAAGTCATGATAAGGTTCAGCATGAGCAGCTTCTCTGCTGTGCTGACAAATGAGAGAAGGCTCAGTGAGTGAGGCTCCACAGAACCTGACCGCCTGCGCCTGCTCTCAGCACCCAGAGTGGAGTGAGGTCATCTTCTGACAGCCACACGCAGGCTGTGGCACGCATGTGACCTCACACCACCATCTACAGAACAATAGGAAGAAATAAAGCAGTCCACAGTTGGCTTAAAGTGATGACTTTATTAATAAATATACATCCGTATGATGATGCAGATACAAATCATGAACACTACTCCATTCCCATACACATAATTGCACACGAGTAGCTCAAGTTCATGGACACTGATTAAAACATACACAGTATCTATTCAGACTTTACAGCAGAGGACAACGTGCTTATTATCAGTTAAGTGTTAATTATTTGCTTCATAATTGTCTGTGGAAAAAGCAAATTGTGAATCAAAGAATCAGAATGGCCTGATTAAATCATAGAACTGACTTGCTACAGCACTAATTCTCAAAAACTTAAACACTACAAGTGAAAGCACAGATTTGTCTACTTGGAGGTAAAGGGAGAAAAGCAAAGGAAAAATTCAGACCTTTTTGAGTTACAATCTGACTAACGGACCATAAAAGCTTACTGCATACAGCCAAGGGATGACAGAGGGGTTACCAACACCACACCCCCTGAACTGCTTTTGAAAGAAGTTCACTGTCTAAACTCACACTGTGGTCATTCTTACACTGGATGAAGTGCCCTTAACCTCAAATTAAATGGATCCAGATTTTACCTCAAAGAAACTCAGTATTCTTATTTCATGAAAACACATATGTAAATTCACACAAACAGCAGTTTGGAATGAATAAATACCACATTGACAGATGTTTCTTTTTAAAAAGTAAATTAAAAATACAAAGAATTATTAGTCTGATTTAAACACTGATTTTAAAAAAATGTTCCCAGATATTAAAAATTAAATCAAATACTACTTAATTTTTCAATATATTGTGCCAATATATTTTTTTAATATCCAGTGCAAAACTCCAAAGATAGTATCAAAATCACCCCATACTAAAGATTAGTTAGGCAAAGTGATACCTGTGGAAAATGAAATTTTATCTGTATCGACTCCTTTTTTGTTATAACAATAATAAATACAGCATGTTAAAATATCCTTTTAAGAAAAAAGTAAAACAACTTACTGGAATAGTAGATCATTTTCTGACAAACAGTTTTAATATAGAATAGTGAAACCTATTTTATGAAGAATAGAATCACGCAGTATAAAATTAGCAATTTACCTTTTACGGAACAATTATGCAGTGGGGGGAAGGGCAGTTTTCCCCAACTGAATATACTGACATCTAGGCAACTGTTTAACATGCTATTTCAGTGTCTGTCGTGTTACAAAAGATGCAGAATGCAGTCTTTAGATCGACCATGTAGAAGTAAAAATATTTTCTATGTGAAGACCTCATTCCTGTCATCACATCTGTGTCTCTCCAGCGTGGCACTAATAAACTGTCCACAAGGAGAAAAGTAGAATCAGATGTTCACCAGTGTGGAGTATAATATTCCAGGTAACTGCTCACTGGAACAGTAATTTCAGTTTTCTAAGTGATGTTATCCATCTACAACTGTAGCCACTCATTCCCCTTTCCTGGGACAAACGCTCCCAATAATAACACTGTTAGGAACATCTCTCCTTAAACTGTGTCCATCTCATGAACATGGATACAAGGCTCACTGTACAATACACCCACTCCGTCTTCTGACACACAGCACAGCACCACCGAGTAGGTGTGCTGGAGAGCTGAGAGAGAGGTGGGAAAAGGGCAAGGAGGAACAGAAGGGCACAAAACCAGGCATGACACCAAACTGAAAGGATGGGAAGTGAACTTACTCTGAAACACAACACGTACCAAATCCTTGACAGTGGTGTGCGCTATTCTATAGTAGAACGTTTCAACTGTCTTCAGGAACTAATTAGGCGTGCAAGGATTTCTAAGCAGCCAACTGCTGAACATCTTCAGAACTGGCTAGGTGACGGATACTCAAGTGACCAGATGAAGACATGAATGAAGATGCAGGCATTTGCGTGTGTCAGAAGTTACACTGTACTTCGTAAACTATCACAAGTTTTATATTCTAAGCTTCTGCAAGAAGAAACCCTTGAAGCAGTTTAGCTGCCCACAAGATACAGTTGGTTGTATAGTTACCCAGCATTGTTCGCTGTCCCCTACAATTTGTGCAAAGCTTGTACTGTTGAGGCCACTGTCCTCTCATGCAGTGTAACACCTCTTATTGTCAGAGCAGAAGCCCAGCTTGTGTCAGCTATCCCTGGGGCACCTGAGGTTTGCTGCTTGTCTCCTGATAAAGGCCTAAAACATGGTATTTACGTGCAGTCAGTTTGCATGAACTGAGAGCAAGCCTAACCAACAGGTCCGTGTCCTTTTAAATTTGGTTATTTCTAAAGTTTTGAGTCCTGTAAATCTAATTTTAATATTAAAGGCATTTTGAAATGCAAGTAAAAAACATAATTTTTTAAGTTCAGTGAAAGCTTTTCATTCTCTTTTGCTCTGTTTTGTTAAGAGAGGGTTTCTATATAGTGCTGGCTGTCCTAGAAATCACTATGTACACCTCTCAAACTCAGAGACCCACCTGCCTCTGCTTCCCGAGTGCTGGGACTAAAGGTGTGTGCCACCACTGCCCACTGAAGCTTTTCAATTCTAAAGTTCATAATATTTTATTTAGAACAAACTCAGAATAAATAAAATGTATATTAACAAGAAATATTTCAGAAAGGAAGATATTCTTCTGTAATTACACCTATGTGTCCAATATTTTTCTCTTTTCTATATAGCTTTTAAAGCAAGTCTCCCTAGGGAGAGGAGATTTCTTTTGGGAGCCACAATGCCATTTTTAAGCTAACCAGCACTCAGGTTCACAAATACTCAGTTCTTACATCTCTTGGTATTTGGGTCTTGACAGCCAGGAGACTATTTTTAGACCAGTTTTGCATTCTATCACTCAATTTGTATCCTTTGGTAGATATAAACCTGAAAATGCAGTTAAGTAATAATGCAATATAATAACAATTACTCAGAGAGACTAAAAAAACATTCTAAATAAATGAGTAATAGTAATGTTTTTAAATATAATACTTTGAAACTCATTTAAGTATATGAAAGACAAAGTAGAATGATTATAGTTACATGCAGACCTAAAGGTTTCTTTTTCTTGTACATTAAATATAATGTGTGGGTTTATGAATTGTTTGTAGTGTGTGGTATATACGCTCTTAAGCACCTGGAAAACATAAGCTGTAATTATCGAGTAGTAGACAATCTTTAGGAATGATGATCAACTAATGTCATGTGAATCAATAAATAGCAAGTGTGTCTTACATTCCAAAGCATCCAAACTGTGTCTTATTTCATGGAAGTTCTAAACTCACAGCCACACCCTTTGGTCTCTTCACTAGTTGCTGTTCTGCCTCATTAGTTAGAATGCGACAGGTAAACCTTACTGCACTGGTTTACTCACAACTGAAAGTCAACTGTGGCAGCCAGTTAGCCTGTGAAGCATCCACTAAGAATGGCCCAAAGGGAAAGCAAAAATGACTTAGCTGAGTGTTGTCTGAACCTTGTACAATATAGACTCAATATAGACTCAATATAGACTCAATGTACTACTCCTGCCCTAAGCTTATCTGTCAACACGAGGCAGCTTCTGAGCAAAAAGGAAGGAAGGAATGGGGAGTGAGGGAGATCAACAGAAAACAAACCGGAGTCCAGGTGGCAGAGTCAAATGGAACCAAGAAGCTTCGGAAGGCCTCAGTCTACTGCTAACTTGGGCTCCCCTGCCTGCCTCGCTCATTCACTGGGTGGCTTGACTTCCCCGCTGGTTTCCTGCACCCCGTGGACCACTCTGCTATGCATCATGGGGTAAGGAAAGGCAGCAGTACCACAGCCATAGCCAAGATCTGCAAGCCGGGACAGAGCTTTAATGCTACCTGGAGGCCTCCCTGGGCTGACCTTGTACCCTGCAGCTTTGGTTGTACCCAAAGGTCTGCCTGGACTTGTCTTAAATCCAGCTGCTTTGGTAGTTCCCAGGGGTCTGCCTGTGCTGGTCCGGTATCCCGCTGACTTGGTGGTTCCCGAAGGCCGGCCGCGCTTACCAGATCGATTGAGGTTTTTCTTTTTCTTTAGTTCATCTTTTATCTCTATGTTTCTGCCACTGGGAGGCTGCAAGTGTGTTTCATTTAATGGGTCTTGCCTCTGACAAACCATTGGTTTGTGGCTGACTGTGTGGCCGTATTTGCTTTGCTGGGAAGAATATATATCAAACTGGTCAGCAGCTCTCATGGCATCTTCACCGAGGCAGGAAGGTTTGCCAGGCCCACAGAACGCTGGATTACTGCCGGCAACAGGATGCATCATTTTCTACCAAAAATAAAGACAAAAATATGTATAAATACCTATCTGTATAACAGCAACCAGTGGGAAAACCATCTTTCAACATCTATGTAGACTGCCTAAAATTAGGGAAATAGGATAGACTACAGAACACGTAAACACACACGAGCAGGGTTCCACAACAGTCTCATCACCCTCACCAAACTGAATCATTCTTTCCCAGAGGACAGAGATCCAGAAAATTCAGTCAGTAAATGAAATGTACAAGGCTCAGAAAGTTAGGAGATCCACTCTTCCTCCCTCTGCAAGTTTATAAAAGCAGGAAGAAGCTGCTAGGGAGAGAAAGACTCTCCAGTGGACGGGGACTTCTAGGAGTGTGGCTTTTATAAGCAGTAACTTTGCTAGGAAGTCTGTTCAGCCACACAGCTGCCTGCCCATCTGTCCATAACTTAATAAACCCACTTGCTCACCATGCTAGCCCTGCTTGGAAGTCTTTATTGGTGCCCTATCAAGGGTAAACAGAGAATTGTCCATGCCTCCCCCCAAAAAGTCACAAAACAGCAGGAGAGTCATGGTTTTCTTAATTACATGTAGGAACATAAGTTATATAAGATCACTCAATTAGAGGCTGGAACAATGGCTCAGCCGTTGAGAGAGGACTTGCTGCTCTTGTAGTTCAGGTCCCAGCACCCATATGGTGGCTCACACCATCCACAATTCGAGTTCCAGGGGACTGACACCCTCCTCTGACCTCCTTGGACAACAGGCATGTACATGGTAAACATACATACATGCAGGCAAAACAGTCATACACATAATTTTTTTGTTTTATTTTTCAATAACTGGAACTCAGAGATCCGCCTGCCTCTGCCTCCCAAGTGCTGTGATTAAAGGAGAGCACCACCACCACCCAGACACATAAAATTTCTTAAAAATCTACTTTTTTGAAAAGATAATTCAAAACACTAATAGCTGTAATACTCTGATTAAAGCTGAAATATAAAAATTAGTATTTTGTAGGCTTTTTTTTCCCCTTTAAAGTTATTAAATCCTAGAAAGACTATATAATAGTAAAAAAACAGAACAAGGCACAAAGAGATGGCTCAGCAGGTAAAGGTACTTGCCACCAAGACTGACATACTAAGTGCAATTCTGATGACCCAAAAGGTAGGAGAGTCAACTTCCACAAGCTGTCCTCTGACATCTACATACACACTGGTGCACACACACACAAACACTAAAATAAATAAATAAACAAAACCCAGAATCCTTATTAAAATGATTTCCCATGCCTAACCTTCAAATGCCTCCAATGGGTCTGGGCACATTCTCACATGTATACTCTTACCCTGATCAGTTTCCACAAGATGGATATTCAGTCATTAAGGTAATTTATTATTTATGCAGAACCCTGGGTGTATGTTACACTTTTCAAAAGCCAGATAGTGTCAAGCAAGGAACACAATGTCTTGGCCCAGCACACAGAATCCCTTCCAGTGGTCTCTATCCAAACAAAACTGAGGATAAACAAACATTTCTATTAGCTAAAACAGATGAGCGCATACACTAACAGTGAGGACTGAACTACAAAAACACGGCAGCAAACAAATACCGTCTACTCCAAAGACAAACACTGAATGTCAAACAGATCACATACAGGGTATGCCATCTTCTTCACAGGAGCCCTGAACAAGTCAAAAGTCACTGTTTCCTCCCAGGCCCTAACTACAATCCCCCCCCCCCCTCATAAGGCTGTATCTCACACGAGCATTGAGCTTTCATACCGCAGCACTGTAACACAAGAAAGACAAAGCCATGCACAAACTCCAATTCAGATTGAGGTCCCTCCTGAAGTGTCATCCTTCATATACATAAAACTGCAACTCCTCCCAGAGCACACATAGGAACTTACTAAGTTCATCAAAGGACAAGGAACTAGGTAGGACTCATGCCACGAGACACATGCCACCAAACAAGTGTTTGCTGAGACTCAATCAAGAGAGTTGTTGCTCAGATAGCTGAAGGTGTCAATCATGAAGTAAAATATACACCGAGAAGACAAAAAGCTGCTTGTTTTATGGTCAGGGCAACCAACACAGACTTGAAATTATAAAACAAGACAAAGCTAAACAAAATAGTAAAGGAATAATCTTTACCCACTTGCCAAAGATATGAGCTAACTATTAATACTTTACTAGCTACAATTCTAATTTCAGATAAGAAAGAGAGACCTTCAGTTAAGTTTTAAACGGAACATTGGCCTCAAGTAGTTTCTGAGCATTTCCTATGTGCCAGGCCTTTGCACATAACCCTCAGTGCATGCTCTGTTAAGAAAGGGCCGGGGTGGAGCACTCCTGCACAAGTGGAAGGACCAGAGTTTGCCTATCAGCATCCACCTACAGACCAGTCTTGCCTACAACCTCAGCTGCTGAAAGGAGGGAAGACAGGGAGATTAGTGGAGCCCCAAGTTCAGAGAGACACCCTGCCTCAAACAGGTAGCAACAGAGGACACTCAACCTGCTCCGGCCTCTACATCAACACAAATAGTCACATGTGTGCACGGTCTCTCTGTGGCTTTGGAGGCTGTTCTGGAACTCACTCTGGAGACCAGGCTGGCCTCGAAGTCACAGAGATCCACCTGCCTCTGCATCCCGAGTGCTGGGATTAAAGGCGTGCGCCACCACCTGGCTTCTTTTGTTGTTGTTTTTAAGAAATGGGAACTGACTTAAGTGACCTATGAGGGAGGCTCTTTAGGAGACTGCAAAGCCCAACAGGAATTTCGACAATCTGAACAGAGCCAACAGTTCATGTTGCAGGGCATACAGCCATTCCAGGATCTGTCTTCTCTACACTGAGGGTGTTCACCAGCATCCCACTAGATGTCAGAAACACAGCTTTCCCCCCAAATTAATGACAACCAAACTTTTCTCCAGATAGTGCCCTAACAGGCACAATCCTCTCCTTCCACAAGAGTCACCTCTTTGAGGCCTGGGCCAGCATGCCTGGTAAATCCTATCACTGGGAAGGCTGAAGTCAGAGAACCCCAGATTCAAGGCCAGTCCCAAGCTTTATAGGGAGCAAGGGATAAAGGTAGTAAGTTGAGAGTTCTTTTCTCTCACACACAGGACTATTAGATAAAGACAAACATTCTTTTCTCTCAGACATGGAACTACCAGATAAAGGAAATACATCCTTTTCTCACACGCAGAACTATTAGATAAAGGAAAAAAATATTCTTTTCTCTTAGATTTTTCAAGACAGGGTTTCTCTGTGTAGCTCTGTAGACCAGGCTGGCCTCGAACTCAGAGATCCCACCTGCCTCTGCCGCAAGAGTGCTGGGATTAAAGGAGAGCACCACCACCGCCCAGCTAGGAAAAAAACATTCTTAGAACTTTCTTCAGGGCTATGAAAAGCTTTGTGCATGTATGTGCATACATGCGAGCACACACACACACATGCATACATGCACACATACATAGATAATTTACATACATGATTAAGTTCAGCACTTGGGTAACACATCCACATTAATCCCGTTCTTAAAAATGCCTCCCTCACCCGGTGTTGGTGGCGCACGCCTTAAATCCCAGCACTCGGGAGGCAGAGGCAGGTGGATCTCTGTGAGTTCGAGGCCAGCCTGGTCTACAGAGCGAGTGCCAGGATAGCCTCCAAGGCAATACAGAGAAACCCTGTCTAGAAAAGCTAATTAAATAATTAATTAAAAAAACAACATGCCTCCCTCATTCTATTCCAAATCTTACCTGCTAATGATTGTTTTTTGAGAATTGGTCTCATTGTCTAGGCAGACCTCAAACTCACAGCAATCCTCCAGCCTAACCAAGCAATTCTGAGTGTAAAGGTGTTAACCAGCATCCCTGGTCAGCTACTGTTTTTTAATTATCTTTGTGTGCATGAGAACACGTGAATTAGGGCAGCCCTGGAGTGCAACAGATGGGGGCTACAGTTGGGTTTCCAGCCGTGCAGGGTAAGCAAGCAAAGGGAATGGACCTTTAGTTCTCAGGGCCAGCACACTCTAACTGCCGATTGCCATCGAACTACCTTTTTTCCCATCTATCTTAACTTTTTGCATACGAAGCTCACTAAAATGATATAGGTTACATTTAAGAAAATCCCAAGAATTTCTCTAAGATGCGGGTGGATCGCAAGCTGGGCTTTAGAGAACAAAGCGTGTTGCCGAGCAAAGGCTACAGTTGTTTTTCTTTTCAGTTTTGTTAGTGGTACTGGAGCTGGAACCCAGGGCCTTGCACATACCAGACAAGGAAGGAGAATCTCTTTAAATGGTTCACTGGAAGTTTAAGGACGCCAACAATTAGTTGGACTGTGACTAAATGAACGGTTCTGAAGGTGTGCTGAGATCTGCTCTCCCTGGAGGTTTGCTGTGGAGTTTCAAATCCTGTTCTTCAATGAAACAATCGCATCTTGAAGATGGCAGACGCTACGGCCAACAAAACTATTCTTAGCAACTTCACAAGGCACCGACGAGGCGCGGTAAATACAGCCAAGGCTCAAAACCGCACATTCTGCCGCGCTCCAAGCAGCAAGAGTCACATGATCTTAGGGTTTTCGTTATCACATGCGGTTTTATCACTCTGAACAAGTTGGGGAGGGGGGTCGTGGCAACAACCGGGGGTGCTGCCCCGCTCGCGGGCTGGCCGGGGGAAGTTTACTCGGGGTAAATAACAGCCCCCTTTGTCTCCTCCGCACTCCTGGGCCGTGCCCGACGGCGCTCCCCACGCCAGCATCGAACGGGACCCGGGGCGTTCACGGCCGCCCGGCCGCGGCTGCCCAGCGCGACCACAACTTGGCAGCCCCGCGCTCGCTCGCTCGCCCGCCCGCTCTCCCGCTCTCCCGCTCGCGCTGCAGCCCGGGCTGCGCGGCCCGCGCCGTGACCTCCCCGAGGCCGGCGGGCGCCGGGCGGAAGTGCCGCGGGACGGCCGCTCCGGGGGAGAAGAGGCCCCCCCCCCCGCGCCCCGCTCGCCCCGCTCGCCGCGCCCTACCTCGGCCGCTCGGAGCCCGGCCCTCAGCGCGCCCAGGGGCCGACCATAGGCAGGGCCGCTCCCGCCCGTTCCGCTCGCTGCGGCCGGCCCAGTGCAGTCCACGGCGGAGGGAGGAGGGAGGAGCCAGGGAGGGAGGGAGGGAGGGAGGGAGGGCGGCGGCGCCCGACTCCCGGGAGCCCTCAACGCGGGCCGGGACGCGGGCGGAGGAGGCCGCCACAGCCCCGGAACGTGAGCGCCGGGCGCGCGCGCGCACGCACGCACGCACACAGGCGCCAGCAGCACGCTTGGCTATCGCGAGACCGGTGGCCCGGCCCGCGGCCAGAGTGCGCGTGCGCGGGGTGAGTGACGGAGGCCTGCGCGGCCCAGAGCTCCGCCCAGGGCGGGCTGTTCGCCTAGGTGAGCTTGACTCTCCCTCGGGGGCGAGTTCCTCAGAGCAGGGGCGCTCAGGGAGGCAGAGGCAGGCGGATCTCTGTGAGTTGGAGGCCAGCGCGGTCTACAGCGCGAGTGCCAGGATAGCCAGGAATGTTACACAGAGAGACCCTGTCTCAGGAAACTAACAAGAAAACAGACTGACTGTCTGACTTTGGGTTTCTTAGGGGCGGTTGGGGTGAGACTCCCGACCTCCAAACAGCAGGACCTTCTGACATAATAATTAAAGGCCTTTTGTGGGACACCCTGTTGGTGGGGGAGGTCCTTCTGTGTGAGTAAAGTACTGTTGGCCAATAGGAAAGCAAGTTATGCGGGACTAGGAATCAAGGAGGATTCTGGGAAGTGTAGTCAAGAGAAGTGTTGTGATCCAGGCAGGAAGTGACATAGCAGGCAGACTCAGAATATAAGCAGGAAATCGCTCTTCTCTACAGAGCTGCATGTGATCGCGGGAAGAGGACGCCAGCGGAAGACGTCCTCCATAAGTCTTATAAAATATATAGATTTATGGTAATTAAGACTGGGCCACATATAATAAATCCTAGTCAATCAGCAGCATTGTAAACTAATGTAAGTCTCGTGTGTTATTCTGGACGCCCACGTACGTGGGGGCGAGGCTCCGGCAGATGTAGTAAACGCTTATCCTTACACCCTATCCTATTTAGTTTTTGTTTTTTGTTTTTTAAAAATCCCTGTTATGTCTGGAAAGTGCTATAGTTTTTGCCCTGGAAGAGGCTGAGCCACTAGCCTAATTCCATTTGGCATAACTGTCTCTGTTGTGAGCTAATCTTTTTATACACTGTAAAGATGTGTCTTTGCCTAAGGCAACTTCTGATTGGTTTACTAAAGAGCTGACTGGCTACCAGCTGGGCAGGAGAGAGAGGTGAGGATGGAGGTGGTAAATGTAGTGTGGCCCAAGTCAGACCTACGCTGCAGGGAGGTAACCAGCCCATGTGACAGGACACAGGTGAATAAAACCAGGCTTATCTAAGTTATAGGAACTAGTTGGGGAAAAGCTAGGGTCAAGTGTTCATAGTTAGTCTCTGTGTTGTTATTTGTGAGCTGGTGGCCCAAAAAGGGATCCAACTACAGTTTCCTGCTAAGTCGTTTTTTGTTATATAATTATCTTGGATTCTGACAGTTTGCACCACAAATATATAACATGAAATTAACAGTCTTTCCATACTCCAAACCCACATATACTTCCAAGGAAAAAATAATACCTGTCCGGCAGCGGGGTAGTGACAGGAAGCCCACCTCAGAAGCAACAACCCTGTCTTCCTCTCAGGAACCTGAGGATTTGTCCTTCAAACAGCCCCTCCCTTCAGAGACCCTGTTCTGTGGGACTCCTGTCCCACAGTGGTATCACAGCTACTCCAAAGGGCCTTGCTTTGACCACAACTCAAAATGTCTCTTGGATGAAGCAGCCTACTGCCAGCCCAGATGACCCTGCTCACAGATACACTTGATCTTATTGCAGCAGTCCTCAGTCTGCTCAGAAGGGAACATCTCGCTAACCCACCGTGGCTAGTGCAAGTGACTTGGCTATACAAACAGCACTCCCTTCGTGCTTCTGAAAGCAGTTGGGGAAACTTGCTTCCTGGCAAGGCTTCTATGCTGCAACGCAGGGCAGGCTCAGTGAAGACTAGTCTCAGCAGTCACATTGCCCACGGGTAGCTTCTGACTGCTGGTAGAGTGGGCCAAGGGGGTTGTGGGGAAAGCAGGTGACTTGGAACTACCAGCCCCAGGCACCCAGACACAGCTGGAAGGTGGCGGGACTTCACAGCTAGACTGAAGAGATGAGGGTCTGAGGGCTGAGAAGTGAGACTATGGAGGAGCCATCCGCCCTGTCCTGGTACTTCAAAGAGGAAGGTACTGAATTGCCAGCTCGGTTACTGAGCTGCACTTAGAGGCTGGAAACCAGGCCATTGGCACTTGAAGGCTACACTGTAAGGAGGGCCCTGGCACTGCACTTAGACTCGTTGTCTGTGAGTGAGTTTCCATTTGAATAGAGCAAAAAGACCTTCAGCTCTTGATGAAGTGTTGATGTTCTGAGTTATGCTGGACCATTAGGAAAGAGGGTTACTCCAGAATGAAATCAGGTTCTGAGATATCAGAGAAAAACAATCTCTGATGGGCTGAACCCCAAAAACCCACCCAGAAGAGTATTTATTGATTGTCATACCAAAATTTTTAGAGTAAAACAAGATCCTCATACCAAACACAGATGTAATCTACATCTTTCTCAAAGGAGCACCTCACCCTTGCAATCTTTGTCCTTTTTTGCACTGTTTCAGTACTCAGTAGTGCAGGGTGTCCGGGTGCCAGGACTATCGTGTGACTAAAGTTGTGCAAAGGCTGTAAAACTCCTTCAGAAAAAGAACTCTATAAATCATAGAAAACAATCAGTTTTCTGCAATGATTTCTTCAAGGTCTAAATACTTCTGGAAAACAACTACTTCACTCTGATGTTTACCCTAGATACAGTGATTTTACTAGATTTCCTACTACAGTGAAGCTTGGAGGTCATCTCTGAGTCATGCTTCATGGTGATTGTATTGACCTGGGACCTTGAGTATTGTCTGTGTATCAAAGTGATTCAGCACTGGGCTGCTGAGGTGCATAGTATAGTACCACCTCCAAGGGAACTGGAGACAGATGAGCCACATGGACAGTGATCTGTCTACATGACCACCAATAAAAACTCTGAACAAAAGCTGGGCATGCTAGAACACTCCTTTAATCCCAGCACTGGGAAAGTAGAGCCCAGAGGATCTCTGTGAGTTGAAGGCCAGCCTAGTCTACATAGCAAGCTCCAGGACAACATAGAGCAGTGGTTCTCAACCTTCCTAATGCTACAATCATTTAAGTCATTTCCTCATGACTGCTTCATAACTGTAATTATACTGCTGTTATGAATCATAAACATCTCCTGAGACAGAAGTTTGTCAAGAGAGTAACAACCCACAGATTGAGAACTGCTACACACACACACACACACACACACACACACATACGGACACACACACACACACACACACACACACACACACACGGACGGATACACACAGACAGACATACATAAACACACACAAACACACACACAGACACACATACACACACACACACACACACACACACACACACACACACACACACACACACACCACACACACACACACACACACACACACACACACACACACACACACACACACACACGGACACACACACGGACACACACACACACATACACACACACACACACACACACACACACACACACACACACACACACACACACATACACACACACACACACACACACACACACACACACACACACACACACACACACACACATACATAAACACACACACACACACATACGGACACACAGACATAGACACACACATATACACACAGACACATACACACACACATACACACACACCCCAGAGAGAGAGAGAGAGAGAGAGACAGACAGACACACACACACACCAGAGAGAGAGAGAGAGAGAGAGAGAGGGGAGGGGAGGCCCTGCCAGCTGGAAAGAGGGGCTGTCTAGCAGGAGAGCAGTGCTGGAAGACCTGCTCCTCAGACCCAGGCCCATGAGAGACTCTGCCCTAGGGCCAGCTGTTTGTGGCTTTCTATTTGTTCTGAGAAGCCACACGAATGCAAGAGCTCTCGGTGCTTTCTGGAGAGTGAACTCTGATCTCCCACTGGGTATCAGGGCAGACTAGCAGGAGGTATTCCACCTTCACAGCCAAGAATTTGTGGGGAAGTGCCAGAACCTGTAAGAATCATAAAACTTTTGAGTTTCAAAGAGGAAATGAGGTCTCACATTTAATTTTATATCTTCCTTAAGAACCTCTGATTGAGGGCTGGAGAGATGGCTCAGAGGTTAAGAACAATGGCTAATCTTCCAGAGGTCCTGAGTTCAATTCCCAGCAACCACATGGTGGCTCACAACCATCTGTGATGAGATCTGGTGCCCTCTTCTGACATGCCAGCATACATGCACTGTGTACACAGAACACTGTGTACATAATAAATAAATGAATTTAAACATTCTTTTATTTTTTCTGAGCATGCAAGTAGAGGTCAGAGGACAATGTTGGCTGTTGTTCTCCACTGCTGTCTCCATTATTTGTTGAGAGAGGGACTCTTGCTGGCAAGAGGTTTGGGCATCACGCGTAAGCCAAGGCCATGTGGAGATACACAGATTAATAGAAATGGGTTAATAATTAGGAGAGCTAGCCACCTGCAGTAGTGCATGCCTTTAAACCCAGCACTCGAGAGGCAGAGGCAGGCAGATCTCTGTGAGGTTGAGATCAGCCTGGCCTACAGAGCGTGTGCCAAGAAACCCTGTCTTGAAAAAAAAAAAAAAGAAGCCATCGGCCAAGCAGTTTTTAATTAATATAAGCCTCTGTGTGTTTATTTGGTACTAAAGGGCTATGGAACCACCGGACAGGACAGAAACTCAGTATACAAGTGTGCACCATATTACCATTTTTTTTACATAGTGTTTTAGTGTTCTATTGCTATGAAGAGACCCCAAGACCACAACGACTTTAAGAAGAGATTTATTTATTTAATGTATGAGTGCTCTATCTGCATTTACACCTTTATGCCCTAAGAAGGCATCAGATCTCACTGTAGATGGTTGTGAGCCACCATGTGGCTGCTGGGAATTGAACACAAGACCTTTGGAAGTACAGCCAGTGCTCTTAACCCCTGAGCTATCTCTCCAGTCCCCAACCATGGCAACCCTCATAAAAGCAAGCATTTAATTGGGACTGGTGTACAGTTCAGAGGTTCAGTCCATTATCCTTGTGGTAGGAAGCATGGCAGCAGACAGGCAGACATGGCCCTGAAGAGGTAGCTAAGAGTTCTCATACCATTTATGAGATTGTTCCAGAAAAGTCTACAGTAATGAAGAAATTCTGACTTCAACACATCACACTACAGAAAGGAGTAGGGTAGGGCCGTTCTAATGTAGTACCTGCTGTCTTGGTTGGTGTTTTCTAAAGGGACGTAAGTGACAGAGGTACAAGTGTGTTGATATGTGCGTGCACATGCATGTAATTTACTAGATTGGATTACACAATACTGGCTGAGACACACAATGGCTGTCTACATGGCAGAAGGGCTAAGAGCCCAGCAGCTGTTCAGCCCATTTGTATTTGGCAAATTCGTAGAAAATATCCTACAATCTACCCTATCCTGGTGAGTCCAAAGTTTTATACCTAAACCACTTTCTATCATAACTTGCATCACCAGCCTAAAAATGTCCTTTTAGATCTTAAAACATTTTCTTAGATAAGCAACTTAAACTTTTATGGCTCTCAACCTTATAAACTTTACATCTCTTTTGTAAGTTTCTTCTCCATATTGGGTAACAAAGAAAATGGTGAGGCTTAAGAGATGGCTCAGCGGTTAAGAGCACTGACTGTTCTTCCAGAGGTCCTGAGCTCAATTCCCAGAAACCACATGGTGGCTCACAACTACCTGTAATGAGATCTTGTGCCCTCTTCTGTCATGCACTGTATACATGACAAACAAATCTTTTTAAAAAGAGAAAAGAAAATGGTATATCTAGTCTTCAACCCCCATCAGAGATCCAAGAAAGCTAAAATACTACCTGAATAAACAGGAAGTTCAGAGTAAGCAACTTCCAAAACTACAGAAATACCAGAGATACCTGACTGCCTGGACAGTCACCCAGGGTTCCTCTGCAACATTGGGGGGAATCTATCTTTAGCCTACAAACCTTTCTGATAGACTTTCCTGTGAAGCAGGAATTTTGAAGGACTGCCTACCTTGTCTTAGCAAAGTTGGCTAAGTTCTTTGTGTTCTGCTTGTTCAATTTGGACAACATACTGTCAGCAGTTGAGGCAAGGGAAGTGTCTTGCTCAATGGCCAACTTTGCCACAGTGAAAGCAAACTCTATATGTAGGCTCTTCAATGCTTATCATCTCTGAGGTAGATTGGTGGGGCTAGGAGCAGACATTTCTCACTAACATGAAAAGCCTTATTTTATTAAAGCATTTTAAATGCCATATTCTGTAGATCTCTGACATGTTTAAACAGACCACCTATCTGTCTAAAATATATCTGACTTGGAAACATACCTAGCATGACTACAAGTTTGATTGTTATAGATGACAAACTATGAATCTGCATTTCTTTTCCTTTTTCATGGTTACCACTTTAATAAAACCCAACAAGTGGGTGACAATGAGCTCTCCAATCTGTCAAAAAGCACCCTTTTCCCACAGGAGCAGAGAATAAGGCACCTTTTGTCCCCACTTACCTGGTCAGCAGTAGAGGAAGGGCAGGGCAGGCAAGCCTGTGGCAGTCTTTCTGGGGCCCACACCAGGCTCCATTGGTCCTGAGGGCCTCTGTAAACGGCTGACTTTCTTATCCACATTCTTTTCTGCCTGTGTCGTTAGCTTCAATAGCTGCTCATTCTTCCAGTAGTGGATCCTGCCTTTTCCTTCCGTTTCTCCTGTTACTTCCACCTGACCTCATGAGCCAGACATCCCAGGTAAGCAAACTTGTTACAGGGTGGAAGGATGTGTTCCAGGACAGACAGCCTGGCCTTTTTGGTACTGTGTGGCAGTAAACCTAGCACAAGGCACGAAAAACTGCAGCTAGGGCTCGAAACTGTTAAGGGCCTCAAGAGGGATGGTGTAGCACGAGTTCTGACTGGTCTTAATAATAAAAACCTGGAGTCAGATGCAGGGGTTAGTATTGTTTGAAATGTTTTTGCTCTTTTGTCTTTTTGAGGAGCCCATCACACACACACACACACACACACACACACACACACACACACACACACACACACACACACACACACACAGGCTATTACTTATGAATGTCCAGCCACCTTGGGTTGTTTCCAGCCAGCTTTTCTTAAATTAACTCGTCTACCTTATACTCTGGGCTTTTATCTTTCGTACTTCTGTATATCTATCTTTTCTTTCAACTCCATGACAGTCTGGGTGGCAGGTGTGCGGCCCCTGATGTTCTCTCCTTGTTTTCTTGTTTCTCCTTCTATTTATACACTCCACCTACCAGCGCTGCCTATCCTTACTCCTGCCTTGCTATTGGCTGTTCAGCTCTTTATTAGGCTCACCTGGCATTTTAGACAGGCACAGAAACACAGCGTCACCAAGTTAAATACAGCATAAACAAAAGTTATCCACCTGAAAATATTCTACCACAGGTTAACGCTGAAAGATGAGAGAAGCAGAGCAGCTGTCCACTAGTTCCTTCATCTACTGAATCCTCAGACCACAGGGGCGAACCTGTCTCTACAAAACCTCAGATTGAATGCACTGAGCTCCTGGCTCCTCCAGCCTTAGAGTCCTCTCTGCCCAGCCATATCCCTCCTGTCTCCACTTCCCTAGCGCTGGGATTACAGGTGTGAGCCAGCACCACCTGGCTCTGTATCTCTTTTAGACTGGATCAGGGTGGAACTCAGAGATCCACCTGCCTCTGCTTCCTGAGTGCTGGGAGTAAAGCTGTTTGCTGCCACTGCCTGGTCTCCATGGCTGAGTAGTGGCTTGCTCTGCATTCTGATCTTCAGGCAAGCTTTATTTGTTAAAGCACAAACAAAATGTCACCACAGATTTGTGTTTATCCGTTTTCAGAGAAAGGCCAGGCACTTTAAAATTTTTTTTTAAAAATTTTATTTATTTATTATATATACAACATTCTGCTTCCATATATATCTGCACACCAGGAGAGGGCACCAGATCTCATCACAGATGGTTGTGAGCTACCATGTGGTTGCTGGGAATTGAACTCATGACCTCTGGAAGAGCAGTCGGTGCTCTCAACCTCTGAGCCATCTCTCCAGCCCCAGGCACTTTAACTTTTCTAGAACTGTTGATGCCCTCACAGCACACAAGCAACACCTTCCCGCCCAGTAGTACCTGCTTGGCCACAATGGCCACCAGACAGTCAAGAAGGCATTGGCCATCTAACACTAGAACCTGCCCTTGCACCAGATATGGCAGCCACGGAGGAAAAAAAGCTAACCCAATTTCTTGATTATCTTAAACACTTTGGAATAATAGCTTTCAAGGACTAGAAATTTACATTAAAATTTTAAATGGGCTGCATAGGTGGCGCACGCCTTTAATCCCAGCCCTCAGGAGGCAGAGGCAGGTGGATCTCTGTAAGGTTGAGGCCAGCCTGGTCTCCAGAGTGAGTGCCAAGATAGGCTCCAAAGCTACACAGAGAAACCCTGTCTCCAAGAACCAAAAACTTACATATTTTAAATGTCATATGCAGCAGATCTCCGAGAGGTTAGAGGACCACAATCTATCAAGTACATCCAGAGTACTACACAAAATTAGTTCCTAATTACCTGATTTAGACTCAAACCTGAAAACGTCTATAGGAAGTTAGACGAAGCTTATTTCTAAAACTAGTTGGTACTCTATATGAATACTAATATCCCACAAAAAGATTGCGTGTGTGTGTGTGTGTGTGTGTGTGTGTGTGTGTGTATGTGTGTGTGTGTGTGAGTGTGTGTGTGTGTGTGTGTGTGTGTGTGTGTGTGTGTGTGTGTGTGTGTGTGTGTGTTAGTCATAGGTTTTGAGATACCTTTTTGGGGGAGGGGGGGCTTTTTCGAGACAGGATTCCTCTGTGTAGCTTTGGAGCCTATCCTGACACTCGCTCTGGAGACCTGGCTGGCCTCAAACTCACAGAGATCCGCCTGCCTCTGCCTCCCGAGTGCTGGTATTAAAGGCGTGCGCCACCAACACCCGGCTGAGATACTTAAGAAAAGTTTTTTTTAAAGAAACAAGATAAAAACAAAGAATTAAGAGATTAGTAGCAGTGGAATGATCCCTTAGTTTAGTTGTCTTCTGTTCCATACCAGGGGGCTCTTCTGACATGAGACAGAGATTTTGGATTTTCCTTTAACAAGATGCTTGGGTTTAAGAGGAGAGAGTTAGGCTCCAACTCCAAGGCCAGCTTTGAATTTTAGTTGAATTGGAACCACAAAAAGCCTATTTGCCTTCTATGTCTGTAGAGAGCAAAGGCAAGCATTTAGGAAGGTTTATGAAATAATGCCCTGTTGGAAGTGTTATAGCCTGAGCCAATTTACTCTTTTTCTTGGGACATTTTCTCTTGATGATCTGTCCTTCAAATGTCTCAGTAGTCTTCAACTCATTTGCTGGATGCTTTTATTCTCCTGCAAAGACAAAAACTAAATCCTGCCCCAACCCTAACTTTGGGAAATTCCGTTTTTTTGTGGGCAAGTTATATTTTTATTAAAGCAGAATGTTTTTTGGCAACAGAAAAAGTTATTATCTGTTAATTTTTTTTCCGTACTGACCAAATGAAAGGAATTTGTTAGTCATTAAAAGAATTTTTCTTTTTTCTTTTTTTTGCAAGGGCGGGGTGAGGGGTGGGGAGTGGTGGGGGGGTGGGGGGGGTGTCAAGACAGGGTTTCTCTGTGGCTTTGGAGGCTGCCCTGAAACAAGCTCTTGTAGACCAGGACTAGGCTGGTCTTGAACTCACAAAGATCTGCCTGCCCTTGCCTCCAGAGTGCTAGGACTAAAGACGTGTGCCACCACCACCCGGCAAAGAAATTATTTTTATATGTATTGGTGTTTTGCATGCATTTTATTTCTGTGTGAGGGTTCCAGATCTCCTGGCACTACAGTTACAGAGGGTCAAGAGCTGCCATGTGGGTGCTGGAAACTGAACCCCAGTCCTCTGGAAGAGCAGTCAGTGGTTACTGAGCCATCTCTCCAGCCCCTGCATCTTTTAGTTTTCTAAGTTACTTTGGATTGAATGACCAAGCTGTTTGGTAAAATACCTCCTCTACTAATTAAAAGGTCTCTCCTGTTCGAATCTCATGTTTATCAATCTTGATGGTATACATAGCGTTTCTTCTCCTGTGGAAACAAAAGCAAAACCTTTTCCCCATGTAATACATATCCCGGGTTCCGATATGAGGTCAGAATGTCTTTAATATATACAGGCTGACTTATCAGCATTTTTTTCCCTACTATCCATGCCTCTCCACAACTGTCATTTCTTTGTCATTAGCATTTTATTTATTTTGGTCCTTGCCCCACCCCCCCAGACAGGGTTTGTCTGTGAAATCAGTCTTGGCTGTCCTAGAGCCCATTTCTGTAGACCAGGCTGGCCTTGAACTCACAAATATCCACTCTCCCAACAATTTTTGAAAGTCATTAAGAGTTTGTAATTGTTCTCTCATTTGTACTTTCTATGGTTAAATTTTCTGTAATCCTATCTCAAATCCTAAATGACTAATAGAATTTTCTCTTTGTGTTTTTTTCAGGAACAATTTGTAATCCCCAACAAGACAAAATTCCCTTTGTCAAATATTTTTTCCTAAGTTATCTGCAACTGAATCAGCCAGTCAAATATCATCCAAATAATGGCAAATTACAGATTGAGGGAACTGTTTATTAGTTATTTCTAATGGCTGTTTTATAAAATAATGACACACGGTGGTGTTATTTAACATTCCCTGTGGAAGAATTTTAAAATGGTACCTTTTAACGAGCTGAGATTTTTCTCTATCCATTTCCTGTAAAGGTACAGTTATAAAAAAAAAAAAAAAAAAGCAGTTTGTTAATCATTAAAAGACCTTTAGGTAGTAAGGAAGGCAAGGGAATCCCAGACTGTAAGGAGCCCACTGGCTGAATCACCTAATTTACAGCTCTCATGTCTGTTACCATTCTCCATTTTCCAGATATCTTTTTAATAACAAATACAGGACAATTCTAAGGACTAGTTGCTTCTTCAGTATGTTAAGCATTTAGCAGTTCCTGTACCAGTTATTCTAGTGCTTGTAATTTTTCTGATGACAAAGGCCACTGTTTCCCCCATACAGGATGGTTTGTCAGCCATTTTAAAGGTAGGGCTGTTGGTACCTTTGAAAGACCAACAGCTGTTGTGCTGTTTATGTACAACCTGAACAGTCAGAGAATATTCTTGATAATACCTTTTAGTATTGCTCTCAGAAGCATTCTTTATGATTTATTTCTGAGACTGGAGGAATGTTTATCTGTGTTTCCCATTGCTGCAACAAACTACTTCCCCATAAATTCGTTGCTTTGTCAGCCACATAGGCTTTAATTTTCCTCGATGTCCTTCTGGCCCTGCACACTGGATGCATCTCGCACTTTGTTTTACCTGAGATAAAATTCCAATTCTTAGAAGCTGAATACTGACCTCCTGAAGAGGCCAATCTGGATCTCAGATTTTGGTGAAGTTATTGTTACATATGCCTCTATGTCCATCAAGCCTTCTATTTCAGTATCATTTAATTATATTTTTAGTTTTGGTTTGCCAAATTAACTTGTTTTCTGGTCTCTCCTGATTTTTTTCTTGTATTTATTGAAGCTGATCTGTCCTTGATTACATCCAGAACAGTATGGTTTTTAACGGCATTAAGTCTTTTAATTGCTCTGTGGATAAGTTTCTCTGATGTTGGCATGGAATGAATCAAGTCTGATATTGAGGCCTATGGCAGGCCCCTCAGGGCATTTCCTGTTGGCAACAGGTTGCCCTGCCTGGCCCTTGTTGATCTGCATTCATTAGTCAATATTGGCCTTTGCCACACCTTCTGCATGCTCCAGAAGGCAGGGGCCTTCTGTTTGGATTGTCTGGGGCGGAGGGGGGGGGGGAGAACCTCGGGCATTATTTCTAGGAACACCTTGCCTACAATCCCTTTTCAAATGACCTTGCTTACCACAATTAAAACATCTGACATTTCCATTTTTCTTAAAATTTTTAGAAATTACTTCTATCAAAGCAGCATCATAAGCATGAGATTTAATATCAGCTCTGTTTCTAATCCATTCATCTATGGGTGCTGATCTTCCCTTTAAAGGCCAAATCACCCTTTACATCCTGAATTGGCATTTTCAAAAACCACAGATTTAATTAATATTTGTCTGACTTCTATATCTGGTGCTGTTCTATTTACAGCTGAAGTCAATCTTTGTAAGAAAATCAGTGAAAGTTTCTTTTGGGTCTTGTGTAAGGTTAGCGACTCAGTCCTCTTTCCTGACTCTTGAACCTTGTCCCAAGCATTTAAGGCTGCTAAACAGAATAGGATCAAGGTATGATCATCAATCTCACAGTCTTTGCAGCCAGCACATTGGCCCTCATCTAGATGCTGGCCTTGAGAAATGCTAATGCTTCTGCCCTATTTCATTGTTTTATAATCCTGGCTTCCACTTTCCCCCATGGTCTCCATTGTAACTGAGGACCAGCTTCCAATACTGCTGTAGCTAAAACTTTGCAATTTGGGGGGATAATTCTGTTCTGAGCTGCCCAGGAATTTAAATCTGCTTCACAGAGGGTGAATGCATATACCATATGAAACAACTGTTTCCTTAAATCTCCTGAAATCTAATATTTTTATAGGATTCCATGTAATGTCTTCATAACCTTAGGATTGCCAATTGTCAGGTGGTTGCTCTTGTATAGTAACTAGATACACTAAGGTTGGTTTTCTAATGACCTTTGGGCCACCCTTCTTCAGTTGCATCATACAGTAAGTAGCACAGTGGTTCTTGTCTAAATTTCTCTTTGTCCGTTTTTTTTTTTTTTTTTTATTTTCACTAGTAGGTCTTCCTAAGGCTTCCATCTCAGTCAAATGTTTTCTTACTTTCATTAGTAAGTCTATATTTAGTTTTGTTTGCTTTTTGTTTTTTTTTTTTCGAGACAGGGTTTCTCTGTATTGCTTTGGAGGCTGCCCTGGAACAAGCTCTTGTAAACACAGAGATCTGCCTCCCTTGTGCCTCCCAAGTAATGGGATTAAAGGCATGCACCACCAACCCCGGCCATGATTAAGAATAAGAAACACTTATTTAACCCTGGTAACTTCTTTCTGGTGATAATATTAAGTTTTCACATATCAGGGAAACCAATGCCCTTTTCTGGCCTCTGTAGGCACCAGACATACATATGACACACAGATAAACATGCAGACAAAAAAAAATTACATAAAATTTATTTTTTAAAAGGATGTATATTAGATAAACAAATTAGTTTTTTTTGTTTTTTAAGGTGCAAACTATGTATGCCCTCCCACACACCCCCAAGCTCTTGGGAGGCAAAGACTGGAAGATCTCTCTGTGAGTTCAAGGCCAACCTAGTCTACAACACAAGTTCCAGGACAGACAGCCTGGGTTGCACAATGAGATTCTGTAAAAAAAAAAAAAAAAAAAAAAAAAAAAAAAAAAAAAAAAAGAAAAGGCTGGGCATTGTTGGCACAGGCCTTTAATCCCAGCACTCAAAAGGCAGAGGCAGGTGGATCTCTGTGAGTTTGAGGCCAGCCTGGTCGACCACTAAAGTTCCAGGACACACTCCATAGCCATAGAGAAACCCTGTCTCAAAGAGGGAAAAAAAAAAATACCCAAAAAGACACACCAACAGTAATACTTCTCTTAGATGTCTACAAATATAAGCAAGACTAGAGAAAAAGCAAAACAGGAAGTATTCAAGGAACAATAACCTGAGACAAATGAAGAATGAATTAACTTTATTCTGTAAGGAATCTAAAGAGCTTGAGCAAATATTGATATTGTATTAAAAACAAAATCTGTACATAATTCAAACTTTTAAAAATTAGTCAATGTTGACACTAAAAAAATGTACTGCACAGTATTTTATTTTAGAAAAACACACTATCAGTGTTTCATCACAACTAGACCCATAAACAGAAACTTTGAAATGATGTTAACTTTTGCGTTTCAAAGGGACCCAGTGAGCAGGGAGCACCATTGAACCAGTGTGACTGCCATACATTCAGTTAAGTGACAAACGACACCTGGTGACAAAGAAGCAAATAAACTAAGGTGGAAAGAAGTGCTGATGACGAGAACTGCAATGTCAAGTTTTGTTTCATTTTATTGTATTTCCTCTACTTTCTTCCTTCAAGAAAAGTAACTGGATATGTTAAGGTCTAAAAATATTTTCCAATTACACTTTGCCTTTCCAGTACAAATACACTTATACCTAAACAGAATGCTCATCTGTCAATATAGCTATTAACTACGTTAGAAGTGTTTCGACTGTTCTTTAGATATACTCACTAGAATTACAGACAACCATGAGCTGCCCTGAGGGTGCTGGGAACTGAGCCTGGGTCCTCTGCAGGGGCAACAGGCCCTCTTAGTCAGTGGATCACATTTCTAGCCTTAGAAGTATTTAACAAGTCGAGTAAACTCTGACTTAAAAACATCTAAATCAAGAATATGCACATATATATTTGTTCCCTTTTCATAAGACAGGGTCTCACTGTGCAGCACAGGCTGGCCCAAAATTCACTATGTAGAACAAGTTGGCCTTGAACCCAGGTATCATCCTGCCTCCCTCTCAAAAGCTGGGATTACAGGTGTGGGCCACCACACCTGGTGTAAGTCAAGAATGCTTTTAAAAAGTTTTTCTGTTAATTTAAGAAATATTTATTTAATACCCAATAAAGCTTTTTATTTTTCCCCTGGTGACAATATAAAGTTTTCATGAGTTTTGAAAGTAGTTTAAGGTAATCCAACTATCACCATTTGGAATCAGACGGCAAAGGTTCTAAAGTACAATTCTTGGTTTTTGTGTACTAAATTTTATTGAGAGGCTGTAGTCTGAAACTTATATACCAGTATTTAATGTAATTTGTTGTCTTTTTTTTCTTTTCTTTTTTTAAAGATTTTATTTATTTATTATGTATATAGTCTTCTGCCTGCATGCCAGCAGAGGACACCAGATCTCATTCAAGGTGGTTATGAGCTGGGAATTGAACTCAGGACCTCTGCAAGAACAGCCAGTGCTCTTAACCGCTGAGCCGTCTCTCCAGCCCAATTTGTTGTCTTTTACTGTGTGTGTGTGTGTGTGTGTGTGTGTGTGTGTGTGTGTGTGTGTGTGTGTGTGTGTGTGTGTGTGCATGCGCACCCGTGTGCACACGCCATAATGTATGTCAAAGTGCATTACCACCTATATCCCCAGCCTTGTTGTTTGGATTGTTTTGTTTTCTTTTCCCAAGACAGGGTTTCTTTGTGAAGCCTGTGAACCAGACTGGCCTCAAACTCCCAGAAATCTGCCTGCCTCTGCCTCCCTCCTATAAGGCTTCATTATGTAAGCCCAGGATGGCCTCAAATTCATCATCTTTCTGCCCCTGCTTCCTGGGTGCTAGGATTACGGGCATTTACCACCTGCCTTGTTTTAAAAGGGAAAAAATTTACTTCCTTTTCTATCATCCTGAAGGAAAATTAGATGAAAAGTAACAAGGTGTTTGTATATACCACATATCTATCATATATATATATATGTCTAAAGAAACACGTTGGAGGGAAAGGAATCGTATTTAGTGTGTATTGGCCACAATCACTTTATCTAAAAGCAGGAAAGAATGGAATTAGCATTTAGGCAGAGTCAGAGGCTGATCAGGAACCTGAAATAGTAACACTAATGCAGTAGAAAGAAGTGGTGATCCCAAACACTACAAAGGTAAATGCAGGAGGACTACAAGTTCAATGCCAGCCTGAGCTACACAGGGACTCTCTCTAAAGGAGCAAGAAAAAAGAAGTGCAAAAATCCCATTATGCTACTTATGTTTAATTTTACAAAACCAAAGGCAAACCAACTACTACTCATTTTTGATGATAAAATTAAATTCTGAACCTATTTTATAAACATCTATTAAAACATTCCTGGATCCAGTTCTTATGTTCCATTCAGTCAAATAAGATTTAAGCTTAAGAGGGGGCAACAAAACATGACATGGACTTTTACCCTTTCGTTGGAGACGATTACATCACAATTTCAATGAAAGAGGAGAGGCCAGTGGCCCTTAGTGACTGACACACTTTACTACCACATTCAACACAGAGTCCTTGTTTCCAGACATTTAAGAGTATTGGTATCTAAGGTTTACATTGGGAACATCACATTCTGAAATCAGGTCTGATGGAGATGGAGTTTGGATCAGTGTGGGGCAGTACTTACTGACAACTGACTTCTGTAACAAACACTGGTTTCTTGTTTTTAAAAAATAAGCAAGACAAAATTTTCAAAGTCTTACTTTACAATACATTGTGAACTTCACAGACCAGCACAGGGACAAAGTGCCTCCAAGATGTTTATAATACTTTGTATCGTCCTTTATTTGTTGGTTGGTATGAATTTTGCTATGATAGAAAATAAAAGACAGAAGGTTAGAAAGAACACACACACACACAAATGAATATTTGAGATCATTTTCTTTTAACAATTTATAAACTATCAGATAACCAAAATAAAAAGGCTGTGTGGAGGCAAAAGGAAGGTCTCAATAAAGAACTCATTTTTTTCTGTTCACTGTGCACCCCACCCCTTCCCCAATAACTCTGTAGTCTCCAAACATGAAATTCTTTTTCTATTACTCTTAGAAGAAACAATCTCAATAATATAGCACACTGCTATATTATTAGTATATTTTTGAGATAAGGTCAAATTCAATAGCCCAGGCTAGCCTTGAATTTATGACGTCCTTTTGCTCAGCTTCCCAAGTGATAGGATTACAGGTATGAGTCACCATACTTGGATTGTTTATATATTCTCTCAGATGTGGGTTCGATTCCTGGCACCCACATGGCAGCTCACAAGTATCTGTAGCTCCAGCTCCAGAAGATCCTACACCCTCACACAGGTATACATGTAGGCAAAACATCAATGCACATCAAATAAAAATAAAAGTATTTCCCCCCCTCAAATTGGGTACTTGCATTTAATCCCAGCACTCAGGAGGCAGAGCAGAGGCAGGTGGATCTCAGTGAGTTTGAGGCCAGCCTGGTCTACATAGCGAGTCCAGGACAGCCAGGATTACACAAAGAAACCCTGCATCCATAAGCTAAGTAAATAAATAAATAAGATAAACATTCCCCATAAAAGAATTCTATGTGTTATAAATGGAAATTCAGAAAAGCCCCACCCCCCACCCCTTTATCCTTAGATAGCCAACCAGACTTCCTTCCAAAGCAACTGCTGCATACTGGTATTAAGGATCAATAATGTATCTGTGGCCCCTTAGGAAGGTTATCTTTAGCAGGCTATTCTTTTTTCAAAATTAACTCGCTGCCTAAACTTTAAATACCGACCACACTATGGGTTGGACAAGACACAGAACAGCTGGCATTTTCAAATGCTCCAATGAGTGAAAATGGGTAAATGCTTTTGTAAAACAATGTGGTAACACCCACTAAAAAGATAAACTGTATAGAATTTATAACTAGAATCCTATTCCAAACTATAAATTCAATGAAGAGATGCATTAATATATAGAAAAAGTCAAGGAAAAAGATTCATAGAAATATCATTCATAAAAGCCCAAAGCAGAATTCCTTCAGCCCAAAGCTGTTGTGTTTTCAACAATGACATAACATACAGGCATGAAACAGCACGCACTGTTGCTACCTGCAACAACAGCCTGGCCTCCTCAATATAATGCTGAGACACAAACAGACTAAACAGCATACAATCACACTACACAGAGGTGAAAACGCCTAACACTCATCCTCAAATCTACAGTCACAATCCGTCTCTATCTGAAGGTGATATGGTGACATGGAAGTCAGAGGACATGCTTCTAGATGGAGAAACGGTCTGTATTTCTTCATTTAGATAGTGACTACTCTAAAAACTCGCCAAGATACATTTATGTGTTGGGACGGGGTCCAAGTCTGTCACTGAAATAAGCAAGGCGTGAGGGTTTCACTTACCAGTCGGATCAGTTCTTCTTTTATGAGCCTGGTGATTTCTGCCTTGGCTTTCTGCACAGCCAGTTCGTTGGCACCTGATGATTGAGTAGAAAACATACGGTTCATACTATTGAACTCCTCTGGCTGTAAGGAGGTCCAGGACACAACACCTCAAGTCATGTTAGGGAGTATACTGCCTGCCAAGACAGTGAACTAGTACAGCAGGTTTACTTTCTAACTTGAACACTGATAAAAATACTTGACACAATACAAGTGTGTGGGTCCTGTGCCCCCTGGGACAGCACATGCACTACAACATGAAAGGTGCAGACAATGAGCACGGTCCCTACACAAGGATGACACAAAAAAGCATAAGTGTTCAAACCTTAAAAAAGAAAAGAAAAATGTACGCCCTTAAAACCCGGACTTTCTCTAGAGCAATTTTCACCCTTAAATCCCACAAGTAGATCCTTCCACTTTATATTTATGTGGGTACTGGACTTCTAAGACCTCAAGCAATACATGGTCTTCTATTTCTTAGAGGTGTTCCTATTTTCAGTCTTTCCTACTCTCAACTTCACACTGACCCGCATTACATCTACACAACATTGATCTAATTCATGCTTCACACAGAAGCAACAGTACGCACTTTCAATCGCCAAGTAAATCTTCCGCTCCCCTTCTTTGGGCTCTTTGCCAGGAGGGAAGTAGGTTCCTCTGATTGTGATCGCGGCTTCAGAGTATTCGCTGATTCTCTGCAGGGCTTCCTTAGAGGTGACTTTCCACCTTGCCGTCTACAAGACAAGTTGGGGGAATTAAATCACACCATAGAAATCTGAGTTGTGGGCAGCTGAGAGGACTCGGTGAATAAAGCCCAGGCTGGCCACCTGAGTTCAAACCCCGGAAACTCCTGCAAATTGTCCTGACTGACACACAGCCATGCTGACACCTGTGCCCCACCACCCCCCAATATAGAAAACCACACAATTAGTCTAAGATTCTGGGTTGTAAAGGAACAGATTCACTGGGCTGTGGTGATGCACGCCTTTAATTCCAGCATTCAGGAGGCAGAGGCAGGTGGATCTCTCTGAGTTCAAGGCCAGTCTGGTCTCCAAAGTTCCAGGACAGCCAGGACTACACAGAGAAACCCTGTCTACAAAAAAAAAAAAAAAAAAAAAAAAAAAAGAATGGATCTATTGTCTATTACTGTCTCCCCTATAAAGGTAAAAGCCAAGCAGTTAAATGTTCACTTGAAAGTAATCCTGTTTCATGGGCTGGAGGTTCAGACCAATACTAAGGTGCCTGCCTGGCATGTATCAAGTCCTAGGTTCTCTCCAGTGCTGAAAAAATAAACAGAGACAGGGTGGAGGTGCACATCTGTCACCTGAGCACCTGAGAGGGAGGAGGGTAAGTCATAAGTTCATCCCTAGCTATACACTGAGTGTGAGGACAGGCGTCCTCTGAGGCCCAACCTCAAAAATAAAATAAAACAAACAAGCACATAATAATAGTTTGTGTATTTTAAGGAAGGAATTCTTTCCCGAAAGAAGTGCTTCTACTTCACAATATAAAACCCTTTCTATCTGTTACTTACCTGTGGGAAGTCATTAATTTCTAGTTCTTCCTCATATCTCTTGAAAGATTCACTCTGCCCACCCTCCTGTCTCTCCTCTTCCTGCTTCTCCAAAGGCACATAATTGAGCTTGGCATTGATCTTTTCAGCAAGCTGTTCTGCGATGGTTTTCGCAGACACCGTGGGAGCCAGAATGGTGCCCCCTCTGAGGATGGCGTTGGTGGCTTGCTGCATCACATCCTGCGGTTTAAGAACACCCCAGTTAAACCTCAGCTGCAGACAGATAGGGCCAAGGACCGCACCCCAAGTGATTCCCCCACAGCCACTAACTCAGCTTAGTAAATACAAGTATCTTTCTGATGCAATCCCTCACATATGCTATTGACTGACCAGTGTCAGTCCCGAACTGACACTGCCATCTTCCTCTTCCTCTCATCCTGAGGAGAAAACTGAGGATATTCAATGACCTACCATGTATCACTGTACCATAGACAGTGATCATTGGCTAACTCTCAGTACATAATATAGTTTGTCTCAAATCACATATCTTGTGACCACTAGGTATTTCTACTTCATTATAATGCTTTATACTGCCATCATCACTGACCCTTCCCCCACCCACAACGAAGCATCCAAACACTCAATAAATTACAGCAAATGACTCTCTCAAAAATCTTCAAAATACTGTCACAATTAATTAAAATCTTTGGACATGCTATAAAATTGCGTTTTACTGAGAAATAAACAGTGTCCAGCATAATGGCACACTCCAGTAATCCCAACACTTGGGAGGCAGAGGAAGGAGAGTGACTGCCAGAGAACACTGGGTTTAAAAACCCAAAACCTCAGCTCAACAGTGGTGGCACACGCCTTTAATCCCAGCACTTGGGAGACAGAGGCAGGTGATCTCTGTGAGTTGGAGACCAGCCTGATCTACAGACTGCGTTCCCAAACAGCCAGGGCAACACACAGAAAACCTGTCTCAAAAAACCTCAAAACACAAATCATGTGAAATGCTTAGAGAAAACACTGCTCAACTGTTTAAACATAGTATTTTGAATGAGAACTAGGTGTTCATATTTGGGAACTGTTTCTGTACCCAATAAGCCCACCCCATGAAACAGATTAGTTAAGAATTAAATTTTTCAACCTTAGTAAGACAAAAATACAGTATAAGCTGGTGTCTCTTATCCAGAATGCTGGGAACAGAAAGAAGCATTTCGGAGCTTAAGCCTTTACATTTTACAATATTTGCACAGATTCTACTATTTAAATATACATAGATGAACAGAAAAAAAAAATCCAAACATATTGGGCAGTGATGGTGCATGACTTTTATCCCAGCACTCAAGAGGCAGAGGAAGGCGGATCTCAGAGATCGAGGTCTAGTCTATAGAGTGAGTTCCAGGACAAGCAGGGCTACATACACTGAAAAACCCTGTCCTGAAAAACAAAACAACCAAACAAACAAACAAAAAAAAATCAGCATCATGTCACCCAAGAAGACGGTCTCTGATTCTGGAGGGCCTGGGATGGGTATGCTCATCTGATCTTCCCAAACAATCCAGACTCACATCCTAACAGGTTTCCACAAGAGGCACACGGAGATATCGTCCCAAGGCAAGTGTCAAAGAAGCCCTTAGTGAGCATGGTATGTATTCTTGGAAACTTGAATTCCTACACAACTTGTTCACTGTGCTCCTGGAAAGGATCTGCATTCAAAGTAGTGTCTGAAGCCCAGTGTTGGGGGTGGGGGCCACACACTTGCTAAAGCCCAAGGGTGGAAGTCACATTTGCTGAAGCAGTGTCGGGGAGCAAACTTGTCATCATGGCATGTGGGAAGCAGAGACAGAAGGACCAGGAGAGGGTTATCCTTGGCTACACAGAGGGTTCAAGGCCAGCCTAGGCTATAGAAACCCAGCTTTTTTTTAAACAAAGATATTTTTCCATTTTTGAATGTCACTCTGAAGAGTCTCACATCACAGCAACCAGAACAATGACTAAGACTCGGAACAAATTACTTAATACCTGAGACTCGATGCCCAGGTTCTTCTGAGCATTGATTCGAAGCGCCAGCCTCTTGGCGATCTCTAGCTTCTCGGCATTGCCTGCAGTCGGGGCAGGCACACTAGATGTGCCCGGTGCAGCCATGTCTTTTACTCTCTTCTTTGAATTAAACATGCTCTCAATCTGTTCATCAATCTAGACCAGGGGAAAATCAAGGATTAGTAAATACAAGGTTAGAAATAGTAATTTAGTTGTATCTACACAAAAAAAGCAATGTTCCCAGGGATCAACAGAAAATCAAACAGCTCTTCACTCACTTCTCCTTCAAAAATCTACTGTCTGTATCAGAAAACAATTAAAACAAATGACAGAAAACCCAGAAACAGCTGGCCTGAGCTAATGGGATCTCACAGACCGAGGGCTGGGGAGCCCACATGGGAATGACCTAGGCCCTCTGCATGTGGATGACAGCTGTATAGCTGTCTGTTTGTGGGGCCCCTAGTAGTGGGATCAGGACCTGCCCCCTGAAACATGAGCTGGCTTTTTGAAACTTATTCCCCATGCAGGGTTACCTTGCCCAGCCTTGATGCAGGGGGAGGAGCCTGGTCCTGCCTCAAGCTGACAGGACATGCTTTCGTTGACTCCCATAGGGGTAAGGAGGCCTTACCCCTATCTGAATGGTGGCGGAGTGGTTGGGGATGGGGGTGGGGGAAAAAAATGGGAAGACAGGAGAGAGGGGAAACTAGTTGGTATGCAAAAAAATGAAAAAAATGTAATAAAAAAGAAAAAACAAAGAGAGACTATGCCATGCTACGTGATTCATGTAAGCAGACTTGTGGGAGGCACAGAAAACCCACCCCAATCTTGTGGATGAGGAACCAGAGGCTCAGGCCAGGCAGAACAAACGATGCACTGAACAGAAGCCCACACTGTTCTACAACAAGCTAGAGAGGCTGCAACTCAAGGCCGTGACTCTTAGGACTGACACAGTGTGCTCCCAAGGCAACCTCCCAAGGCGCTCCCACCCCAGCGCCTGAGGAACGCCTTTTGTCATGGAGCTTTCTCTGCCTGACCTCAAACTCACTGCATAGCTGAGGACCATCCAGGATGGTTTTTTCTTTTATTTGTTTCATTTTATGTGTTTTGCCTACTTGTATGTATATACATGCTTGGTGCCTGAGAGGTCAGAAGGGGACTTTGGTTACCTAGGAAGTGTACTAGGGATGGTTGTGAGCCACCATGTAGGTGCTGGGAACTGAACCTGGGTCCTCCAGCAGAGCAGCCATCTCTTCAGCCCTGACCTTGAACCCCGATGCTCCTGCTCCCTCTTCCTAGGGCTTGCACCACAGGCCTGGCAGCTCCACACAGTTGATGCAGTGCAGGAGATCATGCCAGCAAGCACTCTACGGAGCCACATCCCTAACCCCTTTCTTTCGAATGAAGAAAAACAGGTTAGCATAGTGGTATATGCTTCTAACCCAGGCTCTCCAGAGATTGGGACAAGAGGATCAACAGCTAGAGACCAGGATAGGCTATATAACAACAGCCTGTCAACCAACCAAACAAGAAAAAGAAGGCTGAGGAAGGGAATGAGGGTAAAACTTCCTTATGAGGCAAGAGCAACAACGAAGCTTTCAAGTCTCCAAGGTCACGTGACCCCTAGTGCAGTGAGGTCTGCTATCATTAAAAAAGGAGAGACACACACACCTGCTACTAACTGTGTGCTTCTCAAAGGACAACATGTGGGGTCAGCTCCTTCTTCCCATCTTTACATGGGCTCTGGGGAGAGAACTCACATAGCCATATTCACATGGCAAGCGTCTTTTATCCTAGCCATCTCACCAGCTCCCTTGTCCTTTGTGTTAAATGATGTCTTTGAACAGGGCTTGGTGGCACACATCAAAATACAATGCACAGACATGAAACAATAGCTGATAGCATGGCTTGGGGTAAAGGCAGCTGCCATGTAAACCTGATGATGAGCTGAGTTTAAGCTCCAGGATCTACCTACAAGGGAGAGAACCGAGTCACCAATATGATCCTCAGACTGCCTCATACATGCCATGACACAAGCACCACCCACACAAAACTAATTAATAGAACAGAATAGGGGGAAAAAAAAGGACAAAACAAAAACAGATAGCTTTCCCAAAACAACTTGTGGCAAGATGAAAGTCACACAACTTCCTCCAGAGACCATATCAGATGCAATGGGCTTATCTTCTCAGTCTCAAATGCAGGGGAAGCTTGGTGGACTTAAATTTAATTAGATTAACTTAGAAAGCATTTCTAATGAAATGGTCTCAATTTAGCTTCTTTTTAAAAACATACACTTCCCATGATGGGGTGACAGCCATCAAATAGTTTTTATGGTGAGAGTGTCTGGAATGTACATTTAACTGAGTGAAGCTGTATTAAAAAAAACAAAACAACAACAACAAAAATACCCACATTCATTTAACAATCTTAATAAACAGGGCGGGTGGCAGTAACATACATCTTTAATCCCAACACTTAGGAGGCAGAGGTCTCTAAATTTGAGGCCAGCCTGCTCTACATACAGGACAGTTAGAACTACACAGAGAAACCCTATCTCAAAAGAGCAAAATAGAAAAAGAAAAAACAAAACAAAACAAAAAAATAAACAAAAAACAAAACAAAAAAAAAAACACCTTCAACTTTACTTTTGATCTTGCTACTTTTTTTTTAAGTGGTTATGTGTACGAGGGGATAGGTAGTGCAGTACACATGAGTGCAGGTACCAGGTAGGCTACAAGAGGGCATCGGATTCTCAAGGAGGAGGAGTTGCCTGGTGTGGGTGCTAGGAACTGAACTTGGCCATCTGTAAGAACAGCACATTTTCTTCACTGTGCTGAACCATCTCTCCAGTCCCTGGCTTAAGGTTTCTTTGTTCTTTCTTGCATTTAAAAAACCACACCTGTAAACTGGGTGGTGGTAGCACACACCTTTAATCCCAGCACTTGGGAGTAAGAGTCAGGGGCAGAAGAATCTCTGAGTTCAAGGCCAGCCTGGTCTATAGAGTGAGTTACAGGACAGTCAGAGCTACACAGAGAAACTCTACATCAAAACAAACACACAAATCACATTTGTATTTATTAAGTGTACATGTATGTGTGCATCATATGTGTGACAGAAGGTTTTTAAAATATGTTTGAAGTTATGAGTGACTTAATGATGTGATCATCATCATCTTTTATTTTTTCTCTTTTTGAAAACAGGGTCTCACTTTGTAGCAGTGGCTGGCCTGCAACTTACTATATATACCACAGTCTAGTGAAACTCAAAGGGATCCTTGTGATTCCCGAGTGCTAAGATTAAAAAGTATGCTACCAAGCTAGGCAGTTGTAGTGCACACCTTTAATCCCAGCACTGGGGCAGGTGGATCTCTGTGACTTCAAGGCCAGCCTGATCTACACAGAGAGTTCCAGGACAGGCTCCAAAGCTACAGAGAGAAACCCTGTCTTGAAAAACCAAAAAAGTGGGCTGGAGAGATGGCTCACAGGTTAAGAGCACTGATTGCTCTTCCTGAGATCCTGAGTTCAATTCCCAGCAACCACATTGTGGCTCACAACTATCTATAATGAGATCTGGTGTCCTCTTCTGCCGTGCAGGTATACATGCAGACAGACTACTGTATACATAATAAAGTCTTTTAAAAAAAAAGAAAAAGAAAGAAGAAAAAGAAAAACCAAAGAAGTATGCCACCGCAAGCTCAGCTCTAACCTGGTAATTTTTGTTTGAGTCGACTCATTACAAGGTGAACACATAACCAAACACCAACTTTACTTCTTCATTCTAAGCTAGTATGGTGCACCAGAAAGAAATGGCCTGCAGCTGACAGGAGACTTGCCCGTCTGCATTCATAATGGTACTGGACCAATACTCCCTGGTTTCAGTGTCCCCAACAGCATGGTCAGGCTGAACACACTACATAGTCACAGGCTATGTTCTCAGCAGAAGGCATGGCTGCATCAGACAGTGTTCTGTGTTGCCCAGGCTGACCTTGTACTCTGGGGTCACTCCAACCACAGTGCTTGTAGTAGTAAAGTCATGGATCACCACATCTAGCTTGGGGTAGTTCACTATCATGTGTAAAGAATGTCCTATGAACAAGTGTGCTGGAAAATTCCTGGATTAACCGGGTAAGCAGGCTGTTCTGATTACTTTTTCAACTTTCTCAGGCTACTCCACGCACACACGGACATCCATACTCACATCGACAGCAGCATCCTCATCATCAGAGTCCTGCAGGCCAAGAGCAGCTTTCTGTAACTTCTTCCTCTCGTTGGCCAAAGCCTGTTCTGTTTCATCAAACTTGAATCCCTTGCCAGAGAAACCACTGCTCTTTTTAATTATTTTCCCTTCCTGTTAAGAGTTAACAAAGTTAATTTTTAGAGTGAGCACTATTAAATATTTTCAAAGTAGAATATACCAACTTAATAAAACGTGACGAAGTTTAACCAAAAGACAAGATTCTATTTTCACTATTTTTCCTTCTAAAAATGTAAGGGGTTGGATGTGCAACTTCATATGAGCACTTGAGAGGCAGAAATAGAGAAATCTAAGAGTTTGAGGCCAACTTGGTCTTTATACCAAGTTCCAGGACAGCCAGAGCTACAGAGACATTTGTCCAAAAAACACAAAAACAAACAAACACAAGATGTGAATAAACATGGTCACCACAACATCCAAGTGTCACGCAGTCATGTTAGTGACTCACACAGGGGAGTTCACACTTACCGCCTTCTGCTGGTCTTTGAAGTCACTCCAGAGTTTTTCCAGATCAGGAGGCACTGCCGTGCCTGACAATTCAAGCGCTTTAATGATGTCACCAGCATAGCGAGCTTGATCTTCTGTGATGAAAGTGTAGGCATAACCCTAGAAAAGGAGGAAGCAAGATTAGACAACTCAAAATCAACTAACAAAACCCAGGACATTGGTATAAACCAGTTACAAACTCACTAACAAAAAAATGAGCATCCTCACTCACAGACTCTTAAAGAACAGTCTAGAAATAAACCTAAGCAAGGATGCAGACTTCTACAGGATACACTAAGACACTGAGGAAGCATGCCGTTGGCAGGGTGCTTGTTTAGCATGCACAAACCCCGGGGTTCCACCCCACCACACAGGTGGGGCAGCTATGAGTTCTAGGCCCACCAAAGTATATGAGACCCCATCTCCAAAAGAAAGAAATTCAAGAAGACACAAGATGGAGAGACCTGTAGCTGCTGACAAGAATAATGTGGCATGGCTACATCCCTGAGCAGAGCGCCTCAGAGTCAATATAACACCCAGAGAATTCCACTGACGTTCATTATCATGCCAGGAAAACAATCCTAAAGATCACATGGAAGCACAGAGCACGGCAAGCAGTCAAAACAATATTAAGAAGAACAATTATTTTAAGTATGGTAATTCTGTCTTGAGTTCAATGTAGATTTTTTTACATCTCTATGAAAAATGAGATGGTTAAGTCTGTGTGGTTTTATTTCTGGACCTACTATTTTCTGTTTTGTCTGCATGGTCTATTCTTGTGTCAATACTATGCTGTGTCCATCACCATGGCTTTCCCCTCTTGTATAATCTAGGTCAGGAATTATGGAGGAGCCGAAGGGAGAGAGCAAAGAAAAAGTAACATTATCAAACAAGACATTGGCTGGGGAGGCTGCCTTGAGTCCACAGTGGAGCAGAATATCCCCTCCAGTGAGGTTTACAAATAAAAGAACAAATAGCAGCAGGCAGGTAACACCATTAAATTGAGCCCTTACAAACATCCAGCAGGGGCTGGAGAGATGGCTCAGAGGTTAAGTGCACCGGCTGCTCTTCCAGAGGTCCTGAGTTCAATTCCCAGCAACCACATGGTGTCTCACAACCATCCGTTAGGAGATCTGGTGCCCTCTTCTGGTGTGCAGATACAAATGGAAGCAGAATGTTGTATACATAATAAATAAAATCTAGAAAGAAAGAAAGAGAGAGAGAGAGAGAGAGAGAGAGAGAGAGAGAGAGAGAGAGAGAACCATCCAGCAGACATGGGGGAAGCTGAGGCACTTGGCTGCAGTGCCTAATTCAGAGCATCCCCTCTTCCACTGCAAGGATGAGTGCCTGCACTCTCTTCACGACAGGCTGTTAAGGGCTAAGCACTGGTAACTTCTGTTGTCTCACTGTGCTCTTCCCTCACTGTCACTTAGAGGCCAGTCCATTCCTGGACAGGAGGCTTTGGGAAGCAGGACACAACTCTGTTTCTGAGACAGCTCCTTGGTGAACGTCACACCTGACCTGTTAGCAATCAAATGTCTACACAGGCATACACACAAGCTTTCTCCAACAGCACAGGAAAGAGCCCCAAGAGCTGACAAATGGGATCGCAGGAAAGGAAATTAAAACCAGAATTAAAATACACCATACAGGGCTGGAGAGACGGCTCAGAGGTGAAGAGCACTGACTGCTCTTCCAGTCAGTTCAGTTCCAGTCCTGAGTTCAGTTCCCAGCAACCACATGGTGGCTCACAACCATCCTTAATGACATCTGGTGCCCTCTTCTGGTGTACAGATATACATGGAAGCAGAATGTTGTATATATAACAAATAAATAAAATCTTTAAAAAAAAAAAAAAAAGACACCATACAGAATGGAAGGAAAAGCATGATCAAAGCCTATTGTATGAAAGAAGAATTCAAAAATGAATAAATAAAACATGAATGCAAAGGAAAAAATGGAAGAAAAAAACAAGCAAAAGAAAACTGCCTGGTGTTGGTGGTGCACGCCTTTAATACTAGCACTCGGCAGGCAGAGGCAGGCGATCTCTATGAGTTTGAGACCAGCCTACAGAGTGAGTTCCAGGACAGCCTCCAAAGCCACAGAGAAACCCTGTCTCAAAAAAACAAAAACCAAAAAATGGAAGGAAAACTTCCACCAATTATACCTCATACAGAGGGGTAAGATCTAAGACAGAGAAAATACTGGTAACCTTCATGGTCTGCTCACGCTGTTCATATCTGTAACCACATGTATGCACTGCCTGTGGAGGCAGTGAGGGTATAGGATCCCTTAGAGCTGAAGTTAACAGTTGTTAGCCACCAAGGGTCCTCCATAGGAGCAGCCAGTGCTCCTAACTACTGAGCCATTTCTCCAGCCCCTTTTGTTTTTGTTTTTTAAGACAGTGTCACTCTGTATCAACTGATGGCAAGCCTCAGCTTTCCAAGAGCTGGGATTGCGTGCATGAATCACCATGCTGAGCTTTAACAAGTAAGTTTTAGGATACTTTTATACATAGCTTTCCATTTTTGGTCTGTTTTCTGAGTCAGAGTCCAGCTCTGTAGCTCAAGGTGGCCTTGATGCTGCCTCTGCTTCCCAAGTACTGGTATTAGAGAAACGCACCTTCATGCTCTGCTCATGTTTTTAAGATACAAAGTGTGTGTTTGTATTAGGTTAAGTACACAAACATGTTCTTTACAAAATTACGTACTTCTGAAACTATTTTGCAAAAATGCTATCAGTTCTATCATCTTCCTGGGAGTCTGGAAGTGTTCAGACGTCCCAGCAACTCTTGGTCCATGCAAGAGAAGATTGGGGCAGGGAAGAGAGCACACCATCAGTTTATCATCCTCACAGACATCCTAACCAAATTTCAGCAATACCTAAGATTACTACCTGCTGCCCAGGCTCTCATGCTATGCTTCCCATGAGCTAAAAATTCCATTTTATACAGTTATAAACACATATGCGCAGAGGAATAGGGTGTGATGAGAGAGTGTGTGTGTCCCCTAAAACATACTTGCTACTATCAAAAAAAATTATGCTAGGCAGTGATGGCACATGCCTTTGAGGAGGCAGAGATAGGTGGATCTCAGTGAGTTTGAGGCCAGCCTGGTCTACAAATTGAGTTCCAGGACAGTTACACCAAGGAACCCTGTCTCGAAAACAGAAAACAAAAAAAATATTCATTTATTTATTTTATGTGTATGTGTGTTTGAGGCATGCCTGTGTACCACATGCATGCAGGAACCCATGGAGGCCAAGAGGGTACAGGGTCCCCTAGAAGTGGATTACAGTTTTGAGCTACCATGTGGGGTGCTAGAAACCAAATCTGGGCTTTCCACAAAAGGAGCAAGTGTTCTTAGCCACTGAGCCATTTCTCCAGCCCCCCCAAGATACAGGTTTTATATGCCTTAATTTTCGTCTGCTATAAAATGAATTCGTATCTACTTCACTGGGAGACTGAGGATGAAATGATATATGTAAAAAAACTTACAACGTTGCCTAGTATACAGTCAGTTTGGCAGAAATGCAAGCTATTATTGGTACTACTCTTACGCCACGACACAACATCTAAGGCTGAAAGTTAAATATTTCATCATTACTGTTTCTAACAATGAAATATCCTCACGCTCTCAAAGAGAATTATTGGGGGCAGGGGAGACTGAGAAATGACTCAGTGGTTAGGAGCACTGTCTGCTCTTCCAGAGGACCTGGTTCAATTCCCAGTACCAACATGGCAGCTCACTACTGTCTTATGCTAGTTACAAGGGATCCCACACGCCTTTCTGGCCTCCACAGGCAATGCACGCATATGGTGCACAGACACGCGAGGAAAACATCCATATACATAAAAATTAACTGGTTAGCTGGGAAGCAGTGGCGCACACCTTTAATCCCGGCACCTAGGATGCAGAGGCAAGTGGATCTCTGTGAGTTCAAGACCAGCCCAATCTACACAGTGAGTACCAAAGCTACAAAGAGAAATACGATCTCAAAAAAAAAAAACAAAACAAAGTAGTTAATTAAAAAAAAAAAAAAAAAAAAAAAGAATGGATGGATGGGCATACAGCTCAGTGTTGAGGTACTTGCTATGTCCCTGGCATCGCAAACTAGAAAACAGATAAAAGGAACTGCTGTTGTTGTGTGTGGTGGCTCATATACAGTCTGTTAACAGCCTTGACAAAATAAGACATCCCACAAACAGAGCAGCAGAAGAGGACTTAGACCAATGGTTTTCAACCTGTGGATTGTGCCCCATTGGGAGTTGCAGATCAGATATTTACATTACGATTCTTATCAGGAGCAAAATTACAGATATAAAGTAGCAACAGAATAATTTTATGGGTGGGTGGGTCACCACAACAGCATTAGGAAGGTTGAGATCCACTGCCTTAGATTATATAATGTCAAGCCAAACAAGTAACAAAAAGCAATGAAACATTCTGAATTACATACAAGTATCTCTACATCTGAGAGACACAAACGGTTACCACTACCTTCAGGAAACCACCAAGGTACCTGTTAATCTTAGTTTTGTTTTGTTTTTTCAAGACAGGGCTTCTCTGTGTAGCCCTGGCTGTCCTGGAACTTACTCTGTAGACCAGGCTGGCCTCAAACTCACAAAGATCCACCTGCCTCTGATCCTAAGTGCTGGGATTAAGGGATTAAAGACATGCACCAACACTATCGGACTTAATTTAGGTTTTTAAATGTGTAGGGTAATTTTGCCTGTATGTCTGTGCACCACACATACAACTGGTGTCCATCAAGGCCAGAAGAGGCTATCAGGATCCCTTAGAAATGGAGTTACAGATGGTGGTAAGCCGTGTTGTAAACAACACAGGTCCTCTGCAAAAAGAAGCCAGTGTTCTTAACTGAAGCACCGTCTGCCTCTTCAGCCCCATAACTGTAAATTTAACAACACAGAGACACGGAGACACACATATATGTAATTAACAACATCCGATCATGTTCTGCTATTTAAAGATTTTCAAAATACCGTAACCTCTACTATCTATCTATTCCTGAAACTAAACACCTGTGCTTGAATTACAGACATGAGTGTAAAGCCTTTACCTTGTTGCCTGCTCTTCCAGTTCGTCCAGCTCTGTGCACATAATCTTCATAATGGTTGGGGCAGCTGTAATTTACTACAAGAATTAGATGTTTCACGTCTAGACCTCGAGCAGCAACAGACGTGGCCACGAGAAGTTTGCAGGTTCCATTCTTAAAGTCATTTATGATGCTGTCTCTGTCATATTGATCAATACCTGCAAGTAAATTAAAGGGGCAAACAGAAAAACATGTTGAAATTTTCTATTTCCACTGAGAAAGTTCTAAACACAGAAATAAAAAATAAAATCCTGAGTTCAATTCCCAGCAACCACATAGTGGCTCACAACGATCTCTAATATGAGATCTGGTGCTGTCTTCTGTTGTGCAGGTATACATGCAGGCAGAACAAACATGGTATACATAATAAATAAATCTTAAAAAAAAAAGAAAGAAATCAACTTCTTTGATTCTAGCAACTCCATTACTCAAAAGGAACTAAAAGCTATTAAGATATCCACACTCCATGTTCACATCACACACAACAGTCAAATAATAAAATCCCAGATCTCTATCAACAAGTGAATCAAGAGATGATTGTAAATATACACAAAAGGATATAGTATCCAACTTTTAGAAGAAAATCTAATACATGTTAAAATATGAATCATATGACTGAGGGAACCAGACCAAACACAAAAGGATATAAAATTTCACAAAAGGATATATTATTTCACAATATACAATACAAAGGATAAGAAATTCCTAAGGACATATGATAGTATGGCAGTATCAAAGTTATAGTGGACAAGTGGGAGAAAGAAATAGAGAATAATTGCATAACAACTACAGTTTCCATTTGAGATAATGAAAAGGTTCTAGATACAAGGAGACAGGGAGAAGCCTCAGTGGGAAACAGTGCTTGCTGTTCAAAAAACGAAAACCCAAGGTAAGTCCTAATGCCCATGTAAGCAGTCAGGCACGTCTCCTAGCACTGGGTCATGGAGACAAGTGGATTCTCACAGCCTAATGGCTGAAAACCTCAGGGTATTACTGTGAGAGGCACCATCTCCAGGCAATTATGTGACAGCAGTGTGCACTATATAAAGCTGGAATTCTGTCAAACGTCTATCTCATTTCTTCACCTCCATTACAGGTAACAAAGCAAATGTTATTCAGAGCACAATGCAGTTCTTGGCAAGTTAAATATTTAAGACATCCTTGTGGGGAAGTTAGGCAAAGGTTACCTCCATGAAGAGACATGCAAGGGTAAGAGGCCCTCATCAAGTCCTTCAGAAGACCGTCAGCATGCTCCTGCTTATCCACAAATATAATGACAGATCCTGACTCCTGATAATGGCCTAAAAGCTCGAGCAATTTCAAGAATTTCTTTTCTTCTTCAATCACAATCTGAAAACACCACAATGTAGCAAGTTAATGTAAAAAACACAAATGTGTGCTAAAACAAAAAGGGTTGTTTAATCTGTAGTGAACTGAGTAGAAAATAATAGCTTCCTACACCTTATAATGGCTAAGCAAATGTGGACTTTTAACTGGTAGGTTTGTAACTGTGGCAACTGGTCACTGGATCTCTCTGTCCCTGAACCTCAAATCCTATTAATCAAAGACAGGAAGGTTGTATAACATTCCTTTGAGCACTCAATTCTGGTGGAACTAAAAAGAGCTTTGTTAAGTCGGTTCCATGTACCTGACAACAGACTGAAGGTTATAACTGATGCATAATATTTAACTTTACAAGTTATCTACCTATCCCATAACTATGATGATACAAAAAGGATCGATCACACACATTGCCTAAACACCAGGAAAACTGACAATTTCCTGAAAATGATACCTACCACTTGTTGTTCCACATCTGAGCAAACCACACTCCTGCCTCCAACCTGAACTTCAATGGGCTTGCTCAGGATCCTGCGGGCCAAAGCCTCCATAGCTCTAGGGAAAGTAGCTGAAAACATAACTGTCTGTCGGTCAGGACGGACATTATCCACAATGCGCATGACCTGAGAACAATAAACATGCACACGATGGGTCTCCAAAGACTTGCACAATGCTCAAGCCAAGCAGAAGGAGCTTGGAAGAACTATTTCAGTAACTTTAGATTCATTATCTTAAAATCTGAACTTATTTTATACTTTATATACAGCAGCTTTCAGTTTCACTTTGTCAAGAAAGGGCAGGCTGTGCTGGGGTTTCAAGTGGAAAGTGTGCGCTGAAAAAAGCCTGGGACCCAGGTGGGAGCGTGCACAGGCACCCCAGCCAGGGCGTCCTGGCCAGCAGTATAGCCTAACCAGCATCCCTAGGTCAAGCACCCCAGCCAGGGCGTCCTGGCCAGCAGTATAGCCTAACCAGCATCCTAGGTCCCCTGGACAGGCCTTGTACAGCAGCTCCTTAAGAACAGCCAATACCATCCTCTGATTTCCAGACACATCTGCATACATGTGTACCACAAAGGGGGGGTGGGGAATGAGGGGAGGGAGGGGGGACATGAACCATGGCACTTGCATGCCCCTATGCACACACACTAATACAGTTAATAACTATGTAAATCAGCCAGGTGTTGGTGGCGCACACCTTTAATCCTAGCACTCGGGAGGCAGAGGCAGGTGGATCTCTGTGAGTTCAAGGCCAGCCTGGTCTACATAGAGTTTCAGGACAGCCTCCAAAGCCACAGAGAAACCCTGTCTTGGAAAAAAACAAAAAACAAAAAAACTCAACAATAAAAAAGGAAAATGGATCGCACTTCGGAACCTTCATCTCATCCCATTGTCAAAACCCCAGGCAAACTGGTCTCCAGAGGAAAAATGCATCGTTACACTCCATTCACCTCCCTTAAGTCTTCACCCCTCTCTGCCCCTCAGGTTTGCTAATGCCTGCGGTCCTCAATGTCCTAGCTAGCATCCTCAAGTCTGTGGATTCCTTCTACATGTTTAAATCTCTTCCAGTAGTGAGAAATGTCTGCTAATAAATAAACTTTTTCTTCAGTAAAACTAAAAGCAGCTAACGGTTATGAAAGAAGCAAAGCAAGCAAGCATCCATCTGTAAGTTTGGCCTTTTAAAACTTCATTTTATCCTCCACAGTAAAAATTATTTTTTAGGGGGTGTGTCTGTGTGTGTGAGAAAGTGTGTGATTATGAGAGAGATTTGAGAGAATGCATGCATGGGCGTCAGAGGACAACCTCCACGACTGCCCCAGCGCTATTCACCTTTCTCCTTCCCTTGAGACAGGGTCTCTCACTGGTCTGGACCTCACCATGGACCCAGAGCTAGCTTGCCAGTGAGCCCCAAGAATGAAGTGTATCACCAGAGCTGACTGTGTATCCCGTGTACATTCTGGGAACCAAGCTCAGGTCCCTGCAAGTGTTTTACTGATCATACACATTCTCCATCCCTAAAAGCGAATTCTTTGCTTTTAAGTTTAAAGTTTAAGGCAATTTATTTTCATAAATATATGAAAAAGTGGAGTCCAGAACCTAATGTCTATGTCATTATGACATATGAACAGCAAAGTTCAGTGAAGGATGAACATTCAACGACATGGTTTAATTCTCAATTTTCCTTCTCTTCCTCAATATAGACTTCTGCCTAGAATCATCCCACTGCTTCCTACTCCTATCCAAACAGCGACATCATAGAGTCCCAACAGGGTCTTTCTCCTCCTGAAGTTATATTACTCACCTTATCAATAGTCTATGACATGAAAGCCCTATTTACCCTGTGCTTTTAACCAATAAAGCTCACAAAAATCACCACTCCCTCTTATTTTCCTCTCCACAGGTTTTAGTAATAATAATTCTTTAAAAGGGAAAAGAAAAAACAACACTGGTTCAGTACATTAAAGAACTTGTCACCAAGTCTGACTACCGGAGTTCAATCCCTGGATTCCACATGACGGAAAGAACCGACCCTTGAAGTTGTCATCTGACTTTCACAACTGTGTTGTGGGACACCCCCCACCCATGCCCCATACACGCATGTGACCATGTGCAAAATAAATACATATATATTTGGGGGAAACATTATTCAGTTCTGCCCCTCACTGACAAAGCAACCAGTTTTGCCCCAAAACAAAGCTTGCTCAGTTCTTGATGCTCAATTCAGTTCAGTTTCCCTTTGGCTTCCCCATTTGGTTTCAGTTCCATTCATTAAGACCACAGACTACAGGACAAGCTTGTAAAGAGCTGAACATGACAGCAAGTCCTCTGCTCCAAGTTACCTAGTCTAACTGCATGCCAAATGATTCAACTATCCCACAATCCTGCTATTTTTAGGCTCACCTACTCAGATCTCATTTAGAATTCAGTTTCTAGCCAGGTGTTGATGGCATGCGTCTTTAATCCCAGCACTGGGGATGAAGAGGCAGATGGTTCTCTGAGTTCAAGGCCAGCCTGGTCTACAGAATGAATTCTAGGATACCCGGGGTTACACAGTAAAATCGTCTCAAAAAAATAATACAGTTTCTAAATCTAAAATGGCAGACAATGTCTCTTTGGAGGACATGGAAATAAACTAAAAGTCTAACCACTATGCTTCTGCTATCACCCCCACCCCCAAGTGGCCACTCTGTTCCTTTCCTAAAGCAGGGTTTCACTCCGCACCCCAGAGCATATGCAGCACAACTTACACTGCTTGCTTGGCTTTGCTTCTGAGACAGGGTCTCTACACACCCCTGGCTGACTGGAACTCATATGCAGATTAAACTGGCCTCAAACTCAGAAATCCTCTTGCCTCTGCCTCACAAGCGCCTATAGGTATGTATGCACCACCATGTCCAACCAAAATATCAGAGGGGTTTCTGTTGTTTTAGTTTAGGTTTTTTTTTTTTTTTTTGGAGACAGGATTTTTCTATAGCTTTGGAGGCTGTCCTAGAACTCACTTTGGAGATCAGGCTGGTCTCGAACTCACAGAGATCCACCTGCCTCTGCCTCCTGAGTGCTAGGATTAAAGGTGTGCGCCACCACCCCCCAGCAATTTCAGTTTTTTGTTCTCTTATCATTAGTACTCTAAATCTAGCCTGACCAATGATATTCCAGACTGCTAAGGAATGCCAGAACAAAAACCATAAAGTTTTAAAAATTTAATCTGCAATGTCAGTATTTATTTCATTTCCCTATGTTGCCAACACACTATAATACCAGGCAATACAAAATGAGTGTGAATTTCAAGACCACAAACATTTCATTCTCACTACAGTTACAAAATCCCCTTTATATTTCAAAAATTTAAGAACCTCAATGAGGGACTGGAGAGATGGCTCTTAGAGCAAACCCAAGTTCCAGGCAGCCACCCAGCACACACATGGAACAGCTCTCATTCACCTGTGATTCCAGCTCCAGGATGATATGATACTTCCAGCCTCTGCAGGCACCTGCATTCATGTGCACACACCACACACACAATTAAAAGTAAAATAAACCTTTAAAATTACAAAGAAATTTAATTATTACCTGTGGTTCAAAACCCATGTCAAACATTCTGTCTGCTTCATCTAAAACAACATACGTCACTCTTCGAAGATTTGTGACCCGACCTAAGGTAAGAAAAAAGAAAAACAAAACGAAAACTAACTACCAGTCACAATTCATTATGACAATCAAGAACTTTAAAAAACCATAAAGGGAACTAAAATGCCTGACTTAAGCAGAGGGGTAGGTTAGGTTTCTTACAACAGTGAAAAGAAACTTTGGTCTAAAAGTCTTAATCTAGTGGCAAGTTCTTTCTGACAGTGGGTACATGAGGCCCTTTATTTGGTCAAACTCGTCTCTTGCATACCATCATAGGGCCTGAAGAACCTGTAAAATTCAGAAAACAGCCCTCTCCAAAACACATCATAAAACTAAGACTGAGATGAAGCATCGAGCCACATCAGCCATTATCTGACAGCATCACCTAGAAAAAAACATATTAGAGATTACAGCGTATGTGTGGAAAGCAGGTTCCAGTGCTAACTACTTAGAGGCATAAAACCTCATTACTTTACAGCCTACTGCCATACGATTAGAAGCGCCTTAAGTGGGCATGCTAAAACATTAATAAACCGCTCAAAATCACTGGGTAACAATATCTTACACACTTTAAAAAATAAATGCATTACATACAAATATACTTTTCTATGCAAAGATACACATTAAATTATTAGTTGGGGCCACTGGTTTAATTAAGTAATCCTGGCTTCTTACCCAGCAAAAAACTAAAAATGCAGAAAGCCCTCTCAAAGACCAGTAAGTATTGCTATTACTTTGCAGAACCAACCACCTGGCAAAAATAGTCATTAAAAGACAAACGAAAAAGACAAATAAAGGAAAAGGTAAAATTAATCAAGATGAACTTCAGGAGATTTAATTAATACAACAGTGAGAAAAAGCAAGGGATTATACAGTCAGCATTCATCCCCAAAGCTTCATCTGCTACACAAGCGCAAGACCTCAACCCTCATGGAGAATTAAGTTTACCCCAAGCTCAGGCGGAACACTAGTAAGAACATGCACTTCTCGGATTCCAACACTCAATTACATACAGACTGAACGTTTCAATGGAAACCTCGAAAAAGCTGTTTCTTCAAAGACTAAACAGGTAGTGTTCACACTAACATCTCCAGTTGACAAGAGTCTCTCTCGAAAGGTTGGAAACAGCATTAAGTCACCTACCTTGGTCGGTTACCATCTCGGAAGCCCAGGTCTATAAATCCTCAAGGGCCTTTCTCCACAGAGGTTAAACAATGTCAACAGTTTAGTATCATTTTTGACAGGGAATATTTTAACAAAGCACAACATTTCGGCTAACAACATGCAGTATTTACAAAAGACACATTTCTTGAAGCTGCAATAACTTAATGTATCTACTAGTATAAAATACTAGCTCCCGTGGAGAATTTTATAATAAAAAGACTATAATGAAAAGTCAAGTTAAATGCTAGTAAGGTCTTACGGAGTTAGTTGTGAAAAGAAATTGAACTGCCAAAAACTTGTTAATACTTTCAACAATAAATGTGTTACCATTCACATTTTAAGATATTACAGCTTTAAGAAGAAACATAGAAACCCTTTGTTGGTTTCTCATATCTGCTTTAACAAAAAAGTGTCAAGCTCAAAAAGGAAAAGAAAACAAAAAAATACCTGTGACTTACCACTGTTAGCCGCTAACATGTCAATCATTCGACCAGGTGTGCAAACAATAATCTCAGCACCTCTTTTCAGCTCAGCGATCTAATGAAACAGGATAAGATTTTACAGGAGAGTCATCACTGCTTATGAGCAGATGTGAGCATCTGGCCATCCATGGTTCTACCAGGTAAGACAGAGTCTGAGTAGAAGACTGCAGGCTGGCACGTGACCCTTGGGCTGCTAGAGTTCTGAGGACGGGAAGCAGCAGGCAACACCCAGGCCAGACCTTAGAAACTAGTAAAACTAATGAATTTCACATATTTTAATTTGCAACTATTGCTAAAAGACCAAGACAGGAAGGTCAGAATAAGCAATAAAATATATACTCTTATTTAGGAACCCATGACATCGGTCTTCTAGGCCAAGGCCAGCAGATTTACAAATTGAACAGACAATGAAAGCACGCGCGCACACACACACACACACACACACACACACACACACGCGCGCGCGCGCGCGCGCGCTCATTCTCGTTCCTTTTGGCCTTTATATCATTTCATATATATGGGTGTTTGGCCTGCATGTGTGTCCATACATCACACACATACAATACCTGCAGAGGCCATTAGGGGGCACTGGCTCTTCAAGGAAATGGAGTTACAGTCATTGTGAGTTGGTTGCCCTGTGGGCACTGGGAATCAAATCCAAGACCTCCAGAGACAGTGCTCTTCACCACTGAACCATCTCTCCAGCCAAAGCAACTGCAAATTCTGGAATGTTGGCCTATATAGTTACAGGTACCAGCAAGAGTGAACTTTTCTGTGGCAAATATTCCACAAGACATACTGTTTCCCATATAAGTTTTAAGTATTTAACAAAATATAGGACTAGTGGTGTGTGCTGTGGTAAAAGTGCCTGCTGCCAGTTTGACAACTTAAGTTCAACACCCAGAGACAACTGACTCCTACACACCATCTTCTGACCGTATCACACGTGCTGTGGCATGTGCACATGGGCAACCACACAGAAGCAAGCTCAAACACATCAAAACACACACACACACACACACTAATTATAAACTAAAAATATATATATATATATAATAATAGTTTCTTTGCAGTAGAACGGAAGTCACACATAAACTTCTGATAATGCTTTAACTTTCTTTCTGTTTCTTCTATGAAAGAGCTGAAATGCTTCTCTAGACTCAAAGCTATGGTAACCCTGGTAACATCATCTTCACACACCCGTCTGGTGGGACTTAAAGTATCTGTGGCAAAAGCACACCCTACTCTCACTGCAAAGGCAGTGAGATTTTTTATAAGATTTTTTATTTTTGTTAGTGTTGCTTTCAAAATTTTATTTTTTGGGTTTTGGTTTTGTTTTTTTTGGGTTTTTTTTTTTTTTTTGGTTTTTCAAGATAGGGTTTCTCTGTGTAGTCCCAGCTGTTCTGGAACTCACTCTGCAGACCAGGCTGGCCTCAAACTCACTGAGATCCACCTGCCTCTGTCTCCTGAGTGCTGGGATTAAAGGCAAGCCATCACTGCCTGGCTTGGAAATTTTGTTTTCTTGCCAGATGCAGTGGAACAAGCCTATAAGCCCAGCACTTGGAAGCTAGGGAAAAAAGATCAGGAAATCAAGGACAGCCCTTGGCTACACTGTGAGTTCAGAGCCATCTCGGGCTGAGATCCTGTCACAAAAAAATACACACAACTTGTTCTATAGCCAGGCAGGTGGTGCACACCCTTAATTCCAGCACTTGAGAGGTGTGTCCTATCTACACACCACACACAGCCTTTTAGAGACAGGGTCTTTCTGTGTGGTTCTAACCCTCAAACTAGCAATCCTCCTTCCTCAGTCTTCTCTATGCTGGGGTTACAGGCACACCACAGGCACATAATTCATTCTCATAATGACTTCACACCAAATCCCTGTAAGATTTTAAGGGCTGGCTGCGGAGATGGCTCAGAGATTATTAAGAGCACTGGCTGCTCTTCCAGAGGTCCTGAGTTCAATTCCCAGCGATCATATGGTGACTCACAACCATCTGTATGAGATCTGGTACCCTCTTCCTGCCTGCAGGCAGAACACTGTGTACATAATAAATAAATAGTTTAAAAAAAAAAAAAGATTTAAGAGCAATCACCTATATCCAAACACTAACGAAAAAAAAACAAAAAACAAAAAACAAAAACAAAACAAAACAAAAACAAAAACAAAAACAACAACAAAAAAAAACGACTTAACTCACTGGAGCATTCACCCTGGAAAAGACAGAAGGGCTAAGCGCTTAATTCTAACTACCTGCTCGCTGATTCCTGTCCCTCCATACACACAGACCACTCTGAGTCCCAAGGTCTTCGAAAACTTCTTACATTCTTTAGTGATCTGTAAAGCCAGTTCTCGGGTTGGAGTCATGATGACAGCTGAAAAGATAAATATGTCAAAGCCTAACCCCCACACCCTTTAGAAGACACTTGAAAACTCTAAAATTGACCTCTGCAGGATGGCTCATGTCTCAGCCAAATTTGTTTTGTCTTTATCGAAGTCTGAAAATTCATGTCTCAAAAGCTCAGTAATGGCAGAAACTGAGGTAAAGGGCAAATAAATTCTTAAGATTATGATACAAGAAAATGAAGAGTTAAACACCATACTTAACCCTCAGAAAAATACTTGAGCAAAATGCAAAGTTTTCAACAGCAACTCACAGAACAAAGGAAATCAAGTGACTCACTGTGCTACAGAAGCCACAGGGCTGCTTCCCAAAAGCACGGCGCTCTGAGAGGCACACACACAATACACCGTGCCTGGATTTGCATAAAAAAAAGCTGAACAACTTTCTCTAATCAAATATGCAAACAGAAACTGTAAAAAATGAGAAGAAATCTGAAGACCTGATCCTACATGAAACACTGACATGATCGCCTTCAAGGCCAAAGCTCTCCTAGGAAATATCATTTCTCATTCTTCTACCCTGAGTTTGTAATGCACTGATCTGGGCTGAGAACACTCCTCGACATAAATACTTGGATAGATGCATAAGGGCTCTACCTGCCAGGTCAGAGTTCTTAGATGTCACTCCAGAGCTCTGAAGATTCTCACGCCACATGCTGGTAAGGGGAAATCAGCCCCAAACTGCCATATTGATGAGGAAATGCACATCTAGATAGCTTCATTGTCACAATTAATAGCGCAAAGGACCAGTTCTTTCTGACATTACAATAGGCACATCTAAGAACCATGTAATGAAAAGACTTGTACCTATTGGCCCCTCTCCTTCTTCTAATGATCTCTGATCCATGATATGTCTAAACATGGGCAAAAGAAAGGCAATGGTTTTTCCACTTCCTGTCTTGGCAATGCCAATCAAATCCCGTCCAGACATTATAGCAGGAATTGCTTGAGTTTGGATTGGTGTGGGCTTTTCATAGCCATGCCTTTAAAAGAAAGAGAAAGAACACAATGTAAGAACCATGAGTGTTAAGGCCGCTCAGGGGACCACAAACATTACCGCTTCTAAATGTGACATATCTGCCTGATAAAATATTAGTTATTTGGTGGACAGCAGAAAAGGCCAAGGGCTAGGCAAGCAAAATGGCTTACTCTTACTTGCGTACAGGCCAGATAACCCGAATAGATACCTGGAACCCACAAGGTAGCAAGAAAGAAATGGATTCCTGAGTTATCTCTCCTCTAACCTCCATCCACTCACGGGCCATGGTGCATGTGCTTAAGCAAGCATGCGTGCAGCCACGAAATAAAATACATGGGATAAACAAATGGAAAAAAAATATTTAAAAGCCTAGCATGGTGACGCACACCTTTAATCCCAGCACTGAGGAGGCAGCGGCAGGAGCATCTGTGAGTTCAAGGCCAGCCTGGACTACATACTGAGTTCCAGGGCAGCCAGGGCTACTTAGAGTACATAGAGAGACTCTATCTAGGGGGAGGGGAAAAGAGCATTAACAGTCTTTAAAATAAATATTTGTTTAATGTCAAAGAAAGGAATGAAGAACTAAGAAATTCCACAACATGGAACCCTCAAGAGTGGTTTCATCAAGTGACAACAAGTCATCAGAAATGACATGCTATATAATTCTCCCTGTACCATGGGAGAAGACTGATAAAGGACAGGGTTTCTACGGGAAGTGATGGAAATGTTCTACAATTAGATAGTTGCAAGAATCTGTAAACATACCGCTGGACTGTGTGCTCCAAATGGGCACCTTCACACTTACACTATAGCTCAATAAAGACATTTACAAATTTTTAAAAAAAGGACTGGGGCTAAGATACAGCTCAGGGTGGAATACTTCCCTAGCATGCTCAACTACCTGGAATGGTCTTCACCAAAGAAAAAAACTTCCAGTCATGAATAAACTTGAAATCCAGAGATATTTGTGTGAGAGAGCTACTGTGAGCAGCAGGACACTGAGAAAACAAGGACATAACCATCATCCACTTACTTCTTGAGGGAGTTTAATATCTTCATGGAAATTCCACACTGGACCCATGATTTAATGGGTTTGGGACAACCTTTTCCTTTAACTGTAATGCCCTCCATTTCCAATCGAAACACGTTCACCTCTGGAAAACAAAGCCCGTTAGAATCTCCTCCCCTGGTACTAGGTGGTCAAGAGTCAAGCATCCTCATCTCTCTTTAAGTGCTACCTAATAAAATCCCATACCTGAGACACAAGAAAAACACCACAGCTCAGAGAGACACAGTAATTGCTGCTGCAGTTTCAACCCTTTGGTTTTCATATTTTCCTTAATTGCAACAGAGTAACGAATGACTGACAAGAGAACTGCTTGCTCTAGCATGAGCTGCCCAGATGGTCTTTGGCCAACCAACAGTAGATTGATGGCTGTTGTCATGCCAACCATCTCATACACCAACAGGGCCAACAAAAACAGTTTGTGTGAAACTCACATGAATAATACTTTCAACCTTAAGAACATCAACTATGTGACTAAATCCATGTTGCTCTGTTTAAAAATACTTCCAGAAACATCTTCCAACCCCCAGGCCTATGCACACTCACACAATCCCCGAGGAGTGGAGCATACCATCCACCTGCAGAGTGGAGTACACTCCCCCTGAGGAGAAGAGCACACCCTCTCACTGCAGAGTGGAGCACCCTCCCAGAGACCACCATAAAATGATCAATCAAACAGAAGCATCTTACCCTCCTGAGACATTTTTGCTAGTTCTGGAACTTCAACGTAAAAATTTTTCCTGAATGGTTCATATTCAATTTTTCCATGGTCAACTGGTTCTAGAAGTTTTCTCTGTTTCGTCTGGTAGCCTGTGAGGGCCGTCTGAAGATCAACTTCCTCCTCCTCTGAAGAATACTTGAATTTTCAGGAAAAAGAAAGTTCATTATTCACTCCCTTCCAGAAGACAAAAGTCCCAGTTGTCAAAGCCTTTTTCCCTCTTAGGAAGCACTCTGCGGAGCTTTTCGAGTAGTATCTCTAACAGACCATCCACAAGGAAAATTAAGAGTGCATAACCCTAAAATCTCAAGTAAGAATGTCCATTATTTTAAATGTAAGTAGATCAACTCCTTAAAAAGTTTTCAACTTAAGTTGTTTTTTTTCTTTATTCAAAGTTTGAATAATAATACAAACCTCATAATTCTCAGAAATGTCATTAAAGTTTTGCTATTGTTTTCATTATATAGACCTTTACAGTATAGGTTATCGGGATGAAATGTCATTCATTTTCTACTTCACTTTTCTGTCTTATGCCTGAGATGAGCCGCTAGAGCAGAGGGAAAAGCAGGACACAGCACGGTTGGACACTATACTAGCTGCCAAGCACATCAGCATCAACGCTTTGCAATAAATGCTCCTAGGATGCGATCGATCATAAACCAAGTCAAAATGAAGAATCACCTCCATGGCATCCTGGTCATTCTCCATCAGCTCCCCCTTCTTCTTATCAGAATCTACGACTGCTTTCTTGGTTGTTACCACAGTAACAACTTTGGTGACTGTTGGCCCAGACTTCTAATATAAAAAAGAGGTATTAAAATATTGTGCAAAACTAAAACAAAACATAGATTTAAAATACGTGGACACCAGACACAAAACAGTATTAAGCCCAACAAATGTAATTGGAACTAACATAATTTAAGTTTTAAGAAGACCAAGAAAACTTCCTTTTGTTTTGTGTGAACTTTTCAAAGTGTCTGTGATGGTTCAGATACATTCACATACTTTGAACTTATGGCAGAACATCTAAGTTTGAACAACTTTTTGTTTGTTTTTCAGAGACAGGATTTCTCTGTGTAGCCCTGGTTGTCTTGGAACTCCCTTTGTAGACCAGGCTAGCCTCAAACTCAGAGATCTACCTGCCTCTGACTCCCAATGCAGGGATTAAAGACATGTGCCACCACCTCCAGCAATACTTTTTTTACTGCATGGTCACTTAACATAAAACGCCCTCTACCTCCTTAACCTTCGGCTCAAGAGAGCAACAGCACCATGCAGGCCGCCCCCCCCTCCCCCGGCAGCCGCGCACCTTCTCATTGCCCCCCCCCCGCAGCCGCGCACCTTCTCATTGCCCCCCCCCCGGCAGCCGCGCACCTTCTCATTGCCCCCCCCGCAGCCGCGCACCTTCTCATTGCCCCCCCGCAGCCGCGCACCTTCTTGCCCCCCCCGCACGCGCACTTCTCATTGCCCCCCCGCAGCCGCACCTTCTCATTGCCCCCCCCCGCAGCGCGCACCTTCTCATTGCCGCCCCCCGCAGCCGCGCACCTTCTCATTGCCCCCCCCGCAGCCGCGCACCTTCTCATTGCCCCCCCGCAGCCGCATTGCCCCCCCCGCAGCCGCGCTCCCCCCCCGCAGCCGCGCACCCCCCCGCACACCTTCTCATTGCCCCCCCCCCGCAGCCGCGCACCTTCTCATTCCCCCCCCCCCGCAGCCGCGCACCTTCTCATTGCCGGCGCCGCCTTTGACGCTCCTCATGTTGAACTTCTTCACCTCCTCCTTCACTTCCTCCATGTAGGCGTCCAGGGGGTCTAACTCCTCGCCCTCCATCTCACTGCCCTCCTTCTCGGCTTCTGCAGGGTCATCTTCATCATCTAAAACAGCAGCATGTATTGTCTTTGTACACAGACTTCAAAAGGAAAGACACAGGCCAGTGACATGCTCAGGAGTAAAAGGGCTTGCTGCACAAGCCTGACAACCTGAGGCCAAGCCCACAGCCCATGGTGGGAGGAGAAATAACTCCTGAAAGCTGTCCTCTGACGTCTGCATGTGTGTGTAAGAGCGTGAATGCAGCCACACATGAACACACCAATACTTCTACAATTGTTTTTTAAAGAGGAGACACACATCTGTTCCATTACTTCCATACTTTCCCCACTGTGCAAACATCCCTCCTCTGGGCTACAGTTCACTCCTAGATGCGGTTCAAGTGCTCATACTTGGAAGGTCTTACATTCTCAATAATGAATGTATTACTATTAAATAACAGTGAGCAAACACATACTAATAAATCACTTAACTAAAGAGGAGTAAAAGAAAAGCAAAAATAAGTAAACAAGCAAGCAAGCAAGCAAATAGGCCAGAAGTGGAGGCGCACACCTTTAATCCCAGCACTTGGGAGGCAGAGGCAGGTGGATCTCTGTGAGTTCGAGGCCAGCCTGGTCTCCAAAGCAAGTGCCAGGATAGGCTCCAAAGCTACACAGAGAAACCCTGTCTCGAAAAAACCAAAAAAGAAAGAAGAGAGAGAGAGAGAGAGAGAGAGAGAGAGAGAGAGAGAGAGAGAGAGAAACCCTGTCTCAAAACAAAATAAAAACAACAAAAAAGAGGGGTAAAAGGGTAATTGTGCTTAAATGTACTTCTAGATCTGGGAATACATACAACTTAGCAGGAGAGTAGCTTTTCTAGTATGCATTAGGCCCTGGGCTGGATTTTCCAACAACCAAACAACAAAAATGCCACAGTTCTAATTTATACTGAACACTTTCTCTGCTAAAAATGACATTGTTTCTCTCAATTGCTCACTCTTCCGTCCTCACCCTGCTGTGTGCACACGTGTGCAGTGCTAGTGCTCACTCTTCTGTCCTCACCCTGCTGTGTGCACACGTGTGCAGTGCTAGTGCTCACTCTTCTGTCCTCACCCTGCTGTGTGCACACGTGTGCAATGGCCACACACAAGTCAACTTAGACTATCATTCTTCAGGTGCTATCCACTCTAGTGTTTTAAGGCAAAGTCTGTTTCTCTTGGCCTGGAAGTTATCATCAGAAATGAAACTCAGCTCAGGTCTTCATGCTTGCACAGGAAAGAACAACAGCTATTTCTCCCCAAATTTTTAACTATTCTTCCTTCAAGTATCTTTGAGTGACAGAAAGAAAAGCACTGATCACTCCTAACTCAAGAAAATCTACTCTTCCCAATCATGACCACTGATATACAGAAACTATATGTTTGGAGCTGTAGTAGTTTGAATGTAAACAACCCCATAAACTCATTCAGAGTGACATAATTTGGAGGTGTGGCTTTGTTGAAGTAGGTGTAGCCTTGAAGGAAGAAGTGTGTAACTGTTGGGGTGGGCTGTAAGGTCTTATATACGCTCAAGCCACACCCGATGAGATAAGCCACTTACTGTTGCCTAAACATCAACATGTATTAACTCTAGCACCATGTCTGCCTGTACACCACCACGCCATACCATGGTGATATGCACTCAACTTCTGAACATGAAAGCCACCCAATTACATGTTCTTCTTTTGTAAGAGTTACCATGGTCATGGTGTCTCTTTACAGCAACAGAAACCCTACCCAAGACAGGAGCTTTCACAGAAAATAAAGCAAAATTCTATTTTCCTGTAAGCTACCATAATCTTTCACTTTAGTAAAATCTCAAGAGCAAAATCAGAAATGGAAAACGGCTGGGGTGTAATGCAGTGGTGCAGTGTGTTGGCAGCATCGGCTAAGCCCTGGGTGTGACTCAGTGGTGCAGTGTGTTGGCAGTGTGGGCTAAGCCTGGGTTCAAGCCTCAGGAGCAATACAAGATGAAAATGTTTCTCTCCTAAATCATAAAAAGGAAGAGGTGAGCCAGGCCGTGGTGGTGTACGCCTTTAATCCCAGCACTCAGGAGGCAGAGGCAGGTGGATCTCTATGAGTTCGAGACCAGCCTGGTCTACAAGAGCTAGTTCCAGGACAGCCTCCAAAGCCATAGAGAAACCCTGTCTCGAAAAACAAACAAACAAACAAAAAAAGGAGGGGTGTGATTATCTTTTTAAGATAAACATGTATGTGCACGTGTGTGTGCCTTGGTGGTCAAGGATCAGAAGAGGGGGCTGAATCCCTGGAGCTGGAATTCTGGATAATGCAGAACCATCAGGAGACGCTTACTCTCATTAACAGTCACACTGGCAGCAAACACATCAGCACTATCTACTATCTATGCAAGTGTACAACTGTATGCCCTGAAGTAAAATTTGTGATTCTTACTGGATGCCACTCTACAACTGAAATTTTAGCATCCACTGAAGAAGGCCTTTAAAAATCCCCATATGGCCAGGCACAGTGGCTCACACCTACAGTCCCAACTACTCAGGGGGTAGGTGCAGGAGCTCCAGGCCAGCTTAGACAACACAATGAGATCCTATATCTAAAATTACAAGAATCTTAGTATGAATTCAGCAAACCTATTTCAAGGTACATAGATTTACAAAAAAAGGGAAAAAAAAGTTATTAACAGAAACTCGAATATTCCGATGCATACCAATGCTCACAGGAGCCTTAGTCACACTAAAAACAGAAGGCAGAAACAGCTCAAATTGTCTAAAGCAAGTGAGTAGATGAACAAAACATGGCATAAACCAGCCACAGTAGCACAAGCCATATTCCCAATGTTTAGGAGACTGAAGTAAGAGAATCACTATCTCAAGGCCTGCCTAAGTTAGAAAGAGAAACCCTGTCTTAAACAGAAAAACAAAATATTTCCAGGCACAGTGGCATGTGCCTTTAATCCCAGCACTTAGGAGGCAGAGTCCAAGGCTCCATGGTCTACATAGGAAATTCTAGGCCATCTGGGGCTAATATAGTAAGACCCTGTCATGTACATTTACTAGGTTATTACTCAGCCATGTAGAAGAAAGTAGAGTATGCTATATGATGAATGAATCTCAAGACAGTATGCTAAATTAGAAAGCCAGACACAAGAAGACACCAATAGTACGGCTGCACTGTGGAGGAACATGGCAAATTCTCCGAGACAGAAAGCAGTATAAGGTACAAGGGGCTGGTGGCAGCAGGACAGTGAGATCTTCAGCTGGAGAAGTTTCTACCCAGGATGACGAAAGCTCTGGAAACGAGCAGTGATGAGGGCTACACGGCACTGCATGCACACAGCACTGCGTGCACACAGCGTGAGCAGCTACACTCAACGCTCTCTGCTTGGGATGGGTAAAGTGGAAGTAAGGAAGCAGGGTGCTGCTGGAGTATTTGATGAACATGCCCAAAGCCCTGGCTATGACCCTCAGTTTGACAGGGCAAAAATGTTAAAATGTAAATATAACACTGTGCGTATTTCCCACAATTTTAGAAAAAGAGCATCACCCACATCCCAAATATACCATCATCATCTTCCAAACTCCATTTTTTCCCTTGTTTCATTTCTTCAATTTCCTTTTTCAATTCCCCTATGTTTTCCATGGCCTTTTTACGCTGTTCTTCTCGCCATTTTTCAACTCTTTCTTTTCGTTTTCTCATTTCTTCCTCCAGCTTATTCTGGTCAAAGTTCTTTGGGTGTGAAAAAGAAAAAAAAAAAAAGTAGGAAAATCAAAATCAGAATTAGCAATTCTAAATAAGTTCTCCAAAGTATATTAAGATAAAAAAGGAAGTGTATATAAATTCCTAAAAGGACACCAGATTTAGTAATCACCCATCTCTATAATGATGCTCTTATGATATAGAAGCAAGGCCAGCAGGATGGCTCAGGAGATAAAGGTACTTGGCTGCCAAGAATGACCATCTAAGTCCAATCCCTGTAACTCACATGGTTGAAGTAGAGAACTAATGCTTGACCGCTACATTTGTGTCATGGCATGCCACGTGTGTAACACTCACAAAGCAACGCAACATAATTTAAAAAATACGTATTTTGGAATGACAAAGTCAGACCTGGTCTTTAGCACCTGTAGCTGAAGAAACCTAGGGCTAGTTCCAGACCAGTCTGAGCTACATATAACAAGACCATGAGAAAGAAATTCAATGAGGGGGCTGCAGAATGGCTCCGAGGTTAAAAGCACTGACTGCTCTTCCAGTAGCTCCCAAGTTCCATTCCCAGCAACCAAATGGTGGCTCACAACCATCTGTAGCGAGATCTGGCACCCTCTTTTGTCCTGCAGGCACCTGAGGCTAGAGTTGGCTCAGCATTTCAGAGCACCAGCTGCTCTTCCCAGCACCCACATGGTGGCTCATGACCATCTGTTAATTCCAGTTCCCACGGATCTGGCCTCTGCCGGCACCAGGCACACAAGTGGTCACAGACACAAAACACCCATACCCATAAAATAATAATAATAATAAAAAAAACATATATCGGGGGATAATCTTTTTGTATACTGCAAAGATGTATCTCTGCTTAAGGGGCCTTCTGATGGGTTTAACAGAGAGCTGAATGGCGAATAGCTAGGCAGGAGAGATAGGCGAGACTTCCAGGGGGAGAGAGAGAGGACTATGGGAAGAGAGGAGGAACGTAGCAAGACACTGAAGAAGTCGGACATACTGTATAGAGGAGAGGTAACTGAGCAAGGGGACAGGACATAGATTTCTAGAAACAAGTTAATTTGAATTACAAGAGCTGGTTTGAAAAAGCCTAAGCTAAAACCAAGCTTTCATAATTAATAATAAGTCTGTGTTGTTATTTGTAAGCTGGTGGTCCAAAGAAAGTCCAGCTGGTAGACTACACCTGTATGTTATCAATTATGTCCTACTAGATTGATGAAAATAAATTTGATAGACCCACATTGGGAAGGATGCAAGGAAGGAAAGTACACTGCTGTGCGCCTTAGCGCTTTTCAGTTTTATCTATTTTCATGCATGTCTGGGGGTGCTACAGCATGAGTTTACCAGTGAGAAAACAACATGCCATCTGCCCTTTCTTCCCACCTTCATGTGGGCTGTTCCTTCAAATTTAGCCACCAGGCATCCGTGATAAGTGCTTTTCCATTGTAGGGTCCTAGATGCCTAAATTCTAGAGTCTAAATCTGTATATACTTTTCAGGCCAATTAGATACTATTTACACGGACTAATCACATTTTCTAATTAGAAACAGATAACATAACTATGCAACATTTTCAGAGTGATTCTTCAAGACTTCTCTTTATTTTATATTACTGTTATACATTACTTAAGAGTAAAAATAAAGATAAAGAGTATCATTTAGAAATTAATTCTCAGATGTGGTGGGGCACACCTTTTGTTCCAGCACTCAGGAAGCAGAGGCAGGCGGATGGGTCTCTGTGAGTTCAAGGCCAGCCAGGGCTGCATTGTCTGAAAAAACAAGAAAAAGAAAGAAAGAAAGAAAGAAAGAAAGGAAGGAAGGAAGGAAGGAAGGGGATAATTCTGTTGTGAAAGCAAGACTGCCATTACAGAACTGTTCCAAGCTGAACGTACCCCAGCATCCTTCTCTTTCTCATCTTCCTTGTCATCTTTGTCCTTTTTCTTCTCTTTAGAACTGTCCCCACCTTCTGCTTTCTCTTTGGACCTAGACCTACCAAAGGACAAAAGAGAGTAAGATACCATCATTTGGAAATCATTTCTTCTTCACTTTATGACATGTATTTGGGAGAGGGGAAGAGAGGGAGGGAGGGAGGAGGGAGGGAGGGAGGGAGGGAGGGAGGGAGGGAGGGAGGGAGGGAGGGAGGGAGGGGAGAGTCAATGCCTGTGGAGGTCAGGGGACAACTGGCACTAGTCAGGTCTCACGCCGTACACTGAGAACCAGGGATCAAGGTCAGCTTGAGTCTTAACAGCAAGTACCACTGTGCCATCTGAAGGTCCTGCTATACTCATTTTAGACTATTTAACAGATTTAGACCTCATTTTCTTCTTTCTCCCACTGTATATTCTAGCACATTGTCATATTCTAGCAATAATTACCTGGGATATGAGAAAAGTAAATCATTTCTTTCTTTTTTTGGTTGTTCAAGACAGGGTTTCTCTGTGGCGTTGGAGGTTGTCCTGGAACTACTCTTGTAGACCAGGCTGGTCTCGAACTCACAGAGAACCACCTGCCTCTGCCTCCCGAGTGCTAAGACTAAAGGTGTGCGCCACCACCCGCCCGGCAAGAAAGTAAATCTTTTAACACTAATAGAAAACATTACTAAGGGCTGGAGAGATGGATCAGAGGTTAAGAGCACTGGTTGGTCTTCCAGAGGTCCTGAGTTCAATTCCCAGCAACTACATGGCGGCTCACAACCATCTGTAATGAGATATGGTGCCCTATTCCAGCATGAAGGCATATATGGAGGCAGAATGTTGTATACATAATAAATAAATCTTTTAAAAAAAGGAAAGAAAACATTACTAAACATTTGGAAATTTGTCTAAAAAATTGTACAATTTTAGTAATTCATATATGTAATAATATTTAAAATCAGAATGGGTTTACAATTTGACTTATGCCTCTAATAACAAAAAATGGCTTAATAATTTTTGTTTGTTTGTTTTTCAAGACAGGGCTTCTTTCTCTGTGTAGCTTTGAAGCCTGTCCTGTAACTCACTGAAGACCAGGCTGACCTTGAACTCATAGAGATCCACCTATCTCTGCTAACCCAGTGCTGGGATTAAAGGCATGTACCACCACTGCCCAGTTCAAACTGGCTCAATTTTAAGGAAACAAAATTAATCAACATCAGGCTAGAGAGTTGGCTCAGCTGTTAGGTGCACTGCTGCTCTTGAAGAAGACCCAAGTTCAGTTCCCAGCGCTCACAGGGAGTGGGCCACCATGGGTAACACAGTCTCAGGGGATCTCTTCTGGCCTCTGCAGGTCATGTATGCATGTGGAATCCAACACTCATACACCTAAAATAAAAATACCCCGTCTCTCCTCTTCTGCGCATGACTGGTGTTTCTGAGTGATCCTGTCTAGACATCCTTTCAGATTTGACAAAGATACTCGGAGGTGAAAGAAATATTCTCCATTATAAACTTTATAAAAATCATCTAACTTGCTCTTTATTCTGCCCAGGCCTGCTTTCTATGAACACAGCAAAGGCGGTCCTATTTTATTAGAGTAGCAAATGTCCCCAGGACCATTTATCTTCAGAGCATCTCTCACTCCCTGCAACGTCACCTGTCATTTACCAAATGGCTGCCGCAGGCTCTTTATGTCCTTTCACTGATCAATTAATCCATCTACAAATGTAGCCCTGACCCTACCGCCCATGACTTTTGAGCAACTTTCTGAAACTGCAAGTTAGGGCAGGGAATGGAAGATTACTTGAAAACATCATAAAACATTCCTGTAACCAAGGTCAAGCGATAAAACAGGCCAGAGAGACGGCTCTTGTTGAAAATACCAATCGCCCAGGGCTCTGGTTTGAGTACTGACAGGCATATTTCGGCTCAAAACCATCTCTGGCTCCCGTTTTAAGGGTCCCCACACCCTCTTCTGAGATCCACAGGCACCGGACATGCACAGACATACACACAGGCAAAACACCCATACACATGAAGAGATAAATAAAATTCAGTATTCCCTAAGTCCTCCATCGCACTTTCTTTCCTTTTCCTTTTGTCTTTTTGTTGTAATTGTTTTTTGCGACAGGCTCTCTCTACAAAGTCCTAGCTGTCCTTGAACTTTATGTAGACCAGACTGATCTCAAACTCAGCCCCCTACTCTACCTCACAAAATCACAACACTATTAAACTAGCCTTATAAAAACTAAAGTACAATTTATGAAGTAAAACAAACCATACAGGAAAGGTAGCAACAACTTAATAAAACAGGAACAGGAAACAAGTGAGAGTCAACATATCAAGTTCCTGGCTGCAGGGAAGCAGCAATGGCGGTGGTTGGAACCTAGAAGAGCATTACCAGCATCACAAGAAACAAGAAAGGCCACACTGTAGGGGACAGTGTAAGGCATGCCTGCTAGAAGCTGGCCACAGGTGTGTCTGACCATGCCTGTCGGGGCGTGGTCAAGGCGAGGTCAGGATGACTGGTGATAGGGTTTTAAGGGGCAAGAAGGCACATGGGAGCCCTTCTCTCTGGCCTCCCTGCCTTGCTGCCCCTGGCACGCTCTGGCTTGGTGTTTATCTAAATAAAGATATCTTAACCTTACGAATCATCTCCTTTCAGCACACTTAGCAAATAGCAATTCAATAAGATACACCATGAGCTGACTCAGTGGTTAAGTCCACCTACTGCTCTTGCAAAGCAGTTCTGTTCCCAGCACACCCAACAGGTGGCTCACAACCACTTATAACTCCAGCTCCCAGAGGAACTGAGGCCTCCTGCCTCTACTGGCACCTACCTACACATTAATAAGAAATCTTTAAAAAGTTGTCAACAAATATCTTAACTACCTGAGAACTGATGCCAAGGATGTAGCTGAATACATGGCAACCAGCAGGCCTACGTCAATACTCATCACTGCCTCCAAAAGACACTAAATTCCCACAAAGATGTTTACAAAAGTTCCGACCATGAATAATACACACTAAATAAGGGTATAACATAGTTTAAAACCAGTAGAATCTGCTGTTGTCCAACTGAATCATAAGCCCCATAATCTCATAAATAAATTGCCATCAATTCATAGCAAGAATCACACTCTGTAATTACTGAGAAGGAAGGAACTGTACAGCAGATATGGTCAATGACAGCTTTACCTGTTCTCAGCCTTCTTGCTTTTGCTGCCAGGACTGGAGGACCGGGATCGACGACCCCGACTTCTGCTCCTTGATCGCCTCCTATCTCGGCTCCGAGATCTTCTTCTCTCTCGGCTTCTGTCTCGCTCTCTACTTCTGGAACGCCTGAAAGAGACAGTTTACAATTATTTTGTGGCCAAAGGGAGTTATTTTTTCAGATTTTGACTGTCCCAAACTGAAAACAGTTTCTTAAAATTAGGATCACGATTAGAGGTAGCATTCTCAATCAGCTACCAGTGAAGCCTGTTCATACAAACAACAATGGAACCTCAAGTATACCAGTTCCACGATGTCCGTTAACAAACACAACATGGTGTAACAATAAATACTATAACTCTACCATCTACAGAGTCAAAGCCAATTTTCAGACAGCCCAGGACTGGGGCTGCAGTGCAGCAATGGAGCACTGGCTGAGCTGTACAGGATCCTAATCCCAGCCGTGGGGGAGCCTGCACCTAAGTAAGGAGATGGGCAGAACCTAAGCTACAAAACCATAATCTAAAGATTAGGAGGCAACAGGCAGCAATACCTCTTCCCGAGAGCTGCTAGTCACATGATAAAGGACAGACTTCCCCACAACTCCGTGCATCCCACATCCCTCAGCTAGAAAACATGGAGAATTCACTCTATCCTCTCAATCTGAGTCTCCCTGGCTCAGAACACAGAGACACCTGCCTCTCACCCTCTAGTGCTTGCATTAAAGAAAGCTGTATGTAACCACACTCAGCCTCAAAATCCCTGACCTAAAATCTTACAATTTTATTTTCACATAAAAACTCAAAGATCATGGGCTGGAGAAATGGCTCAGAAGTTAGGAGCACCGGCTGCTCTTCCAGAGGTCCTGAGTTCAATTCCCAGCAACCACATGGTGGCTCACAACCATCCCTTATATACATGGAGGCAGAATGTTGTATATATAATAAATAAATTTTAAAAAAAAAGGATGCCTATATATATATATGTATGTATGTATGTATGTATGTATGTATGTATATATATATAAATAAAAACCTCAAAGATCAGCTGGGAGGTGGTGGTGCACGCCTTTAATCCCAGCACTTGGGAGGCAGAGGCAGGCAGATCTCTGTGAGTTTGAGACCAGCCTGGTCTACAAGAGCTAGTTCCAGGACGGCCTCCAAAGCCACAGGGAAACCCTGTCTTGAAAAACAAAACAAAACAAAACAAAAAACTCAAAGATCAAAAGTTAACTATCAATTCACATAACATGTACTTGACTCAACTGTGGGAACTGTCAGTTGACACAGAATCGGAAACTGAATTAGTCCACACGCTCCGTCTGCAATACCAGTTATTAATATCACAATATTCTCACCTTCCAACCTGTCTTGTCATGTCAATATGCAAGGAAGTTATCAAATGTCAGAATGACCAAGGAACCTAGCTGGCTCCTACACACAAAGGTGGAACAATTTAAACAGAAAAAAATGAACAATCATGGGGCGTGGCCTTTAATCCCAGCACTGGGGAGGCAGAGGTAGGCAGATTTCTTTTGAGTTCCAGGCCAGCCTGGCCTACAGAACTAGTCATAGTTTAACTATGTATTATTTCCTATTTTAGTAAGAAAAAAAATGAGTAGGTAAAGAAAACTGGTTTTAAAGACACTTCACTAGGGGGAAGTTGTAACTATTGACACTAGTGTCAATAAATATGTAAGCAGTCTTTGATCCCAGCACTTGGGAGGCAAAGGTAGGAGCATGTCTGTGAGTTTGAGGCCAGCCTGATCTACAAAGTGAGTTCCAGGACAGCCAGGACTGTTACACAGAGAAACCCTGTCTCGAAAAAAACAAACAAACAAAAAAACACAAAATAAATGTAAAATAGAAAAGTTGAGAATGTTCCGTCTTGGGCAGAATCAAAATCTCCATAAATAAAATGTATTACCTTACTTCTATCTCTCCCAGGGGACTTCAGGGGTTCTCTTTGGATTACCAAAAACACAATCTAAATTTCAAAGTTTAAAAATATTGCTTAAGAGAATTTTAACAGACAAAGCCTGTGTCTAATCAAACAGTGTGGAAGCAGGAGACCCACAAACAACCGCTACATTCCAAACCAGCGCACACCTTTGACGAGGGACAATTTATCCGGGAAGGCCCACGATGACTGGCTTCTTCAAAGATGAGTGGCTTACCTCAGCCGCTTCCTGTCCCTTGACCTCGATCTTCTTTTGTCCCTACTCCGAGACCTCTCTCTCCTTCTGTCTCTATCTCTACTCCTAGAACGTCTGTCATCTCCACGTTTACTTCTTTTGTCAGAGGGTGAACGACTCCTAGACCGACTTCCAGAACGTCCTCGTGATGCTGACCGTTTTCGGTAATGGCTGGATTAGGACCAAATAAAGATTATGATTAGCCAGCAGCCTGAATTTAATTTCCATGTGTTAGAGAAAAAAAAAAACTCAGCAAATTAAATATATGTTTAATTAGAAAGAGAAAATGAACTGTTGCTACAGTACATGTACAGGGGAAGGCAGCAAGGGAAGCAAGGGTGCCACACACGGTGACTCACACATAGCACTTGGGGGAAGATCAGCATGGGTGTGAGGTCAGGGGTCATGGTAAGGGGTTTGAGATCAGGGTTTGAGGTCTGGGCTACAAAATAAACCTCTATCAAACAGGCTGGAGTGAGCTGGGTGGTGGTGGTGCTCACCTTTAATCCCAGCACTCAGGAGACAGAGGAAAGAGAAACTTTGTGAGTTCGAGGCCAGTCTGGTCTACAGAGTGAGTTCCAGGATAGCCAGAGGTACACAGAGCCTGTCTTGAAAAACCAAAGGGGGAAAAAAAGGGAGTGGGGGGGGGCTGGAGTGACGGCTCAGCAACACTATTCTTCCACAGGACAGCTTATACTCTGATAAAGTTAGAGACTGCGAGTGAAGAAAGGCACAAGGTGTCAAGCACTGGACTGGAGACAACCAGCTCAGAATTAAAAGAAAGCGAATGGGAGGTTTGACATTTTATGTCAGATGACTAGCAAAGCTCACTGATAAAGTGACAATGTTAGAGGCCCCTGAAGGAAACAAAAGCAGGAACCAGGCAGACACACATGTGGACATACAAGGAGACCTTCCAGGAACCATGCAGACACACATGTGGACATACAGGGAGACTTTCCAGGCAAACAGCACAAGAGTAAACTCACAGAAAGGAATCTGGACTGGCAAATAAAGGAACAGCAGCAAGGACTACAGATCAAGAAGGTACAGCAGCACACCAGGCGTGGTGGCATACACCTTAATCCCAGCATCCAGGAGGCAGAAGCAGGCAGTTAGTTCCAGGCCCACCAGGACTACATAGTGAGACTGTCTCAACGAATAGACAAAAGAAAAAGAGACTCAAGAGAGTGTCATGGGGAAAGACCAGAGGAATCAACAAAGTAGTCAAATATGCAGAGCCTCAGAGGCTCTTATCTTATACCGACCTTGACTCTGAGTGAGATGAAAAGCTACTGGGCCACACATGCTTGCAGACACCTGTAGCACCAGCTACTAAGACTCAGGAAAGTTCACTTAGGTCTAGCAGTTTGAGACCAGCATGCTCCCGACTCTAAATGAGTACTTTCAATTCATTTATGCACATATGCATATGCCTGAGTATACTTATGTGCACCCGAGTGCAGGTACCTATGCAACCAGCAAAGGGTATCAGACCCCGAAGAACTGGAGTCAAAGGCAACTGTGAGCCATGTGGACGCTAGAAATCGAATCTAGGTCCCCTGGAAGAAAAGCAGGTACTTTCGACCTGAGCCATCTCTCCAGCCCCATGAATAAATTTTCTTACCACAAAATAGATAATAAAAACAGAAAAGGCTGGGGCTGGAGAGACGGTCCAGTGGTTAAGAGCACTGCCTGCTCTTAGAGGACACAGGTTCAATTCCCAGGACCCACATAACAGCTTACAACGGTCTGTAACTCCAGCCCCAGGGCATCTGTCACTCTCACACAGTCAATACATGCAGGCAAAACACCAAGACACATAACAATAAATAAATCTTTAAAAGAAAAGAAAAAGCTATTGAAGATTTTTTAAAAAATGAGTGGCATAACCTCATCACTGTTTTTAGAAGTATTTCCCTGGGCTGGAGAGATGGCTCAGCGGTTAAGAGCACTGACTGCTCTTCCAGAGGTCCTGAGTTCAATTCCCAGCAACCACATGGTGGCTCCAACCATCCCTTATGAGATCTGGTGTCCTCTTCTGGTGTGCAGATATACATGGAAGCAGAATGTTGTATACATAATAAATAAATAAAATCTTAAAAAAAAAAAAAAGAAGAAGAAGTATTGCTAAGAGCCAGGTATGTAATGCCAACACTCAGAGGTGAAGGCAGAATGACCAGCCTTGGCTAAGAGATGGTGTGTGTGCATGTATGTGTGCGAAAGAAATAGAAGCATTATTTTGTTGCTAAACAAATAACAAATCAAACAAAGGAGACAACAGGAGAAAAGAAAATATGAAACTAAAGCTACCAGGGCTGGAGACATGGCTCAGCAGTTAAGAGCACTGGCCACTCTTGCAGAGGACCCAGGTTCAAATCCCAGCACACACACACACATGGCAGCTCACAAATGTCCGTAACTCCAGTTCCAGGGGATCTGACATGCTTATACCGACATGCATTCAGGCAAAACACCAATGCACAAAAGATAAAAATAAATACCTCATTAAAAAACATTCTTAAAAAGCCGGGTGGTAGTGGTGCATGCCTTTGATCCCTTGGGAGCCAGAGGCAGGCAGATCTCTGTGAGTTCAAGGCCAGCCTGGTCTACAAAATGAGTTCCTGGACAGGCTCCAAAGCCACACAGAGAAACACTGTCTCAAAAACAAAAAAGAAAGAAAGAAAGAGGGCGGGGAGGGAGGGAGGGAAGGTAATTCAGTGAGGAATCAATTTGAAGCAGTCTGGACAATGAATATTAGGGGCCTTAATAAAGTCAGAGATCAGGAATGGGGGAATACTGCAGAATCTAACTAGCAATAAGCAGTGTGGGAGAGGACGAATCAAACATTGCTTCCAGGTCTCTGGTCTAGGTACCCAGATGAAGATCAATGCCTTTGGGAAACTTAAAAGGTAGTCACATGAACTGGCTGTACTGCCTTTATCCGCATGACGCTACAGGCTTCTATATCTGCAAAATTCCAAGATGCTCCGCTCACACTTCGCTCATGTTCCCGTACCTAAGTCGCAGCCCAGTAAAATGCTGTTTGCATTAACAGCAACGCCGAATTTTCATTCTCCCTAGACACCGAACCACAGTGTCTTTCAGACCGGCTACATACGTATCAGTCATCTTTCAAGACAATAACAGTAACAACCTCAAGGTCTTGAACCTGTTATCAACATCCTCAAGTTTTTGAAGACATCGTCTAATTATAATTACAGCCATAATAAGGTGCGCGCGCGAACGGTTTCAAAAAGACGAGAAGCAGCTGGTAACAAAGTAATACGGAATGTATCCGCGAAGTAGACGTCCATTAAACAAGTGTTCACTGCTACCCAGAGCCGGCCGAACACGTCTTACAGGTGCCGTAAAATAAGCAGGATAAAGAAAGAAAGAAGTGAAGTAAAAGTCTGCCACTCGCTCCTTTAACTGGCTGAGTTGAGGAAACTAGAGTGGGCGTAAGCCACGCTGCAGAGGCGAGGCGCTAAGGGAGGGAGTGCGAGCCGGGTCGGCTGCCTGAGGTGACGCGGCTGCGGGCTCGGGGAGCCGGCGGCCTGAGTGGCGGAAGGCGGCTCCGGCACCTCAGGGGTGGGCTCGGCAGCGGCGCGCCCTCAGCGCGCCCTCAGCGCACCCTCACCGCCGCGGCGAGCGCTCCTCGGCGGCTACACGTGCGGCCGCCCCAACCCGCCGCCGCCGCCGCCGCCCCGGAGCCCCAGAGCCGCTCGCCCGCGGACTCACCGAGACTCCCGGCCCATGCTGCCGGCCACCAGAAGGTCCGCGCCGCGCCCTGGAGGCGGACAGAGGAGCGGAGCACCACGGCCTCACGGCGTCCAGCGAGCACCGGCCCTACGAGGCGAACGGGGCTCCAGCACGGACCGCCATCAGAGCGCGGCCAACGAAAACAGGATGTGCTGGCGCCGGGCGCGGAAGGAAGGAGCGGGCAGAAGGAAGTGGCGCCTTCCCCACAGCGCCACCCCGAGGCTGGAGGCCGCGCGGCGCGGGCTGCGCCTGGAGTGGCCCTGGCCGGTTTTCGCAGGCAAACCCCAGGGCCTGGCTAGTTGGTGCGATGGAGTGGGACCCCAAGCCCGGTCAACCCTGTCAGAAGCTACTGAGCAGGCCTGCGCCAGATCTTCACCCTGGTAAGTCCTCTACACTATACTAATGTGACAGGAGCGGCAAGCCTCAGAAGCACGTGCTTGGCCATAGACAGCCACAGTGTGCCCAGGGAAAGGGACCGTATATGTATGATCCACAGTTCCAACTACAGGGCAGGCTGAGGCAGAAGGCTCACTTGAGCCCAGAGGTCAGAGGGCAGCTTGGAAAACAGAATTTAAATGTGTCTCAAAAAAGGGGGAGAACGGAAAGTAGAACCTGTGGCTAGTGTCTTAACACAAGAAGCAGAGAAGTGATCAGAGTCCGGATATTTACACAAAACATGAGCTGATCAACGGCATACAAGCTGATGGAGAGGACAGAAGAACACTCTGATTCGGAGGAGTGCTTTTGGTTCCACGGTAAGAGGCGAGGAGTTGTTATTATAACTTCCGCACAATGCCTGTGCCTTAATCTACTATACTAATTTACAGCCAGCAATTGCAAACTCCACAGTTACTGGCCTGCTTCCCTGGCAGCAGCCCGAGGCCTGACAGAAATCCTGTTCCCACGGGCGCCGACCCTGACGATGCAGCCAAAGGTAGCCTTAACTAAATCTCTCATTCTGTTTATAAATAAGACTCAAGATTAAAAGGCTCGTGTGAAAACCTACGAGCTCAGACAGGGCAACCAGCTAACTATGGGGAATGTCCTGTATGTGGTGATATATATATATATATCTGTTATTGGTTGATGAATTTGATGAATAAAACACTGATTGGCCAATAGCCAGGCAGGAAGGAAAGGGCGGGGCTACCAGATGAGGAAAATTCTGGGGAGAGGACCCAGAGAGAAGCCACTGGGAGACGCCATGTAGCTGCTGAAGGAGTAACAGGTCTGGGGGCGTTATCCGGGAAAACAAGACCATGTAGAAATAAATACATCAGTACTCATGGGTTAATAATTAAGAGAGAGCTAGCCATTATGAAGCCTGAGCCATTGACCAAACAGTTGATAGTTAATATAAGTCTCTGTGTGTTTATGTGGGGCTAAAGGACAGTGGGACCAGGTGGGAAATTAACTCCATGTATAAGCTAACCCTCTCTCCCTGCTGGCATCTCCGAACGACCGGTGCTCCGACTCTGCCAAACCAGAAAAGGCTTTGGCACTCCAAATCTCCCCCTACTACCTCCTGGGTCTCTCTATCTCTCCTGAATGCCCTCTGATGAACTATCACGACTTTCTGTCAACTAGCAGCTAACTCAATCACCTGACCCAAGGTTAACTTTACTTAATCAATGCATATGAATACTTAGGGTTCACAGTGTGATCTAATATTCCCCCAACAAGGAGGACATGGGAGCAGTAGATCTGGGGAGGAAGCAAAGAAAGTTCTGTTTCAGTCATGGAATGTTTAAGATACCCACTAGACCTCCAGAAAACAATAGCTATGGAACAATAGCTACTGAAATCTGAAACTCAAAGAACAAACGTGGGAAAGCAATGGATTGCAAGCATTGTACAGTATGGAAAATACAAAGTGTTTATAGTCATGATACTGGATGATGGGGCCCTGTAGAAGGGAGTGAGAATAATGGCTTTTCACTCTTGAAATTCACACACATTGAATATTAATTAAAATTGCACTCAATGTCACAGATGGAAGAGCTTTTTAAAATTTATTTATTTATTATTAATACAATGGTCTGTCTGCATGTATCCCGGCAGGCCAGAAAAAGTTACCAGATCTCATTACAGATGGTTGGGAGCCACCATGTGGTTTCTGGGAATTGAACTCAGAACCTATGGAAGAGCAACCAGTGCCCTTAACCTCTGAACCATCTCTCCAGCCCTATGGAAGAGCTTTTAATGAAAGAAAACAGGATCAGGAAAAACATTTAGTCCCGGGGCTAGAGAGATGGCTCAGCGGTTAAGAGCATTGACTGCTCTTCCAGAGATCCTGAGTTCAATTCCCAGCAAGCACATGGTGGCTCACAACCACCTTGAATGAGATCTGGTACCCTCTGGCCTGCAGGCAGAAAACTGTATACATAATAAATAAATAAAATCTTAAAAAAAAATTAGTCCCAGATTGCTGTGGTTGTTTAAATGAAATGTCCTCCACAGTCTCGGTCATTGATTCCCAGGTGGTGTTTGGGCAAAATAGGAATTTAGACTTGCTAGAGAAAGTATGTCATGGACCAAAGATTTGCATCATTCCTCTACTGGCTGCTTTTATGTCAACTTCACATAAACTAGAGTCATGAGAGAGGAAGAGGCCTCAGTGGAGAAAATCCCTCCATAAGATCCAGCTGTAAGGTATTTTCTTAATTAGTGATCAGTGGGTATAAGGAGTCTTTCTCTGTCCTGCCAGCCAACTCACAAATAATGACACAGAGACTTTTTTTTAATAGTTTTTTTTTTCAAGGCAGGGTTTCTCTGTGTAACCCTGGCTGTCCTGTACTACCTGTAGACCAGGCTGGCCTCGAACTCACAAAGATCTGCCTGCCTCTGCCTCCAGAATGCTGGGATCAAAGGTGTGCGCCACCTCAGTCCTGCTGAGGCTTCTTATTAGTAATGAAAGCTCAGCCTATAGCTTAGGCTTGTTCCTAACTAGCTCTTTTAACTTACATTAGCCACATATTTTTGTTTCGTTTTGTTTTTTTCCATTTTTTATTGAAAAGCCCATATTTTTATTAATCTCCGTTCGACAATGTCTGACTTGTTCTGCATCTGGCTGGCTTCTCTGCCTCTCTTCTTCCCAGGGTCCTCTCTGTGCCGGGAAGTCCTGCCTATACCTCCTGCATATCTATGGACCATTTAGCTCTTTATTAAACACTCAGAAGGCGTCTTGGCAAAGATAAGTCTTCACAGTGTACAAAAAGATTATTCCACAGAAAAAAAAAAAAAAAAACGGGGGAGGGCCCAGCCCATTGTGGACAATGCCACCCCTGGGCTGGTGGTCCTGGGTTCTGTAAGAAAGCAGTCTGAGCAAGCCATGGGGACAAGTCAGTAAGCAACACTCCTTCTTCCATGGCCTCTACAGCAGCTCCTGCCTTTAAGTTCCTGCCCTGTTTGAGTTCCTGTCATGATTTTCTTTGGCGATGAACATTAATGTGGAAATGTAAGCTGAATGAAGCCTTTCCTCCCCAACTTGCTTTTTGGTCATGGTGTTTCATTGCAGCAATAGAAACCTTAAGACAATTCCCAATTTACTCTGCCTTGTGCTTATGGTTCACGATGCGTGCCCAGGGGCTAGAGAGAGATGGTTCAGCTGTTAAGAGCACCTGTTGCTCTTGTAGAAGACTCAGTTCAATTCCCAACATCCATATGATGGTTTACAACCATCTGGGAATCCACCACCACCTTCTGATTTCCAAGGGCACCAGGCAGCATTCGGTGTATATGAATGAATGCAGGCATAACACTCATATACATAAAATAAAAAAAATTTAAAAATGATGTGAGCCACCAGCTTCTGCTCCAGCCACCATGTCTGCCACCTGGACTCTAACTCTCTGGAAGCATAAACCCAAATAAACTCTTTCTTTATACATTGCCTTGGGGGCTGGAGAGATGGCTCAGAGATTAAGAGCACTGACTGCTCTTCCAGAGGTCCTGAGTTCAATTCCCAGCAACCACAACCATCCATTATGAGATATGGTGCCTTCTTCTGATGTGCAGATAAAAATGGAAGCAGAATGTTGTATACATAATAAATAAAATATTAAAAAAATAAAAAAAAATTGCCTTGGTCGTGGTGTTTATTACATCAATGGAAAAGCAACTAATATGATCGCTAATGCAAAAGAGTATGGGATTGCACTGCCTGCCTAAACTACTCAGATCCCACTCTAACATTTCTGGTCTACCTTGTTTTTGTTGTTGTTGTTGTTATTTTATTTTTGTTTTTGTTTTTGTTTTTCAAGACAGGGTTTCTCTGTGTGACAGTCCTGGCTGTCCTGAAACTCACTTTGTAGACCAGGCTGGCCTTGAACTCACTGGCATCCACCTGCCTCTGCCTCCCAAGTGCTGGGAATAAAGGCATATGCCACTACCACCCACCTAGCTTGCTTTAAAAGGTATTTCTGAGGAGCTGAAGAGATGGCTTAAGGGTTAAGAGCACTTGCTGCTCTTGCAGAGAACCTAGTTCAATTCCCGTTACTCACATGGTGGTTCACAGCCATCCATAACTCTAGTTCCGGGATCCAATGCCCTCTTACCTCTATAGGCACCAAGTACACAGACGGTGTACATGCACACATACAAAAAACACACAAAAGAAATTTAATAAAAACAATCTTTTTTCTTTTTTTCTTTTTTTTTGGTTTTTCGAGACAGGGTCTGTGGCTTTGGAGTCTATCCTGGAACTCGCTCTTGTAGACCAGGCTGGTCTCGGACTCACAGAGATCCACCTGCCTCTATCCCCGAGTGCTGGGACTAAAGGTATGCGCCACCACCCACCCGGCAATAAAAACAATCTTTAAAACTCCTTTGGCATGTAGCTCAATGTGCAAGCACTAAGTTAGCATGCACAGTCCTGAGATTTGACTGCAGTACAGCAAGACGGGGACAACAACATCAGGAACATGCTTGTGAAAACTTCCAACTATGATTATGTATACAGCAAGTTACATGTTTTCGACTAGGGCTCAGAGCAATTGCTGTCTGCTCTTGCAGACAGTTCCCAGCATGCACCGGGCAGCTCACAGCTGCCTAGAACTCCAGGGGATCAGATTCCCTCTTCTGGCCTCTGCAGGTACCAGATAGACACGGGGTACAAAGACAGCTATGCAGGTAGCACATGCATACACAAACAATAAAAATGAATAAATCTAAACAAAAAAAGAGATGAGTACAAGATGCACAGAATGTAAACTTCTTGAAAAAGCATTAACTTGTGTCACTCTCATCACCACTCAGATGGCAGATCTGACGTTAGGTGAGCGTTCTGTCACTGAGCTACACTACCGCCAAATGCATGAACTTTTAACTGTTTCTTTCTTTACTATTTGTACATTAACTCAAGAACCCGTAAGGATGGCTACTTCTTTCAGGTCTTGTGTTAATTTTTTTTTTAATAAAATGTGCAGACTTAACATGACACGATTCAATTCCATTCACTTTATTTTTAGAATGTTTTCATTTCTCGGGACAGAATGACACAAAATACAAGGTGCAGTCCTTCAGGCAGGCTGAGATCATGTTTATCTACTCCCTTACAAGGACGACCCAGGTCCCACAGGAGGGTTACAAATCTCAGAAGTTAGGGGAAGGTAAGACTGGATCTCTAATTAAACAAGAAAAATTGTTAATAACATTGTTCCTCTATTTGGTTACACATACCAGAACTGATACAAATTCAACCCTTTTAAATCAGGGAAACTAATAAATTGGTTTTCTGTAAAGTGAAAGAAAAGGTATAAACCAATTTGTCCCCTTTAGAGACACTGCAATGTAGAAGCGAAATTGTTTTCACTTTGTAAACTTGTTCTCAGTTCTTCAGGTTTCAGGGTACTTCTGAACCCCAATAATCAAGCAGTTCATGACAAAAAATAAAAGTGAAAAAGTAGACACAGAGATCAGTGAAGACTTCACCCATTTTGCTATAGGTCTCCATGGACCGATTTATCACTTCAGCAGGAATTCCAGATAGCAACAGCGCAGCTGTCAGCACTGTGGTCTTTATCTTCTTCTCACCCTGTACCAAGAAAAAGACAAGTTATCCTCATGCCCTCAGCAGACTACGTGTGCTCTATACAGACCGGATGGATGCTGCTATCTCTCCTGACTCTTTTCAAAACTGTAATGAAGTGTCAAAACAACACATCAACAATACACTGAGCACAGAAGAGATAAATCAGCAAATTACTAGGCAATAGCAATTTTTATAACTGTTTCACTTTGGCCAGGCTTGGTGGTGCACACTTGGGAGGCAGAGGCAAGCAGATGTCTGAGTCTGAGATCACTTTAGTATCATACTGAGTTCCAGAGCACAAGAGCTCTGTAGAGAAACCCTGCACCCCAAATAAACAAACAAAAAAGTAAACAAAATAAGTGTGTCATTTTGGAAGCAAGAAGTAACAACTTTAGAAACATATAATAACACAAGCTAAGAAACAAGAAAAATATTACCTGCCACATGAATGACCTGATATGTGACGTAGGGATGCAACTAGCATAGAGACTGCTCTGGTGTCCGGTGTAAAGACAGCTCAAGGAAGGGCCCTGGAAGTTCTGATGCCCAGCACAACACCACACACAACGAGGTCTAAGGGAGGATTTCAGAATAGGGAGAAAACTAGCCTTCAAGGATGGGCAGGATCATGTCAGGGGCAGAGCAGAAATCTATTGTAAGATGAGTCCCATGACAAAAAAAGCCAGAAGCAAAAGAATGCTAGGTATGTCATTGCAGAACCACAGGAACATCCTACAGGACCCTGACTGCTGCACGAAGAAGCAGACACCCCATCCATGTGAGGGGTGCCCCTGAACAGTTCAGAACACTTCTAGGGGAAGATGACATATGTTTCTTAACTTTCTTGTCTTATTTTAAAATAGTTTTTTGAGGCAGGGTGTCATGATCCCAGACTGGCCTCAAACTGGCAACACATCTAAGACTTTACTGATCCTAACTCCCATTTCCCAATGGTGGAGAGCAGAGGCATATGCCACCATGCCCAGATCATGTGGCAGTGAGGCTCAAACCCAGGGCTTCATGGACGCCCGGTGCCCAGTGCCCGGTGCCCACAGAGGCCAGAGGAGACATTTATTATCACTAAGTATCCACTCACAACTCAGCAATAGAAAGCTTATGTCCACAAAAAGACGCATATAAGAGGAATAGTCTTAGCAGGGTGAGTCACATAATACACCAAGTTCAGAGACAGCAAAGATTCCCTAGAAACAGGAGATTGTATAAATAAATAAATAAATAAATAAATAATTTTAGCCATACAATAAAATATTGTGCAGACTGGTCCAGTGGTTAGGAGCCTTTACTGCTCTTGCAGAGAAGCTGAGTTCAGTTAGCAGAATGTGCACTGGGTGGCTCACACGCACCTATAATTCTAGCTGTAGAAGAACCTTCTTCTACTACAATACTCACTTGCTTGTGTGTTTGAGTATACACACATATACACACACACACACACACACACACACACACATATACACACACACACACACACAAACACACACACAAACACACACACACACAAACACACACACACACACACAAACATACACACATACACACACTACACACACACACACTACACACACACACACACAAACACACACACACACACACACAAACACACACACACACACACAACACACACACACACATACACACACTACACACACAAACACACACACACAAACACACACACACACACATATACACACACACACACACAAACACACACACACAAACACACACACACACAAACACACACACACACAAACACACACACAAACACACACACACACATACACACTACACACACACACACCACACACACACACATACACACACACACACTACACACACACACACTACACACACAAACACACACACACACAAACACACACACACAAACACACACACACACAAACACACACACACACACACAGACACACAACACACACACACACATACACACACAAACACACACACACTACACACACACACACATATACACACACAAACACACACACACACTACACACACATACACACACACACACTACACACATACACACATAAACAATCAAAATTTCTATCATTCAAAATTTTCCCACCTAAAAGCCCTGAGCAAGGAATACCTGACCAAAAGTGAGCTTTTATAGGCAGTCTCTTGTTCTTCTTGAAGAAACCTCTACACAGGATTTCCTCAGTTCTCACACTGCTACCCCCAAATTGCAAGAGATCTGCCCTCCACCCTCTTGTTTTTACTTTTGAGACAGGGTTTCTCTGTGTAGTCCTGGCTGTCCTGGAACTCACTCTGTAGACCAGGCTGGCCTTGAACTCAGAGATTCACCTGCCTCTGCCTCCCAAGTGCTGGGATCAAAGGGCTGCACCAACATCACTGGCTCTCTCTTTTTTTAAGATTTATAGTTTATGTATACTAATGTTTGTCTGCATGTACATCTGCACATCAGATCCCATAGACAGTTGAGCTGCCATGTGGGTGCTGGGAATTGAACTCAGGACCTCTGGAAGAGCAGCCAGTGCTCTTAACCTCAGCCGTCTCTCAGCCCACATCTGTCTTCTTTTCCAAGCCCTCCTCCTGTGATGTAGCTCCATATGCAGAGCATCTATCTGCCTGGCTGTGTTAGCCCCTGGGTTTGATGCAAAACTGCTCTCCTTCCCCTCCCACAGAAAGTCATAGATAGAGACATGCCTAAGCAAACAGACATTTTTTTTACACAAAAACTTGACACAAACTTTGATCATATGCTGGGCGTGGTAGCATCTGCCTGTAATCCCAGGAAGCTGAGGGAGGAGAGCAGAGTTCTAGGCTGGACTGAGGCGCATATCAAGAATTGGATAAATTCAATCACAAATAACATTATTTTTACTTATGTATTTGAGACAGGGCCTCACCGTGTAGCCCAGGCTGGTCTCAAACCCATGCTGCTCTGACTTTACCTTCTGAGTGTTGGGATCACCTGCAAGCATCAGCCTGACCTACAAGGACGTTTATCTTTGATGGCAGGCAAGCCACGATCAGGGAGGTGATGTGGACATCTATGGTCAAGCAGACCAGGAGAATGTCAGCTCTCAACATCATTCTGCTCCACAGCTGTTGTCAAATATTTCCCACTCTCAACATGAAAGTGAATTGCTGTCATGTGTTCAAGAAGGGGCACAGTAAAATAATCAAATTTGTTTACTTTCTTAGCAACAAAATGAATTATTAAATTTGCTAGTGAATCTGAAGATTAGCCCTGGAAGGTGAGCCACTCTGAATTATTATGTTTTCATTACAGTAATTGATTGACTACTTTATGTATGGGTTTGGAGGTCAGAGGGCATCTTGCATGGACAGGCCATTCTTTGCTCCTCCACGTGAGTCCTAGCAAGGCAGCTTGGTGGGGTCATCTTTACCTGCTAAGACACCTTGCCAGCTCTAACATATCCAGTGTAACTGATGTTTCCTTTAAGTTCTATTTGGTTTGTTTTTCAATAAAAAAATTATTTTTATTTTTTTTATTATATATATGTGTCTATGTCTGTGTGTAGGTTTGTGCACATGAATGCAGGTACCCACAGTGGCCAGGGAGCTGAATCCCACTGGAACTGGAATTACTGGCAATTACGAACCACCTGATGTGGGTGCTGGGCCTCAAACCTGAGTCCTCTGGAGCAGTGTGTGTGCTAATCACTGAGCCACCTTCACAGCACTGATGTTCTTTTTTCCCCCCTGAGACAGGGTTTTCCTGTGTAGCCCTGGCTGTCCTGGAACTCGCTCTGTAGACCAGGCTGGCTTCCAACTCACAGAGATCCACCTGCCTCTGCCTCCCCAGTGAGTGCTGAGATTAAAGGTGTGCGCCACCACAGCCCAGCAGCCCTTAAGTTCTTAAATGAGTTAGCCGGGAGCCCTCAAGTACTCACTGCAAGTTTGACAACCTGAGTTTGATCTCTGAAAGCCAAGGCAGGAGAGAACCAACTCGTGAAAGTTGTGCTGACTCCCACAAAAGCACATCTACACTCACATATCATACACACACACATACACACACACACACACACACACACACGTGCATGCACACGAAAATAGACTGTTAACAATTAGTCATAATTTTAAAAAAGATTTAAATTTACCTTGGGAAAATATTTGTATAGTCCCATGTACGCAAGTTGCAAAGTAAGAAATGGAGCGAATATAGACTGTGAAGACAGAAAACAAAATTAAGTATTTCCAACAGAATCAATGATATCATAATAAATCAACTTAACAAACACCATTAATTCCAAACAAAACATTATGGGAAAATATTTAATGCAGTGGCCGAAAGTAGCCTTGTTTGTTTAGAAGAGAAATAAAGTGTCATTCTCCAACCATAAAACATGTTCCTCCAGTCATGTGATCCCTTCAGTGCTCCTCCTCCCCAAATGAGCACTCTCGTACAAACTTGTGTTTTCTTTTCATGAGACAGCTTCACTGTTAGACACTTGTTATGTAGAGGCTAGCCTTGAACTCATGACCCTGCTGCCTCAGACTTCAGAGTGTAGCATGAAAGGCTGCACTACCACACCAGCACAAATGTAGGGAATGAAATGTGCAGTAAGATCTCCCTCACCTAGAGGAAGTTAACAAGCAGCTAAAAGCATGCCTAGAAAGTGCAGCACTCGACAGGCAGTCAGTGATAGGCTAGTCTTTCCTTTTTTGAGCTACGATGTCACTGTGATCCAAGACTACTTGGATATCCTGGAAGTCACTCTGTAGACCAGGCTGGCCTCAAACTCAGAGATCCACCTGCCTCTGCCTCCCAAGTGCTGTGATAAAAGTGTGTGCCACCACCTGGCTGACAGACTACTCTGAAAACAGTTTGGCAGTATGACATCTTCAATGAAAAATAAAAAAGATCAAAATGGCACCTAATTTACATAATTATTTCTAAGATGTAAAAGGTTATGAAGGGGCAAAAGAACAAGAAACAAACAAATGAACACCTGATAGTGAAGATAACCATAAAACCCCAACAACAAAAATCCTCACATACGAATGAGGCCTAGGGACCGGAAAGAGCCCTTCCTGCTCTGGTAGAGGCCCCAGGTTCCACTCCAGGGCCCACATGGTGGCTCACAAACAGCTGTAACTCTGGTCCTAGGGAGCTCTGTCACCCTCTTGTGACTCTGCAGGTACCACGCATACACAAAGTGCACACACATATATGCAGGCAAAACACTCATACACATACAACAAAGAGGCACAGCTTTTAAAGCAGGACAACACAGAGCCCTTGGATAAAAGAGCAGCTCTTGGCTCACTATATGCTAAAAACACCTCTGATCTTTGCTTTGGTGACAACTTATTATCAGGGGGAAACAACCAAATATGTTGAACAGATTATATTTAAGAAAATATTTCCATAAAATTGGGGCTGGAGAGATGGCTCATTGATTAGAAGCACTGACTGCTCTTCCAGAGGACCAGGGTTCAATTGCCAGCACCCACATGCCAGCTCACAACTGTCTGTAACTCCAAGATCTGAAACCCTCACACACACATGCAGGCAAAACACCAATGTACATAAAGTAAAAATACATAAATTAGTTTTTAAAATTTGCATAAAAGCAGCTCCTTGTTTTTTGCTGTTATTGGTTTTTTGTTTGTTTTTTTCAAGACACAGTTTCTCTGTGTTTTTCCTGGTTGTCCCAGAAATCACTTTGTAGACCATGCTGGCCTAGAACTCAAGAGATCCACCTGCCTCTGCCTCTCTAGTACCAGGATTAAAGGCGTGCGCCACCTTGCCTAGCTTCTTAAAAGCAGACTTTAAAACCTGTTTCACCTAATGATGTAGATCTTAGTTGTCTGAAAATCTATGTATGCACCTAGCACATAGTATGTGTTTTTTAAATGTCTTCTGAATGGACCTGAAAGACCCCAACTCAAGCCTAGCCTGATATCCACCAGCATGCATTTGAAAATCACTCTGGCCACACACAGCTCTGGGACAAAGAACACATGAAATGGTCGGTCATGATGACCAGTCTCTGGAAATTGTTATTATTACTAGTTTTTATTATCTTCAACAACTGTCTGGTTTCTAAAAATTGTTATGGGCTACCCTGCTCCAGAGAACCCAAGTTTTGAAAATAAGTACAAGTCACTCTGTTCCCAGAAAAACCACTAGCTGTCCCATGGCCTTCCAGGTATAAAAACCAAAATAACATTCCAAACCCCTCATGGGCAAAATTGTAAGTTCAGTTCCTAACCAATCAGAGAATGACTCATGAATGTTATAGCCAATCAATATATTGTCACACTCCTGCCTAGTGACCATAAAGACATAAAAACTGCCTGTTTTGGAAACTTGGGGCCTTTCTCTTCCCAGGGAACGACCCCCATGCGTTGGAATAAAATCCTTTTGCTTTTGCCTTGAATTTGTGTCCTGTGAGTGATTCTGTGGGGTGCATCTCTTGGAGTTGGACTTCACTTTTGGGTCCAACAGACCTACTTCAAATCAAGACGTTGGTAGGCTGGGGCCGGTGGGTAAGAGTACTTGGGTTAAGTTCCCAGCACCCACATGGTGGCTCACAACTGCTATGAGTCCAGTTCCAGAGAATGTGACTCCCTTTTCTGGCTTGAGTAGGCACTAGGCATGCACATGGTACACACACATACATGGAGGCAAAACACACAAACAAATTAGTAGTAAATTTTTGGGAAAAACATTTAAATGCAACACTAAACCATGGCCTGTGCCTTCTGCACTCTTCTGTATCCCATAAGGGACTGCTATTATGACGCTTCCACATTTTATAATGCTGAAGCCCCTTCTGAACTATAGACAATTACCTACACAAAGGCCCACAAGGAGTATATTTTAATGTCTCAAATTTATTGGAAAACTACTAGCTACTATGTAGTACATATTGGCACCTGGACTTTTGGTTCTGGGATGAAACTACCTGGATTTCACCCCACCTGCCTGTAGCTGTGTGACCTTGGGTAAAGTCTGGGTCTTCATTCCTTCATAAGTTCAAACAACACATAGTGCACAAGATGGAGCTTAAATGGATTAACGTAAGGAAAGCCCTTAAATGGTGCCTGGTATGTAGACAGACTTTAGTAATTACTACTAATAGGCTCTCACTCTCTAACTAGGTTCAATAACAGGATTTATAATACGCTTTCAATAGCCCCCATAGGTCTGGTAATACTGGCAAGAAATCCCCATTTTTATAATTGAACTTGCATTTTCTAGTTAATAACTTGCAGCTGTTATCTTACCAAATATTTGCAGACGAAAGCTCTGACGCCAAGAGCAAGAAGAGCACACCCCACCAATCGGAATATTCGAAAAGAGTCGAATTCCTCTGTTGTACTTCCATCTTCCTGGCTGGGCTTCTCACTGATCAGCTGCTTGCGCAGTTTCATCGCTTCCTCAAATCTGGACAGGTACTGTTCTAGGCCATGGTGAGAAGCCCTCTGGGCCGAGCCTGCTGTCGGGTCACCTCTGCTCCGCTGCCGGAGCTCCACACCATCGTTACTACTGCACTCTGGTGGCTGAATGAATGAGTCCAATTTGTCTCCCAGCTGGGTACCCTTAACTTCTGCCACACCACTGGGCTGGTCAGATGTTCCACCGCTGACTGAATCACCGAGCACTACCCTCTTTGAAACTGAAGGAACACCAAGGGAGTTCAGTTTGTCACTGTCCTGGGGCTTTGATTTTGTTTGATTTTCTTCTTCTGAGGAAAAAAAAAAATTAAAGCCTTGTGTATTACAATACTCACAAACATCTTAAAATATTAAAACTCAAAACTATACTGCTAGAACTTGGTCTCTGAATCAAAATAAATCCTGACTCTGCAGAAAACAAAACTAGCTCTTTCTTCCTCACCTTTAAAATACACCAGCCTAAAGAGGAATTCTAGCAGAGGAAAGCATTCAACCTCCGTGGATAGGAAAGACAACTGCTAGACAAACAATCAAAGATCGTAAGGGATGGGACAAGGAATAAAGACCAACTCTTTCACAGATAAAATATCCCAGAGATATGACTGGATTTCTTGCATGAGCTGATATGGATAAAACTACAAAATCTCTCAAGCTTCTTAAGGTTTCAATTTTACAGTTACACTGCTGAGTCCAGAGTGCTGTGAGCACAGGGCGTGGCATACCTACAACCACTGTTGTCATCCTTGGGCAGCCATGAGCAGGCATTTTTAGGATGCTGCTCTGGTTCTTAAAGAGAGATCTCAAAAAAATGATAAAATTTGCAAAGCAAAAGAATAGTACAAGAAAGTACCTTGTGAAAGACAAGCGCCAATACTCTAAGAATATCTTCAGAGCCATCACTACAGAAAGTGTACTTTTCTTGTACTGTTTTAGAGGATTTGGAAACGGTACCCATATGTCTCCTTGGTGTTACCTAGCACACCACTAATGCCTCGTAGAAATGTCAAGAGTTCTACCAAGCCTCCAACCAGTGACTAAAAAGTCAATTACCAAAGGAAATGCCCACGTAGGAACTCTCAAGAAGTTGAGCACAGTCACATTCAATTGTGTTCATTCGGCTCCTTGTTAAGATAGCGGTTAGCATCCCCGCCTGTCCATTGTGTTCATAAGAAAACAATGTACTGGACACAACTTTGCATGAACAATGAGAGGTTTCCTTCGGGGTAAATGCAGTTATTGAAACGACTGATGTAATCTCAGCTAGCGAGCGGAAATCTCAGTGGGCACATTGCCTCCTTGGGGAAGGCCTGTAAAGATCGTACGTCCACCCATCTATATTCACCTCTCCCAGAAGATCCATAGGTGACTGTGTTGAAGGCACTGAGCACAGCCACCGAGGCATGACCACAGGGACCCTGATCCACAAAGGATGCCCTAGCCACCGGCTGAGTAATGACAGGCTGACGCGGTGGACAAGAGTTACAGAGCAAGAGGTCGGCGGCAGGGGAGGAACTGGGAGAAAAGCGCGTGGAGCATATGGGGCGCGGAGCGATGAGCAGTGCGGGGGAAAGGCGAGGGGAGGGAGGGAGGGGGCCGTCTCTGACAACTGGACACGGGAGACAAGCTCAGGGCGAGGATGCCAGACAACAGGAAGCAGTAAGGAAGGAGCGTCCCGGGGTCAAGTGACAAGATAACAGGCTCGTCGCCTGGGGGCGGGGACACGGTACTACCCGAGTGCATTTGGGGCTCAAAGGTCTGCGGGCTGGCGGGGGCCGAGCATCTCGGGGACTCCCAGGGGCGAGCGGGAGACGGGAAACCGAGGCTCTCACCCGCGCCGCTCCCGGGCCTGTGAAAGCCCATGATGCGGTTGATGCGCTGCTCGGAGTTCATGAGCAGCTTTCTCCTCCGCAGCTCCGCTCGGCGCTGGGAGGCCGACAGGCCCGAGGGCGCGGCGGGCCTGTCGCCGCCGTCGGCGGACACCGTCACCGGCTCCATGCTGTCTCCTCAGGCCGCGGCAGGCCCCGAGCTCGCGCCCACTCCCACCGCAGCCCCGCCTCCGGGGGCGGGGCCTGAGGCCTGAGCATGCGCCCCTGGCCTCCCGGCCGCCATGTTGAGTGAGGGCATCCCGGGTTCACGGTGTCTCCCGACCCAGGTTGGCCGCGCTCGGGTTCCTCACCCCCAGGTTACCTGTCAGGTGCTCTCGAAGCTCCGGAAGAGATCGACGCCCTCAAGGCGGGAGAAATGCCAATGAGGCACAGCTCCGGTTTAGTCTCTGCCAGGAAGCAAAATGGAGGTTGCAGCGACAGGCGCTTGTTCCGGTCTTCAGCGCCTTCGCTGCTAAGATACGTCATCGCGGGTGCGACGCTTTCGGGCGCGCAGCCCTGGGCTTGGGGGCGGTTGGTGGCGGGTGTCGTTGCGCCGGGCTTCCCCGGTGGCGTCCCTGCCCTCACTCCGGTCGCTGGCAGCGCACTGCGTGCGAGCATGTCCCGAGGACTATGTCACCTTACAGAAAGGAGCCCGCGGGGAGCGCCACCAGCTTGTTCCGATGCGCGCACGTGATCAATGGCTGGGGGCGGGGGGGGGGCGCAAAGAGTTAAAACCGCTCGATGCGAACCAGATTCACTCTGTCGGGAAGAGTAAGCTTGAGCGCTTAGAATCAACCGTTTTGCCCCTGCATAGCTTTTCTCATGCCAGCCTGACTTCGGGGGTTAATCCAGCGTCTTACAGATTCCAGCCCTCGGTGTTCCCGGATCTCTGGCCGTTTGAATGAGGGCCACCTCGCCGCCAAGTGCCCTCTGCTCTCCCATAGGTGAAGAGAGCCAGCACCCTGCCTGCTGGGTGAGAGGCCTGCAAGGGGCAGCTGCGCTTTGTGCTGGTGGTACGGAGGGAGCACGATGGAAGTTGCAACGGCAGGCACTTGTTACCAGAAACTCTCCCCCCCTTTTTTTGGAGGGGGGTCGAGACAAGGCTTCTCCCTGAAACAGCTCTGACTATTCTAGAACTCACTCTGTAGACCAGGCTGGCCTCGAACTCAGAGACTCGGAGATCCTTCTACCTCCTGAGTACTGAGACATGACCAACACCACCCCCTCTCTCCCTCCTATCTCTTTCTCTCCGAAGCAGATTATACAGTGATATACGATATATTGTCTCAATAGAAGATAAAAATAGAAGTTAAAATTTAAAAAAAGACACACACCCCAAAGATCTAAACAGAGCATACTGTTTACCTGAATTTTCTTGCTATCTAAAAGACCTTTTATTAGGTGTGACATCTTGTCATATCACACTTGCAAGGAAGTTTTCAAATGCCAGAATGACAAAGGAACCTAACTAGCTCCTACTACCCAAAGGTGGAACAATTTAAACAGAAAAGGTGAATAATTGCTGGGCAGCAGTGAAGAAGTGCTTTAATCCCAACACATGGGAGACAGAAGCAGGTGGGTCTCTGTGAGTTCGAGGACAGCCTGGTCTACAGAGCGAGTTCCAGGACAGCCAGGACTGTTACACAGAGAAACCATGTTTGGAAAAAACAAGAAGAGAAGGGAAGGGAAGGGGGAGGGAGAATAGAGAGAAAGAAAAGAGAAAGGAAGAAAGAAAGAAAGAATACTCGAAACAGACTGGGGATTCATATCTGGGAGTACAGTCCTGGCCAAACACAGGTGGCTAAGTTGGAGAGATGTTGTGGTGTCAGAAGCCTTTTAAACCCAGCAACAGGAGAAAAAAAAAAAAAAAAGTGGGTGTATCTCCATGATTGCTGCCAGTGTGGTGCAGTTAGTGAATTTTAGGCCAGCTGGGGCTGTATACTGAGATCCTGTTTCAAATAGGTCTGGAAAGGTGACCCAGCTGTTGAGTACTGGCTGCTCTTCCTGAGTAAGTTCCATTCCATGTCAGCTAACAATTGTAACACCATTTCCATGGAACCCAATGCCCTCTTCTGGACACTGTGGGCAATACATGTGCACACTGCATAGACATGCAGGCAAAACATCCATACACATAAATAATAAGTAATTAAAACATAAGCAACAGCAAAAGAAACAACCTGATAAGCAATAAATCTTAAAGTTATAATGCTTTGACTATTTTTTAAAACTACATCTGTATATCCTTGAGACTTTTAATATCATTTACTTGGAACCAAGTTGGCACAAACATTCATGAGTGAACTACAACAAGCTAAGAGTGATTCTAAGGGATATCCAGAAAATGCAAGCACATGGTAAGTATTAATTGGTGTTGTCTTAGCTGAGTGTCATCTGCAGCCCTGATGAACAAGGGCTGACTGTGCATAGGCACAGCAGATCTTTGTGAGGGCATGGAAATGTTCTAAAGCAGCCACCAGGCAGTGGTGGCTGCTTGCATGCTTCTCCAGTACAGATCTGGTACCTCTTGTAAAGTAGCAGCTGAGGGGACTTCCCGGTGCTCACCACGGCTGATGAAAAACCCAGGGGAGGCATCATGCACAAACCCAAGGATCACATTCATTTCAGGGTGGCAGGGAAGCATGGTTCTGTCACACAGTTTAAGAGTAGAGGCAGGGGCTGGAGAGACGGCTCAGGGTTTAACAGCACTGGCTGCTCTTCCAGAGGTCCTGAGTTCAATTCCCAGCACCCACATGGTGGCTCACAACCACCTGTAATGAGATCTGGTGACCTGGCCTGCAGGCATGGATGCAGGCAGAACACTGTATACATAATAAATAATCTTTTAAAAAGAAAACGAAGTTGGGCAGTATTGTCACATGCCTTTAATTCCAGCACTTGGGAGTCAAAGGCAGGTGGATCTTAGTGAGTTCAAGGCCAGCCTGGTCTATAAAGAAGTTCCAGGACAGCTAGGATTGTTACACAGAGAAACCCTGTCTTGAAAAACCATTAAAAAAAAAAAAAAAAAAAAGAGTAGCGGCATTTAGTAAACTAATGAAAGCCAATGAGGAACAACAATGCTTGTCAGTGAGGCAGGCCAGATTCCCATTTGATGGCCATCAGATCAATGAAAAATATACAGTTGGAAATGGAGGCTCAAGATGCAATTGATTTTTCAGCAGACTATACTAAAATGAAACTTGCTACTTTACCCCAGAATTTCATTCTATACCAATAGATTATCAGTTAGAAATCTGTAATTTACCAGGTGGTGGTGGTGTAACCAGGCAGTGGTGGCATACACCTTTGATCCCAGCACTTGGGGAGGCAGAGGCAGGTGGATCTTTGTGACTTCGAGGCCAGCCTGGTCTACAGAGCAAGTTCCAGACAGGCTCCAAAGCTACAGAGAAACCCTGTCTCAAAAAAAAAAAAAAAAAAAAAACTGCTTCTGTGTAACAATAAGCCTTTCTGCTAAGCTGCCGGAGTTCTGCCCACTGCCATGTTAAGGTCCGAAGTAACACACAGAGACTTATATTAAGTACAAATGCTGGTTGGTAAAAGATAAAAGGTTAGGATGAAGTGTCTAATTTTAACTGGGCAAGTCAATTAGGTTAGCCAAAGGGGGCTTTTGATGGATGAACTTTTATATTTTGATATCAGGACCTTGGTCGTCAGCCCCAGGAGAGGGAAGTGGACAAATAAGGGAATAGACCTTGGTGGCTAGCTTTAGGAATGTAACAGTTTTTTGCAGGGCACAGTGTTGTGGGATATTAATTTAACTATATAAGGATGTGTTGCGCTTGTTTACTTTGCCTGCCTAAGTTACCTGATCTAATAAAAAGCTAAATGACCAATAGCTAGGCAGGAGGTATAGGTGGGATTTCCAGGCAGAATAAGTAGGAGAAGGAATTTAGGCTTGGGGAAGACAGAAGGAAGAAAGAAAAAGAAACACCAGGGAGACATCAGGGACCAGAAGACAGACAGACACACAGGAAGCAGGAAAAGTAGGACATACAGAATGAAAGAAAGGTAAAAAGCCCTGAGGCAAAACATAGATTAAACATAGATGAATAGAAACAGGTTGAATTAAGTTAAAAGAGCTGGTGGGACAAGCCTAAGTTAAGGCCGATCATAATAAGTTTTGTTTTTTTTTTTTTTTTTGGTTTTTCGAGACAGGGTTTCTCTGTGGCTTTGGAGGCTGTCCTGGAACTAGCTCTTGTAGACCAGGCTAGTCTCGAACTCACAGTGATCCACCTGCCTCTGCCTCCAGAGTGCTGGGATTAAAGGTGTTCGCCACCACCGCCCGGCTAATTCTGTCTTTTTTAAAAAAGATTTTTTTGCCATGTGTTGGTGGCGCACGCCTTTAATCCCAGCACTGGGGAGGCAGAGGCAGGCGGATCTCTGTGAGTTTGAGGCCAGCCTGGTCTCCAGAGTGAGTGCCAGGTTAGGTTCCAAAGCTACACAGAGAAACCCTGTCTCAAGGAAAAAAAAAAAAAATTGACTATGTTAAGGAAAAAAAAAATTGACTATGTTTAACATTTAGCCTGCATGCATGCCTGCATACCAGAAGAGGGCACCAGATATCTTTATATAATGGCTGTGATCCACCATGTGGTTGCTGAAAATTGAACTCAGGACCTCTGGAAGAACAGCCAGTGCTCTTAACATCTGAGCCATCTCTCCAGCCCCCAACACCTCCTAATCGTTTTTCAAATAGTGCACTCCTTGGTGACGAAACATTTGAATATATGAGCCTATGGGGGCCATTCTTTTCAAACATCCAGTTGTGTTGGCTGATGTCGGATGGATATGGTATGGGGAAAGGTCCTTGAAAATATCCCCCTTCTCCTTTAGTGGCATATTCATTCAGCTTTTTTTTTTTTAACATGCTGGGTCTTTTATTTATTTGCATGTATTTATGTTCATGTGCATGCAGTTTATGCAGAGGCCGGAAGAAACCATTTAGAGCCTCTGGAACTGGAGTTACAAATTTATAAAAGGTTTTGAGCTACCATGATGTGGGTTCTGGGGACTGAACTACAGTCCCCTGAAAAAGCAACAAATGCTCTTTACCACTGAGCCATCTCTTCAGTCCCCTCATTCAGCTTTTTGTTGTTGGTGGTGGTGGTGTTGAAACAGGTTCTCTCTCCTTAGCCATGACTGTCCTGGAATTCAGTCTACAGACCAGGCTGATCTCAAACTCAGAGATTTGCCTGCCACTGCCTCCCAAGGGTAAATTATATTTTTGTTGTTGTTTTTCTAGACAGTGTTTCTCTGTATAGAGATCTGCCACACTACCTGGTGGTAAGTTATTTTCTTAACAATAACCCCCAACAACATAAAATTCCTTGTATACAAAACTGGGCAGTGATGGGCACATGCCTTTAATCCCAGCACTCAGGAGGCAGAAGCAGGCAAAACTCTTTGAGTTTGAGACCAGCCAGCCTGATCTACAGAGTGAGTTCCAGGACAGCTAGGGCTACACAGAGAAACCCTGTCTCAAAAAACAAACAACAAAAACCAACCCTCCTTGTATACCTTGTTTAATCAGAGAATTTTATTTTGTAAGACACACCTATAGCCAGCCCCTAGCAGGCATGGCTACAGTGTCCCCTACATTGTTGTATTGGAATTGGGATGTTTGTGGGAGGTTGAGACAGGGTCTCACTCAGTAGCTCTGGCTGGCCTGGGACTCACTGTGTACCACACCCACACTGCCTTCAAACTGCCTCTGTCCCTGCTTCTGAGTGCCCAGTGTATATGGAGGCCAGAAGAGGGGTCAGATCTCTGGAGCTGGAGTTATAGACAGTTGTGAGCCCCCCATGTGGGTACTGGGAACACAACCTGGGTCCTCTGCAACAACAGCAAATGCTTTTAACCATTGAGCCATCTCTAGCCCCCAATTCTGTCTTTATTAAATGCCACTGAGCCATAAAATATATGGCATAAATTATGCCTCCATAGCGTTGTTCTCATCTTACATAGCATTTGAGGATTCTCTGAGAGAAATGGAGTCTGTTTCTTGGTTCAGATGCTCTTAGCCTAGAAAGCTAGAGTTCAGCAAACTCAACAGCCACTCACGTCATTCTGAGCCCGTGGTTCCCAGGTTCATTTCCTCACAATAGTGAAGAATGATGAGCAGGACAGTAAGGGGACTAGAAGGGCCCTCTCCCTGCTCAAGTGAGGGGCCTTGAAAGTGAGCTGCCCCCTGGTTCCTTGGCTGGGTCCATCTGTTCCCATTATCTGACGGGCTGGCATTGTAAAGTAGGCATTGAGTTGAGAGGCTCTGAGCTGAGTGGGTGTGGGGAACTCTGGGTAAGAGATAAGATAGGCAAGCCCTGCTCAGGAAAAGCCTCCTGTCAGGAGAGAAATTTGCCAAGTTTCAAGGTCAGAGAGGACCAAGTGGGGGAAGCAAGGTCTGGCTGTCGAAATCTGGCCGTTATCTTAGCAAGACAGAGCCTTTTAGAATTCACACCCTCCGAGTTAACTCCTGGGGTTTGAGCTGAGTTTCCAGCGTTTGTGTCCAGCTTACTGATAGCACTTGTCACGAAGCCAGTCCTGCAGATATCTCCTTTCTATGAGATAAGGTTAGCACTCTGCCTGTCCCGAGTTCATAGAGAACCCGGCCCAGACAGCTGTAACGGTTCTCTCTTCCTTATATAACCCTAAGAAAGAAAGTGGTCTTACTCGTAATTGCTGTTAGTAGGCTGCAAAAACTAATTCAACAGACAGCCTGGCGTGATGGTGTACGTCTTTAATCCCAGCACTGGAACAGGAGGATCTCAAGTTCAAAGTCAGCTTGTGCTGCATATTGAGATGAAAGGAAAAGGGAATGCTATAAGAACTTTCCTGGGAAGATGCAAACACACATCCATCTCCCACCCCCCCACCCCTGAGACAGGGTTTCTCTGTGTAACAGCTCTACCTGTCCTTCAGTAGGCCAGGCTGGCCTCAAACTCACAGACATCCACTGCCTCTACCTCCCCAGTGCTGGTATTAAAGGTATATGCCACCACCGACAGGCAAACAACCATCTATTATTATTCTTGCTGTTGTTGAGACAGGGTCTCACTATGTAGCTCTGACTGTCCTGGAACTCACTCGGTAGAACAGGCTGGCCTTGAATTCACAGAGATCCACCTGTCTCTGTCTCCCAAGTATGCCACCATATCTGGCAAACAGATATCTATTTACCTCAGATAAGGCACCAATAATTGATCAAAAGAAATGACTGTATCCAGCCGGGTGTTCGTGGCGCACGCCTTTAATCTCAGCACTCGGGAGGCAGAGGCAGGCGGATCTCTGTGAGTTCGAGACCAGCCTGGTCTACAAGAGCTAGTTCCAGGACAGCCTTCAAAGCCACAGAGAAACCCTGTCTCGAAAAAACAACAACAACAAAATGTCTGTATCCAAGTCTAACTTAGTGAACCAGTAAGTTTATTGGGGTTACTTACAGAGCATGGATGACATCATCAACAACCCTTGGTCTTCCAGCATGGTGTCAACTCATAAAATCTCCCTTTTTGGATGCAATGTGCTCTACAAGAGGGAGCCTCCCATGCCCGGTAGCTGTCACTGCTTCCACGACTCTGGAAAGGGCCCTGTGGTCTTGTAACTCTCTTGAGCTCCCTGAGCCTGTGAATTGCATGAGCTTCGGTCTCTTCAAGGAGCGAAAGTTTCAATGGGAAAGAAACGGCTACCCAACATGAAGAAGCCATAGTCAAAACACAGCTCCTATCCCTTTCTCCCTAGACTCCTCCTTGTCTAAAATGTGTTCAAGGACTCACCAGAGGACACACAAGCAGCCAAGTGAGGCTAGGCTCCCCACAGCTAGCTACTTTGCTGTGGGAGTCTTTTCCCAGGTGTCAGGTCCAAAGGAAGCGCCACCCCTCCAAATTCTAGCACCTGTTTCCCTCTACCAAAGGTATGGCTGAGAGGAAGGTTTGTATTGTACATGTGAGGGATACTGCAGCCAGGGGCATCTGGAATAGTCCATAACAGAAAGAGATGGTAGTAAATTGAATATGGCCAGCAGACTGGACCAGGCCCTGAGAGGACGGGGGTTGGGGGGGCAGTGGAGAGAGGAAGAGGAACAGAGCTGAAACGGCAGTGTTATCAGGGAATGAGAAGGAGGGAAACCGATGAGCAGAAGCTCCGGGTATGGGGCAGGGTGAAAAGAGCGACAGGAAGTTGTGATACTAAGGAAGTCAGGTGCTGTGGAATATTAGTTGGAGATGTGTTACATTCATTTATACTCTGGAATCTTTGTCTAATGATGCAAAGACATCATTGCATTCTTTTATGTTGTATGTGTTTAACTCTGTGAAGCTGTGTTACTTTGCCTGCCTAAAACACCTGATTGGTCTAATAAAGAGCTGAACAGCCAATAGTGAGACAGGAAACAGAGCATAATTGGGGCTGCCAGGCCAAGAGAATAAATAGAAGAATGAGAAGAGGGAGGAGCGAAAAGAGGAGAAGGAGAGGAGGAAGTGAGGGGCCAGCTACCAAACAACACAGCCAGCCACAGAGCAAAGAAGGAAGGAAGGAAGGAAGGAAGGAAGGAAGGAAGGAAGGAAGGAAGGAAGGAAGGGAAAAGCCCAGAGGCAAAAGGTAGATAGGACAATTTTTAAAAAGCTGGCTAGAAATGAGCCAAGCTAAACTCAGGCATTCATAAGAATAAGTCTCTGAGTATTTATTTGGTGGACCCCTCAACGAGCAAAGAATACAAAATCGACTACACTCTTGAGGCCAGCACTTTAAGTATGCTGATAGGCACAAAGATAGCCATTTGTCCTGCGGGGTTTTTTTTATTATTATTATTAACTTTACCTCAAGCAGTTGCTAAGAACCACTGTGGCACACCAGCAGGTTTTAAATTAAACTTTTCTTGTTGCACACAGCTCATTTTCATTTTACTTTACAGGGGGGGGGGTTGAGGCAGGGTTTCTCTGTGTAGCCCTGGATGTCCTGGAATTCACTCTGTAGACCAGGCTGGCCTGGAAATTTCTCTGTAGACCAGGCTGGGTTATTAAGGAAAAACTGAGTACAGGACATGGGGACACTCCTTACAAGCTATCGGTCAGGGCGGCTTCAGAGGTCTCTGAAACAATGGCCATTGCCCTTGCTCCTGGTTACTCACCATATCACATTCTAAGCTCTTTTTTGTTGTTTTTGTTTTTGGAGACAGGTTTTCTCTGTGTAGCTTTGGAGCCTATCCTGGCACTCACTCTGGAGACCAGGCTGGCCTCAAACTCAGAGATCCGCCTGCTTCTGCCTCTCAAGTGCTGGGATTAAAGGTGTGCGACACCAATGCCCACCTGCTAAGGCCATCTTTATAACCGCTAACCTTCCCCACCTGCTAATGCTCAAGGAGCTCTGAGGAACAGGCAGTGGAAAGCCTGCAGAAGCTGGGGAATGGGAAGTAGTGGTGTGAAAAGCTCTCTTCTGGACGTGGCATGGTCATTGCTCTCACCCATGAACTCACAGCAGCTTATTTCCTGAATAAGACATAAACCCCACGTAGACAGGGTAGATGATCTCCAAGTCTTGTCTTCCAATGAGGAGCTTTTGGTAGTTGGTAGCTGCTGGGGAAGAGAGAACCGTTCTTTGAGGGTGAGGGTTCCACGCTCCAGTGGAAGCCCCTGGCCTGCAAGCACATGTGAGCAGTACTGATTGGATTTAGTGAGTTGTTAGGTTAAATATATGAGGAAGAGTAAGTAAAAAAGGGAAAGAGGTCATGAAGTTAGGAGGGGTAAGTGTTTGGGGTTACACAGAGGAGCTGGATGAGGGAAGTGAGGATATATATGATCATATTTCATTATATGCATGCATGAAATTTTCAAAGAATTAAAAACAAGACAATAGAGAAAAATAGATGTTTTTTAAATGGGGGCATTTCTTTTTGGTTTTGTCTTTCAAGGCAGGGTTTCTTTGTGTAGCCCTGGCTGTCCTGGAATTTGCTCTATAGACTGGGTTGGCTTGAACTCACAGAGATCACCTGTCTCTGCCTCCTAAATGCTGGATTAAAGGTGTGTGCCACCATGCCATATCTTACCCTGGAATATTAAAAGATCAAATGATCTTTCTAGAATGCCAATCAAAATCTGCCCAGATTCTGTGTGAAATCTGTGCACCCCTAGAATTAAAACAAAAACCAAGCAGGGCGGTGGTGGCACATGTCTTTAATCCCAGCACTTTGGAGGCAGAGGCAGGTGGATCTCTGTGAGTTTGAGGCCAACTTGGTCTACATTGTGTCAGAACAACTTCCAAAGCTACACAGAGAAACACTGTCTTGAAAACAAATGGCATTTCCAGACAGTGACCCATTCTAACCTTCCCTCTGCGCATCCCCATGACACTGGGCACTGGGCACTGGGCACTGGGCACTGGGGGGGGGAGAACCTCCCCCGGCTCCTGACTTTGTGCAAGTAGACTCCTCTGGAAGCTTTCCTCATTCCGACAAACTGCATCTCCACCAGCAAGCCTTCCCCAGGTTTGTATGATCTGTCACTGTGCAATGCTCTGAGGCAAACTGATGTCCCTTCAGGGTTCCTCAGTTCAAGAGACCTCCTGGCAGTCAAACTAATCATCTTCTTTGAGGCAGAAGAGCCAGGGGGCCAATACTTTGCCTCTTCTGTGGCCAGCTTTCTTCTCAGAGACCAGGCAGTAACTCACTGTGGCAGCCCTTCCTGTGGACCCTCTCCCATTGAAAAGGCAGGAAGTCCTCAAGGAAGGAGGCTGGGGTACCTGTCATGTATGCTCTGGAGGTGGCCCATTCCCTAGCCCCAGCACTTGTCATCTCTGAATCAGGTAAGCTCCTTGCTTCTGTATGTCCTTGCTTTGTCGTCTATACAGAAATAACACCTAGCTCTCAGGTGGTATGATGGCTATCCTTGGTTGCCAGCTTTACATCTGGAATTAACCAAATCCAAGCAACTGGGCACTCCTCTGAGGGTTTTGTTTTGTTTTGTTTTGTTTTGAAATCAGATTACTTGAAGCAGGAAGGCACATCCTAAATCTTGGCCACACCTTCTGGTAGCAGCCTACATAAAAGGACATGGAAGAAGGATGCTGTGCTTTTTGCCTGCTTGCCCTCACTCTAGCTGGCAAGTTCATCTGCCCTGCTGCAGAGGCATTCCTTCACTGACATTGGAACCTACTTCTTTGGAATTCCAACATTGACTGAAGGCCAGCTGAGATATCCAGCCTCATGTATTGAACAACTATTAGATTCTTAGGAGACAGCCATTTTTACTAGCTGGACCACAGCCTGTAAGCCACTCTAGTAAATCCTCGTTTAATAGCTATAGATTCACTATCAGTTCTGTTCCTCTAGAGAACCCTAGGACAGGTGGAGAAGTGGTGATTGCCCTCCAAATGATGGTCATTACTCCACACCCACACTGGCCAGGAGTGCTTATGTCCTGGCATATTTTATCCACACCCCCAGCAGCAATGCAGGAATGTTCACTGGACCCAGTGCACAAAGTGGGCCAAGCAAACGCCAAGGCAGACTGTCATCTGCTTCACCCCTGGCCCACCAGGGTTCAGTATTGTTCATTCTGCAGGAATGGGAAAGAATCAGGAGCAAAGGAGGCTACAGATGTGGGGTGCACCAGCTCCTGCCAGCATGATGGCAATGATGACATCACACAATGGTGATGACAGCAGCCACCAGGGTATGGAGGAGAGAGCATCATCTTGGCCTTTCTTCTGCCGGTTCATAACCCCAGCACAGGTAGACAGGATCCTCGCTGCTTCAGTTTCCAGCACAGGTAGACAGGACCCCCACCATCACAGTTTCAGTTTTTTCTACATGCCAGGTAAAAGAACTGGGGGCTTTGCTGTCAAAACCCTGGGGGGCATGAGTTACTGCCCTGGTTACATGTAAACCCAAGAGGAAAAGAGTAGAGCTCACAGGGAGCGCCTCCCCTCTACCTCCACAGCCCTGTACCCTAAGCCAGACAGGCTTGTCTCTCACTGCTGTGGGTGAGGCTCAGTTCCTGGGCAGCCTCAATGTAGAGTCATAGTGACCCCAATTACACTCTGGTGCCTGAAACTTCACCTCATCAGCCTATGTCTCTCAACTTGTACTCTGGTTTCACAGTACACAATCCTCCCAATGGCCTGCAGTGGGCCTGCAATCACCCTGAGTATTGAACCAAAGCTGTGGGTCCTACCCTCTCAACTCTGGAATACAGCCCCTCCCCTCCACAGCACTTTGGGTGTCCCAGTGTTAAACCAACCACCTTAACTGAACCAAATGCCCCCCTGGCTCCTGCTCCAGTGTGAGGCCAACCTCGCTAGTGGACTGCATCCGTGGAACCACTCATTTCCTGCTCTTGTTGGCGCTAGGTGTGAGGCTAACATTATGTTTTAAGTCTAAATTACTGTGCTCAACAGATCTATAAAACAGAAATGCCTCTAACCTGTAAGCCCCACTTGCCTAGGGACAGGTAACTTCCTGGAATGTTGTCATGTGAGATAACAAGCCACATGTTGTCACTTCAGTAAAAAAGCTTGGTTGCCCCAACTGCACAGGATGGGCTTGATCACACCTAGGCAGGAGTACATCGGGATGTATGCTTGCTCGTGACTGGACAAAGGTGGGAGTGCACAGCCTTGTAGGCTTTGTCTTTAGAAACAAAAAATGTCACTCTGTGATATACCCTACGGATCCTGGGTATAGAGCCTCAAATTTGGCTCAAAAAAATTGTAGTGGTGACCGCATTCTCTCCCTATGGGGTTACCTCTAGGCTTCCTCCCAGATGTCTTCCCTCGATCCCTCTCAGCACACACCCTGCATTCCAGCTGGAAATCTCCCCTTGAGCCAGGGGAATACTCCAGGGATTCTGCAATTTCTCCTCGGTTTCTCCCATCTCAGGAACACGGCTCCCTCAGAGCTGTCCTGTCCACACCAGTCAGGGCCTGTGCTTGGCTTCTTCAGTTTCCTTACTTCCCAGGAAGGCAGAAGGAAGCAGCGCCAGAGACAGAGTCCAACCAGACAAAGCCAGAAGTGACTAAGAGATCCCACCGTTCCAAGGGAGCTCATGAGCCGGGAGGTCAGAAGTTTAGGGACCCGTGCCTTTGGCTTTTCTGCCCACCTACACCTGCCATGGGCACATCTGCCCCAATCCAGTGCCTTGTCAGTATTATAACCCAGAGGCACTGCCTTTTGCAACCCCCTCCCCCCAGCAGCCAACCAAAGGTGACAAACCAATGGTTTACAAAACATTTTGTTTAGACTGCCATAGTTTTTTTTTTTTTTTTTTTTTTTAATTTTAGTTAGCTGCTACCATTTAAAAATCAGAAAATTCTGCATAAGAATCCAGCATTCTAGTTTTTTGAAAAGTGAGATCTGGTGACAGAAGCTCTCCACCCCACCCAGGGGTGCTCCTTTGCCCGGGGCTCATGTTCTGCCTTCTGAAGTTCTAAGCCTCCTAATAGCAACTGCCATACACACGAGCCACTGGCTTATGACTACATCTTTGCATGAGGCTGTTCTTCCAAAGGAGCGGAAGGCTGTCCTAGCCCATCTTTCCTTTGCCCTGGGCCTAGCGGGCAGGAAGAGCAGGGAGAGCAGGAAGGCAGGGCAGGGTGGAGAATCCCAGGCAAGAGCTACACCTCCAGCCTCTCTCTGACAATTTTCCAGCAGTATCCCAGGAACTCGCTGTGTCCTTGTCCTGAGCCTGGCCCAGGTTGCTGCGGACACGGAGCTGGCCCAGGTTGCTGCAGCTGGCTCAGGTTGCTGCGGATACGGAGCCGGCTGTCTATTCTTTCTGGCCACTCTGCATCCTCTTGAGCTGGGCCTAAGGCCTGAGGTTTCCTGAGCGTGAGCAGCATCGAGGTCTCGAGCACAGGCTTCCTGACTGTTTAGCCAACTCAGCCAAATACACACCACGGGGTGGCTGCCTTGTCACAGTCCAACATGATATTGAGGACAGTGCAGGGGGCCCCTCCTACAGACAGCGCTGTGCGGGAATCCACCCGGTACTTCACAGTGTTCAGGCCTCCCTCCCGGTCCACCTTGAATTGTTCCTGGGAAGAAGAGATGGAAAGAACATGAACTCACACTTCATGGGCCAGCTGTCCACCCATCTCCATTAAGGGAGAAGAGCCCAAAGCTGCCATCTTTCCCACACCTGCGCCCCATCAGTAAGGAAAACTCTGACTTTTCTGTGGGACAAATACACCTCCAAGAAAGGGATTGTGGCTCCCCACCCTGCCTACATGGATCAGGTCTGGGCTGATCCACAGGGCTCAGATGCACACAGCAGTCACCAAGCAGGGCAAGGTGCCCAGGGAGAATGTCCATCAACTGACCTGGCCCAACAATGGGAGGTTGGCACCATTTGGGCTAAAGGGGAACTTGGTGAAATGATGAAACCTATTGGTTCCTACCTATTCCTCACCACTGAGGAAACTAGCCAGTACCTGTTTTTGAGCTGCGATACGTTTCTGGTCCCTCTTCCGCCAGGCTGGGTCATGCAAGTGGCGAAATGTCTGGTACCCAGTTGTGATTCCTGAGGGGCGGAAAAGCTAAGGAAAACAAAGAAAGTGGGGGTCAGACTGCCTCTCTTGTCATCTTGGCCCTTACCACTGACTCTCTGGGATCCTACTGGCTGCCATTGGCAGGGGCTCTTACTGCCATCCCGAAAAACAGGAGACTCTAGCAGAGAGCCCAGGAGTGGTTAGAGGAGCCCTGTAAGTCAGGGTGAAAGCAGGGCTCAGAACCAGGGAGACCAATGGCAAACTCCAGGATACAGCAAGTAAAGGTGCACTCAGGACAGACCCTCAGGACAGCCCTGTGGCCCAGGGCAGGAGGAGCCGTGGGAGGAGTCTTACCTGGAGGCCAGCTCCCTTGATGCGTCGGTAGAATTCATCATCCTCTCGGCCCCAGCCCCAGAAGCGGTTGGACATCCCGTTGCACTGACACAAAGACAGGCAGTGTCTGTCACGCGCCCCTCCTCCCAGGGGCGCACTTTTAGTCTCTTACTGCTCAGGAGAACCAAGCCTGAGCCCAGCCAGCCAGGCTCCCCTTTCTTCTGCCTGCCCTGACTGTTCTGAGTGACACAGGGTGCTGGCAGGTCCCTTCACTCTGCAATGGGGGTGTGGGGGAGGGGAGGGGCAGAAGGAAAGGATCAGCACACCTTAGGCCCCTCCCACTTCTAACAGGGCCTTGAACTTGAACGTGATAAAAGTCTCCAGTGTCAGCTCCCTTCAGGGGGCAAAAATGCCAAGTGCTACTGCTTCTTGTCTTCCCACCCATTCTCCTGAGGTGGCTCTGGCCAGGTCTTTTCCTGGATGTTTGAGGGACAACCATGATTAGCATCTGCTCAGGGCTGCAGCCACGGAGGACAGAGAACAGCCACTCTGATTTCCTCACCCCTCTGTGCCTCTCTCTGGGTCCCATCAAGAACCAGTATGCTTTATTTTGGGACTTCTATCTAGATGTCTGGGGAGGGAGGGGCTCCATCTCCCACCAGCCAGGCCATGTTTTACAGGCTGTAGCTCACATGAGAGAAATGTGAAGAGAGCAGTGCTGAGACATGGGAAGAGCAAGGAGGGCAGGTGACAGGAGACTCTGCAGGCGTCACGTCTGCAGCTCTCTGTGCAGCAGGCACGAGGGCTTCTGGGGTCACAGCACAGCCCTTCTCAGCTAATGTGCTCACTCCTGGTCCTCTCTCGTGTCTCTGGCTGCTGCTGAGTCCCTGTCAGGCTCAAACAAGACTCCATCTGCTGGGCCCAGGAAGGCCCGCTCTACCCCCACAACTGCCAGACCCCTGGTGGTTAAGATCCCCAGCAAATGAGTAGAGCAGGTAGGGCTGGACCTCACCAGCTGGTAGTGCTGCCTGGAGAGCAGCAGGATGCCGCCCACATAGGTCTTGTAGTGGTAGAGGGGGTGGAGCTCTGGGGAGGCCACATGGAAGGGCCCAGCCTCTGGGAAGCCATAGTCCAGCTCCTCATTGAGAGGGAGCAGATCCACGTCGTGCATGGCAATGTAGTCTGTGCTGTTGCTGCTCTCCAGGAAGCCCACATTGATGAGCGCTGCCCGATTGAACCTACGAAAGACAGATCAGTGATGCCAGGTAGAGGAAGCAAGCTTGTCATCAATCTAGCTCTAGCCCTAGCTGTGCATGAGAGCTTCTTCTCCGTCACCACCCAACACTGATGTCACTATAGGGGCACTGTCCCCTCTGCTTGCTGCACAAGTGTTCACGGAGCACCAGAAAATTCAAAACCACACTGGAAGAGAGAGCACTGTTCTCAAGGAGCTTCCAACAGGAAGAAGCAAGCCAAACAGGGTGGAAGGAAACTGGAGGGGAGGTGGCAGCTAGTCCACACAGGGCTGTCAGGACAGTCAGGGTGGCAGGGCCATATGTAAGTTGGAAGCTGAAAGCCTGAGGAATGATTATATGGAGGCTGGGGACAGGGCTCCACACAGGGGGGAGTAACTGCCAAGGCTACCAATAGCAGACACTAGGAGGCTCTAGTCAGCACACTGAGAAGAGACTAGGGGGTGGGGTAGACACTGAGAGGCAAGAGGTGATGGTGGCCTGGCTCAGGCCGGTAGCAGAGGGAATGGTGAGAAGTGGACAGGCTCTAGATGCGATTTGATGACGGGCTGGATGCTGTGACAGACAAAGAAGCCCTTTTGGCTTGCATAACTAGAAGTATGTAGCGTCACTTCCTGAAATGGGGAAAGAAAGGTCTGAGGAAGTAGCAATCAGGAATTCAGCTATGGACCCATTAGGCTCGGTGATTTAATACCAGGAGATGAAATGGGATGGGATTCTCCAGGAGGAGACTGCACTGAGGAGAGGGAACAATGAGAGATCAGAGAGACAAGGAGAAGGAGAAATGAAATAAGCAGGTTTGGCCATTGAAATGGAGAAAGCAGGAAGTCAGGCAGAGGCATTAGAAAGACAAGATGAGGACCCGGGATTATGGGAGTCGCCTGTGACCTCAGGGAGGGCTGTTGCAGATCATAAAAGGTGTTTGTTAAAAGGGCTGGAGAGATGGCTCAGCGGTTAAGAGCACTGCCTGCTCTTCCAAAGGTCCTGAGTTCAATTCCCAGCAACCACATGGTGGCTCACAACCATCTGTAATGAGATTTGGTGCCGAACACTGTACACATAATAAATAAATCTTTTAAAAAAAAAAAAAGGTGTTTGTTAAAATAGTCTCAAAGACAATCCCAGCACTCAGGAGGCAGAGGCAGGTGGATCTATTAAGTTCTCAGTCAGCCTGGACTACAGAGCGAGGTTTCCAGGACAGCCAGAGCTACAGAGAAACCCTGTCTTGAGAGAGAGAAAGAGAGGGAGGGAGTGCCCTAAAGAAAGGAAAAGAAAAAAAAAAAAGGAAAAGGAAAGAATAAGGAAGTTTTTCTTCTCTCCCTCTCTCTCCTCTCTTAAGACAGGGTCTAACCATGCAGCCCTGGCTGTCCTGGAACTCGATACGTAGCTGGCTTTAAACTCCCAGAGACCCACCAGCCTCTGACTCCCCAGTGCCGGGATTAAAGACGTGGACCACTATTCCTGGCCCCTCCTTTTAAAACATTAATTGTCTATGTATTTGAGTCGCACAGCGGGAGGTCAAGGGCAGCTTATGAGACCCCACCTCTCCTTCCAGCATGTGGGTGTCAGGCTCGGTGGCAAGCTCCTTGCCACCCCGCTCCTTTCTCTTTGGGGAGCGCTATGTGTGCACGATATGAATCAATGAGAGGAGGAGCAGACCATGCAGAGGAGGCCCCATGGCTCCAGCACTGACCTTGAGTGGCAGAGAGAGAGAGGCACAGTGGGAGAGACAGTCCCAGAGGACGGAACAGTCCTTGCTGGGAGGCGTGGGCAGACGTCAGGGGCTGAGGAAAGCGCTCCTCCAGTGACTCTGCACCACTGCTTCTCCTCCTGTCCTCATACAACTTATTCTAGAGAAGACGTTAGATCGGGGCCCACCCCAAAGAATCCCACTATACCCAGGGAGGGGTGCCTATCTCCTCCCAGTAGCCCCTGGCAGGCCCCGGCGCTAAAGGCCACGGGCAAGGAGAGGCCATGGGAGCAGAGGTGCGGGCTCGGGCTGGTCCTTACCTGAAATGATCCACCTGGTTGAGCACGTAGATGTGGTGCGGGATCTTCTTCCTGCTCAGGAAGCGGTGCATGTGGGGCACAAAGACCAGGAGCTCCTCAAAGCGCTCCCGGAAGGGCACCAGCACTGCCAGGCGGTGCGGCCCCCAGGAAGCATCCTCTTCCCAGTGCTCAGGGGGCGGCTCTGGAGGGCAAGCCCGAGGTGGGCCCCAGGTCTCCTGCCCTTGTCCCCTGGTCACCTGGGCCATATCTCCAGAGCAGCTGAGCTGCAGCCAGAGCAGGGAGAAGAAGACCAACAGGAGGAAGGCAATGAAGAGGTGGAAGATGGAGCATTTCCGGCGGAGGCCTCCAGGAAGCAACCTGGCCCTGGGATAAGAGCAGCGGGGAGGTCAGGAGGGCAGGCCAGCCGAGACCCTTTCAAGACCATTTCTCTGGCCTCCTCTGGCCCAAATCCTGGCCTTCCCTAAATACCTGGGAATTAGTGCAGAAGCAATGTTTAATGGTTTTGCTCACACCACCACCATAAACAATCAGCCCACTCACCTCTGGAGGTCCAGCCTGTGCTCCCCCCGGGACACTCTCAGCCCACTTACAGCTGGCAGGGCTGGCCCAGTTCCTCAGTGATTTTTCATATTCTGAGGAGATCCTGATGAGAGTGCTCGGGGGAAAGACAGGCTATTGTGTCATATTCCTTTCCCCCAGGACAGTGTCTTGAGGTCCTTAGTCAATGGCAGGGGTTCCAGTTTGGAAAGACACAACCCACTGATTTCCAAACTCACTCTCCAGAAAATTCACCCCAGCAGAAATGTAATTTTTGTAGTGCCGCAAGGGTGCCCAGAAAGCTACCCAAGGGGTGTGTGCTAACATAAGCCCCAGGCAAAATGGCCAATATTTAGTCTAGGAAGCTTAAAACTGCCCAGCACAAAAATAAATAAATAAATAAATAAATAACTGCCCAGTGTAAGGTTCAAAGGGATGGTGTCAGATCATGGGGTAGCCCATAGGACAAGGGATAAAGGAAGGCGGAAAGCACAGGGCTGGGTTCAGCACTATATCCTACATGTAAGAAACTGGACAACAGCTGAATACCCCAGATCCTGGGTGACGCTGAGAAGCTGCCCTTTGGTTTAACAGTTACAACACAACAGGGGAAACCCTTGTGAGGTGGCCATGGTGAATTTCCAGGTCAAGGCCAAGCTGCGTTCCATAGTGACACTGTCTCAAAAACAGGCAAAACAAAGAAGCAAAAAAGAACCGGTGGGATTCTATGCCCTCCAGTGAAAGTTCCTGAGGGTACCAGGAAAGGATCTGAGGAATCAAAGGAGGAAGCTTCCTGTATGGTTGCTCCTGCTTCCCTGCCCAAGCACACAGTAGAGAAATCTGCTTTATAACCTCGAAGAGTCAGGAACTGGTCATCAGGTCTTTTTTTGGAGGGGAGTTGGTTTGAGACAAGGTTTCTGTGTAGTCCTAGCTGTCCTAGAACTCACTCTGTAGGTCAGGCTGGCTTCAAACTCACAGACATCCGCCTGCCTCTGCCTCCTGAGTGCTGGGATTAAAGGTGTGCGCCACCACTGCCTGGCTGGTTATCTGGTCTTGTAGACTCTCCCTCCTAAATTCTCCTGCAATCGTCGTCTTGACTACTGGTCCTTGCCCTGCTATCCACTTTCAATCTCATGGCCACTCTGCCTCTGCTTACAAGATAAAAGCTGGAGTCTTTGGTCTGGCAATCAGACTCTGCTGACAAGGTCCTCTGTGATTTTGTCAAATCTCCAGTTTCTCATAACCCTTCACTCTCATCCCGAGGAACACGAGGACTTTCCACTGGCCACATTCCTTCCTGCTCCAGCCCTCTCTCACCCCACCTGTTTCTCCCACTTGACACTCCGTCATTTTAACTGCTTAGCAATTTTCGACCAGCCTTTCTAGGCCAAGGATGCATGTCATGGCCATCACTACCCCTCCTAAGTTCCCAAGGTCCCAGGGTACCTGGCACTTCCCTCTTTACATCACTTATGTGTGATGAGCTGTATGATCCTACTTTCAGAACATGTGGTATTCTCCTCAATGGCCTCAGGCCCAGTCAGACAGCAAAGAGTTTGTCAAGTGAGTTAAGGGAAGGACTGAAGCAGTCCAAGCATGCATTAAGTCCACTGGAGCCACATCCAAGCCTGTCTTTCTCTCTAAAGACACAGCTGCAAATTGGGAAGCCAGCAGCGCTGAAGCCAGGCCCAGGTCTCACATGCATCAACTTCGGGGTTGCCCAGTGGCTTTCTGACTTACCCCCCATCATCTTGTGGTGATGGTTTCCACTGTGGAGCAGTAGAGCTCAGACCTGCAAGTGGCCTGACAAGCCTGGAACCTTTACAGATTCTTTCTTGCACTCTGGGCTCTTTCTGGGAGCGGGGTTGAGACTTAGACGATGAACAATGTGCAATAGACCTCCTTTGGGGGATAAGCAGCGACCATTACCCATGGATTCCACAGCCCACCCACTCCCTCCTGATGTTTCTTTAACTTTCCCTTTCTGCAAGGATCGCAGTGCCCAAAGGCACTCTCAATCTTTGCTCTAAAGGCCACAACCACTGACGGTCCCAATTCTATCAATAAAGTGGATGATAGTGGACACTGAGCACTGGTATTGCTGATGCCACCTGGTGACAGTCCCCAGAACTGCAGTCCTGGATGCTTCCACACCCAGGTTCTGAGGGGCACGTTAAAAAAGGGGTTGGTCTCCTTTATCAATCAAAGCCTAGGGCTAATTAGACGTGCTTCAAAACCAAGCAGGCTTGTTCTATAGCCATTACCCAATTACTACAGTACTTGGTATTTGTTGCATGGATCTTTGCCACTATGTCAAAAGCACAGAATGGACATCAATTTTTCTTCGAACACAGTAAAAGGATCAGAAGATCGAAATTCCCTATTCCCTCCGTATATGATCTTCATTAATCTTCAAGGAGCCCTTCCAAGTAGATAATATGAATCCTCATTTCAGAGATGGAAAACTGAGGTCAGAAAAATTAAGTGGTAGCTGGGCGGTGGTGGCACACACCTTTAACCCCAGCACTTGGGAGGCAGAGGCAGGAGGATCTCTGAGTTTGACGCCAGCCTGGTCTACAGAGAGTTCTAGGATAGGCTCCAAAGCCACAGAGAAACCCTGTCTGGAAAAATCAAAAAGAAAAAAAAAAAATTAAGCAGTCTGTTTCTGGCCATCATGTTTCTTTTATATTCTGTCACATTTTAACACCAAATATGAAAAAAAAAAACACCAAAATTGTGCCTACTAAGCTCGAGTCTTATGACACCTACTAAACATGTCACTCATTAAGTGAACATCCACTAAGGTGTGTTTTGGGGAAGAGGGATGGGGGAGGGGAGCATATGTCAAGCCTGAAGTATAATGTCGCCATAAATCGAGGCAGGGAAATCACCTCCCTCACTCTGCTTCAGAGAGAAATATCTTAAAACTCAGATCGGGCCAGACTCACAGCTAACATTTGAGGCTGGACCCACGCAAGTATAACAGCACAGGAAATGAACTAATGGGTGTGTCTAGTATAAGCCAGGCAACGGCTAACCATCAAGGCAGAGAACATAGGAAGCTTCTTTCTGTCCGGTGTGATCTTCCGGGCCAACCGCAAAGCCTGAGGAAGCATGACGGAAGAGGGTAGGATCTGAAGTCACGTGGATGGGATGGTGCAGACGGAAAAGAAATAAAGACCCTGAGTGCCACAGCACAGAGAGATCCCCTGTAAGAAGTGAACGGAATCAGCGTCCCGCAGGGAAACAGGCGAACCAGTGAGGGCGAAGGACACACGGAGAAAAAGGGACTTAGATGAGGAACACACACAAAGAGCGACCAATGCGGAGAGGGTGACACGGGGCCCGAGAGACGCGTGGGGAGTGGAAGCTGGCAGTAAGAGCGCCACGCGGCCAGTGCCCGTGACCCCTCCCGAGAACCACAGACCGCAGGTGACCCCAGAAACGCAGCCGCGGCGGCGCCAGGCTCCTGGATCCTGCCGGCGTTGGGGAAAAGAACGGCACGCAAGAGGACGCGGCCCCGGCTGGTCGCCGCCGCTCACCTGCCGTCCTCCCAGGGCAGCTGCGCCGCTTTCCTCCGGGAGGGCAACATCGCGGGGAGACGCGGCTGGACATGGAGCTCCAGCTCCCGGCCCGGCGCCCGCCTGCCCGGCCTACGCGGCGTCTCCGCCTCCGCCTCCGCCCCGCCCCCAGGTCCGTCGGGTCCGCTCCTCCCGCCGGGCCGGCAGCACCCCAGCGCCGCTGCCTGGAAGGTTCCGCCGCCCAGAGAAATGCCTGCGGGGGCGGCCCCAGTTTCATAGTGTCTGCGGGGACCCCCGGGATGTCACAAAAGAGGCAGCTCCCTCCCTTCACCCAGGCCCGAGGCCCCCAGACCAGCTGAGCACTGCTGGAACTACACGTGCACTCCAGAACAGCACTTCTGGAATTAGGTGCATCTTCCTCCTTTTCCCCAGCGCAGGCGGGCAGCATCGCAGCATTCCTGTCAGCCCAGCAGATTAAGCACGTAAACTGGCAGGAGAGCCAGTTCAGGATGCAGGGCTGGGTTCCGTAGACTCACCAAACAGTAGTTAGGAGCTGAGCTCTAAAGACTGACTGACTGCGACTCAAACCCTGCTCGACAATTCAACTATATTCTGAGGAGAGTCCTATTTCTGTGACTGTTTCACCACTTGGGTATACAAGTTGTTCTCATTCTGTATGGTCATCGTGGAAAATGTAAACCGATTTGCTGCAGCGCTTGGCACAGTCACCACTGTATAAATGCTGTCGTCTAGTATTTAAAGAGAACCGAAACAATGAAAAGGAGACCAACCTATCTGCCCAGTCTGTGTGAATTTATTCACTTCCTTACCCTCACGCATTGCCTGCTTCCCCACAGGAAAGGAGAGGCAGTTACTGAACTTGAACTCTGCTCTTCTTTCAGGCAAAATTTAATATTCTAATAAATACCTAACATCTATTCAGTCCTACTTTGTGAAATTCATTATTCTAAATCCTTTACTACTGCACTCTTTTACTCAGTCCACATGAACAGGGATTATTTCCATTGTTGTGAAGATGAGGCGACTGTGGCACAGGCAAACCAGGTTTGTGTGAATAATCTTTTCTCACCCACAATCTACAGTCTCAAGCACACTGTTTCAAGACACATCTCCACTACAGGTGATAAGTTATTGTCTAACTCTTACTTTCCCCTCTTAAACTCTGGCACATACAACACAACCCTTTCCCACCCTGTGGCTTTCTTGGATCTCTGCATCCTACACCAGAAACTTAGCAAGTCAGTTCTAGATGTGGTAGATCAAAGGCAGGACTGACTTCCTCAGACCAGTTAGGTAGGGCCAATGATGAGACAGTGATGTGGGGCCATGTGACCTGCCCCTCTAGTCATAGGATTCAATCTCAAGACACTAAACTTTTCATAAAAACCCAAATTAATTTTTCAAACATTTTATTTATTATGTATACAGTCTTCGGCCTGCGCAGAGGGCACCAGATCTCACTCAAGGTGGTTGTAAGCCACCATGTGGTTGCTGGGAATTGAACTCAGGACCTCTGGAAGAACAGTCAGTGCTCTTAACCACTGAGCCATCTCTCTGGCCCCCCAAATTAATTTTTTTCCTTAAGTTTTTCGAGACAGGGTTTCTCTGTATAGCCTTAGTTGTCCTGGAACTCACTCTGTAGACCAGGATGGGCTCGAACTCAGAGATCCACCTGCTTCTGCCTCCCTAGTGCTAAGATCAAAGGCATACACCACCAAAACCTGGCTCTCTTATTTTTAATTTTTGGTTTTTCAGGACAGAGTTTCTATGTAGCCCTGGATGTCTTGGAACTCACTCTGTAGATGAGACTGGCCTTAAATTCAAAGGGCATGTGCCACCACCACCCCATAAGTTCATGTATTTTCATACCCGCCAAGAGTTAACTATACACAGGACAAGTTTTTTTTTTTTTTTTTTTTTTTTTTTAATTGGGAAACCAATGTAACAAACCCAAACTCACTGAAAATAAACTCAGTAACTAAGACTGCTGGCTTTGTCTCCAACCAGCACCGAAGTCTCTGCTTGGCCTGTTACCAGCTGCTCAAGTCCCAGAAAGAACAAGAAACCCAACCTCTGGGATCCTTTCTTGCACGGCAACCCCTCCACCCACCCTTAAGTCGACACACATACACCTCAGATCAGCAGGCTGGTTCTAAGCCAAAGGCAAGAAAAGCAAGGTTCTTGGAATAGCAAGGAGTCACTGATATACCCTGACCTGCTCAAAATCCCATGTTAACAAAGGAAGACAGAAGGAAAATCAGCTTGCTGGCCCACCCACTTCCCTCCCAAAACCTACCCAGACAGCAGCCCCACATCCCTGATCAGTAACACTGAGAATCCAAGACACCAAGGGTGTCACCAGGTCCCAGAGTGATTACTGCAAAAGGTCCAGAGGTGGGGGTGGGGAGGGCCTGTCCCACCACCCGCTCAGCATTAGCCAGCCAAGTTGTTGTTCGAAGGTTGAGCCTGAGGAACGGGGGCATGCTTGCAGTCCCTCTCCCTCCAGAACATCTATGGCTGAAAACCAATCCTTCTCCCAGAGAGGAACCAGTGTCAGGAGGTCCTTTCCCCACAGCCTGGAAGAAAGATTGCCTGTGAGGCTTGGCACGGCTACACCAACTTCTTGGCTTCAAAGAAACTCTTGAGGTGCCTCATCTGCCAGACACCAATGGCCACGAGGATGAGTGTTTGCAGGATGGACCACCACAACACTCGCTGGTTGGTGCTCTCACTGGTTTGCCGGAAGCGCTCCTCCCGCCACTGTGGGGGAGATGAATGGCAAGTCTTTAGTACAGGGCTGCTAGAACACATGGGTTCCCAGCTTGCAAGGATGTCCCAGGGCCACCCACTCTGCCCACCTTCCAGCCAAAGGCCTATGGGGACTACCTTCATCATCGACAGTCAGCTGACTGCCAGCAGACTAAGCATTTCTCCTAAGTCTGTCTGTTGTCTGTCAGGTACAGTCCTCACTTGACCCTTCCTGACACCTGGAGAAGAAGTAAGGTGGTGGTGACAACCCCAAAGGACAGAGGTGTCCTCAAGTGCTTAGTATGGACTTCCATCCAGGTCTCTGAATCTGCTCCTTCAACATCTATGTGTCATATATTCAGACTGCAAAGTCGTGGGCCGTGAATACATTTTTGTTTGACTCACACAGTAGTTTTTTTTTTTTTTTTGGGGGGGGGGCTTGTATTATGTTTTCCTTCAAGATGTGGTCTCACTGTGTATCAGACTGGTCTGGAACTTGCTATATAGACCAGGCTGGCCTCAAACTGCCACTGATCCACCAGCCTCTGTCTCTAGAACACTCAGATTAAAGGCATGTGTCACCTTGCCTGTCAGCATCTAAAAACTAGGGAAATGTCACACAAAAACCTGGATCTTCGCCTTTAATCCCAGTACTTGGGAGGCAGAGGCAGGTGGGTCTCTGTGTGTTTGAGGCCAGCCTGGTCTACAGAGCATGTTCCAGGACAGCCAGGGTTACACAGAGAATCCCTGTCTAGAAAAAACAAAACAAACACAACCCCTGGACCTTTATCTCCTATTGGGGGAGGGTACTGCTAAAAACTCAGGTTTGCATTTTTGCAAGGAGGCCCTGGCAGACACTGTACAATTTCCCTATTTAGACAGGTAACTGCCTCACAACTCCTTAAGGTAACAGATTCATTCATGGTGCCGTTCTGGTTCCTAGTCACAAATAACTTAAGAGGCTCTTGGTTCTGGCAGCAACTTTGGTGCTGGTGTAAATCACCACGCTGCTCTTCTGCATGTGACCGTGAGGCTCCATTACGAGATGGACCCTGTAATACCCACTCACCTTTTAGAATTGCACTCTGGCATAACTAAGCCCCCTGGGGTTCCATAATGAATCTTTGCTGAAACTCCTGGCTGAGGCAGTGGCAGCATCTGAGGAACTTGCCACGCCCTGCCCGGCCCGGCCTGGCCCTGGCCATGCCCTGCCCGGCACCCACCCGCTGGTAGTTCTGCTCTTTCTGGATCTGCTCCACTTGCTCCACTAGCTGTCGCACTCTTAGCTGCAGCTCACTCAGCTTGTCTTTGGCAGCGATTTCTGCGTAGTCGTTCGCATGCTCTCCTACTTGGATGTCAAGGTGAACTCTCTGGAGAAGAAAAAGTGAGGTGAGAGAGTCAGGCAGTCCTGCTGCCTTTGAATGCCAGACTGGCAGCTGATTCTTCTACTTTCCTTCATTTTTTTATTCAGCTAACATGCTGAGACCCCACTCAGAGCTCCGGGCACACAAGCAAAATTGTTCTGACTAATGCTTACACGGTTTGTTCTCTGTTTAACTGTGGCTTCTGCAGATCAGAAATGCTTCAAAAAGCAAGAACAAGATTTTAAAAATACATATATTTAAAAAGTCAACTATGGTGACTTTTCTGATCATTCTCTAAATCAACTCAGTGATTTGATATACACACATACATCAGTAACATTGCATTAGGAATTATAAGTAACCTAGAGATGATAAAGTATATGGCAGGATATGTATGCATTGTATTAAAATACACTATTAGGGTCCTAAAAATGGCTATGCAAACTGTTCAGCTACTATGTCCTGTTATGTCCACAGGAAATCCAAAGGCTTTAAAAAGGCACAAAACCCAATATCTGTCCACCACCCCCACTCACAGTACCAACACCCCCCCACACCCCCCACTCCCGCCAACATAACTGACTGAAAGCCGTTAGTCCCACATGGATGGACCCACTTACCAGCATGCCTCCAGCAAAGAGGGAGAACTTGGTGGAATTGGAGTGAAGGCAGATCTGGTGTTCACCAGGGGTATGGGAGGTGAATGTGAACCTGCCCTCAGAGCCATACTGCCGGGCCAGGATGACCTGGAGACAAGGAGGAGTTTCAGTCAATGATGCTTAGGAAGGCTGGAAAAGAACGGTGATAAAGGCTCCAAGTACCACCAGAGATGGGAAGGAGAGCCTCAGACAGGTCCGTCGCAACACTAAAAGATTCAAAGTTACTCAGCCACAGTTACCAGCAGGCCTGAAGGGCCTGGCATCAGGCTAGCAAGAGACTGCACCCAGGAAGGACTTCACTCATTTTTAGCTCTTTCCATGTCGTTTTGTTGTTCTTGTTGTTTTGGAGACAGAATCTTATTATGCATCTCTGGCTGGCCCAGAACTAGATAGCCTGCCTGCCTCTGCCCCCCAGGGGTTGGACTAAATACACACTCCACCATGCCCACCTTGTTGCAAGACTTTTTTTTCTTTATGTGTTATGAGTGTTTTGCTTGCATGTGTGTATGTGCTCCGTGTGCATGGCTATGAGTGTGTGTCAGTCATGTGGGTGATGGGAGAAGTGAACTCAGGTTCTTTGCAAGAACAGCCAAAGCTCTTAACTGAGGCTGAGCTCTCCAGGCTCTTGATGAAAGGTGACCCTAAGTCACTACTACAACTATTCTGATGATAAGTGACAAGGAAACTATGCTGATTTTCGTCTTAAAAACATTGTGTTAAGGCCTGGAGGTGGTGGCGCACACCTTTAATCCCAGCACTCGGGAGGCAGAGGCAGGCGAATCTCTCTGAGTTCGAGGCCAGCCTGGTCTACAGAGCGAGTGCCAGGATAGGCTCCAAAGCTACAGAGAAACACTGTCTCGAAAAACCAAACAAAAAAATACATTGTGTTAAAATTAAAGGCACTCCTTTTTTTCTGGCCTTAATAAGAGCTTTAGCATTAGCAACTTTTTGATATCCATCACAAGTGAACTTCCATTTCACAAGCTAGAGAAGTGGTTCAAGGCCACTATCCGACTTGGAGGAACCACGCAGCAGTCACTGAGAACTCGACAACAGCTGCTACCTGTCCGGCAACCGCGGCCCAAGCTTGAAGGGAAAATCGGCATCTTTCCACATCCCCACCTGTCTTTCTCACTCGACCAGATAGGCTCGGCGAGGGCAAGGGCGAGCTCACCTTGTCCTCGGGGTCTTTCACCTCCACGAACATGCCAAGCCCAGGGGTGGCTGGCTGGTACTCCTCGCGCTGTTTGTCATACAGCTGCGTCCGATAGTTTCCTGGAGAGATGCGGAAAAAGGGAGATGAGACGAGCCTGATGCGGCGCCGGGTCAGCTACCCGGGACGGTTCGCATCCCCAGCCCCGCGCGCGACCACTGATTGTCCCAAACGCGCCCCTTCGCCCCCGCACCGATGACCATGGTCTCGTCCGGAATTTCCTCAATAAAGCACTTCTTCTCTGTCTCCCCAATGTGGAAATACAGCGCGTCTCCGCGGGCTGCAAACCACAACAGCAGCAGGAGGGCCCGCATCCCTCGTCCCAGCAAGTGTCCGGGTGGGGTCCCGGAACTCCGCACGCCTTGCTCCGCAGCCATCTTGCCCCACCGGCCTGCGCAGGCGCAGACCGCCGAGCCACGTAGCCCAGCGGAGGCTACCGCGGTGCCTGCTGGGACTGCGAGTTCCGCCGCCTGGACTACAAGTCCCAAGATACCCCGCGCCTCCGCGCGGCAGTACCTGATTGGGGCCGGTCTGTGCAGGACTCCGATTGGGGTCTCCGAAATGGAAGGCGTACTTTTGATTCCGCTAAATAGCGAGATGACTGGTAATGGTTGTCAGACTTTGATAATACTGTGAAACCGAGGCAGGTATTCGAGGTCGCAGAAAAAATATGAGCAGAGGCAAGATTCGAACCTGTTTCGTTCAGTAGTAATACAACTCTCCCTCTTCCCCACGCTCTTCCACTCACTCTTTGTTTTGAGACAGGGTCTTGCTCTCTAGCTCTGCCTAACCTAGAACTTATGATGCAGACCCCCTCCAGCCTCAAATTTGTGTGATCTTCCTGTCTCTGCCTCCCAAGTGCTGGGATATAAGCATGCAACCCCGTTCAGCCATCCTACGCTCTTTTAGTTACTGTTTGCATGGCCTATAGTTACCGTTTGTATCTTTTTTAAAGATTTGTTTATTATTATATGTATAGTGTTCTGCCTGCACAACAGAAGACGGCACCAGATCTTTTTTTGTTTGTTTGTTTTGTTTTGTTTTTTGAGACAGGGTTTCTCTGTGGCATTGGAGGCTGTCCTGGAAGTAGCTCTTGTAGACCAGGCTGGTCTCGAACTCACAGAGATCCACCTGCCTCTGCTTCCCGAGTGCTGGGATTAAGGCATGCACCACCAATGCCCGGCGGCACCAGATCTCATAACGGATGGCTGTGAGTCACAATGTGGTTGCTGGGAATTGAACTAAGGACCTCTGGAAGGGCAGTCAGTGCTCTTAACTCCTGAGCAATCTGTCCAGCCACCATTAGTATTTTTTTATTCATGTCTTTGTATGAAAAATGAACCTCTTAATCGACAATATATAATTAAATCATGTCTCTAAAAAGCCATCCTGCCAATCTCTACCTTTTAATTGTAGAGTTTATACCACTTGCATTTAATTGTCAACAAGATTTATAGCTAGCGTTTTTGTTACTTGTTTCTGTATGTCTTATGTTTATTGCTCACCAATATTTTATATATTTTGTAGAATTTCAGCATCCTTTCTTTTTGAAATAAAGTCCTACTGTGTACCCTGGCTGGTCTGGAACTTGGTATGTAGACAAGGCTGGTCTTGAACTCATAGAGATCTATATGCCTCTGCCTCCCGAGTGCTGGGATTGAGTTAATCTCTCCATGCTTGTAGAGCCCATGAAGGATACATATCCCTCTCTAGGCCTGAGATCGATGGAGATAAGGGAAGCAGGGAAGCCCACAAGGCAAGAAGAGGGTCCCACATTGTAGCTCGTAGAAGAGTGACTTGAAAATTTATTAAACAGGCTGATAGTGCAGAGAGATTCCGTGGAGCAGGAGGTCCAGAGGACACCATAGGAAGACGGATGGGGAAAAGCCACAGAAATGCTAGATCTGATCTTCCTTCAGGCCTCTGGGGTGCAGGAGGGCAAGAGACCTAGGTCCACAATGCCACTGGAGATCTCCCAGACGAAGCACTTGTACAAATTGTGGGCCTCAAACAATTTACTTTATAATCCATGAGAACCAGCAGCTGCAAACAGAAACAGGGCAAGGCCTGTCTACATAAGCAATGCTTATGGTCCTTGCTTTTGGTCACAGCCCAAGTTTTGTACTTCCTGGCTTCCTCACACTCCTGCCTCTTTGATTAGAGATGCCCCAGTTGTCCTGCTTCCCTTTCCTGATGGACCAATTCTATGGCATTGTCATCCCAAAATAAGCTTCTCTTCCATTAAGTTGCTTTGTTAGGAATTTGGTCACAGAGATGTAAAAGTAACTAAGTGCTGTGGGAATCTAGCAGAGTTGCTGTGTCAAGGGTAAACATTACAACACAATAGCTGTTTTCTAGACGTGCCTTAACCTTAAAGAGATTTTGGTGGAAACAGCTGACTGTTTTCTGTGATTTATAGAGTTGTGTTTCTAAGGGTGTTTACAGCCTTTGCATGACTTTGATCACAAGAAACTCCGGTCACACCTGAAGCTCTTGGGTTATTGGGTATTACAACAGTACACAGTGAAGACTAAAGTGGCAGTGGTGTGACATTTTCCTTCAGAAGGCATATAGATTAGATCAGCGCATATGAGGAACTTGTTTACTCAAAAAACAACTTTGTGCAACAGTCAATAAATGCCAGTGGCCATGTCAGAGGAACAGGAGGTGGCAGCTGAGCTTCAGGAGATTAGCCCAACAGAATGCAGGTCACTGATGAGTGAATCAATGAAGCATTAATCTAATTTTTGTGAATAAAAAATCTGAAGATAAATATTGGGGTAAGAACCTGACACAGCAGAAAAAAGGGAACAGCTGCCAGTTGCTTACTACGTCTTCCATTCCTCAGTCCAAAAAGGGCCAAGATCCTCTCTCAACTCCACCTTATTACTTCCTGTCTCCTCGCTGTGTACAGTCGTCCAAACCTCTGTGGTCAGTTAATGGCTAGCTCCACCCTCTGACTCCAAGCAAGCTTTATTTGTCAGAACACAATCAAAATATCACACATTTCCCCGTTTTTGTCTAAATAAAAAGGGAAGGTTTTTGTAACAATAACTCTTTCTGCCAGCTGCCTGAGTTCCCCTGCCACGTTAGGGCCCCCAAATAACACATGTAGTCTTATATTATTTACAACGCCTCTGGCCAATGACTAGGATTCCTTAATTGCTAGCTCTGTCTTAATCATAACCATTAACCTATGTATTTTATAAAGACTTATCTTATTGAGGACACCAGTGGCATGCATCCTCTCTTCCCGGGATCACATGGCGACTCTCCTCTTTACTACATTTCCCAGAATCCTCCTCGACTCCTAGTCCTGCCTATCTTGCTTCGCTATTGGCCAACAGTGCTTTATTTATCAACTAATAAGACAAACACACATAGAAGGACTTCTCCCATCAGGTTTTAACTAACATAGTAAAACTATATACAATAATTACAAAACTATAAAAATATATACAGGTGATAATTACGGGCCCAAGTGCTGAAATTAAAGGCGTGCGCTAACCACGCCCAGCTTTTTTCTGAATTTTTTATCAAGGAAAACAGTAACTACCTAGTGTTTACTTCTATCAGAGACCTGAAAAGGATATATTACCTGAGCAAATAGGAAGTGCAGAGCAAACAACTTACAAAACTAAGAAATGACAGAAACAGCTGGCTGCCAGCGTTCCTCTGTAATGTCCCCACTGTTGGAAAGCTATTTAAGAGGATGGTTGAATATACTGGAGACTCCAGATTCCAGCATGGGCTGAGAGCCCTCCTCATGTCTGTGTCTTGTCTTTATGCCGGTTGGGTAGCTAGGAGTTTCCCGAACCAGCATTTGCCGACTCAGGGATGGACCCGGGGCCATTCGGCTGGCTCTGATCGCAGCCCCAAAGACATCAGTCTGGAATAGATGGCCTCTGTAGCATGGGACTGATACGAGCCAGGCCCCAGCACAGACATTTCTGTGAAGCAGGATTTTTGAAGGACTGTCTTACCTTGTCTTGACAAAATTTGGCAGTCACTTTCTTTTGTGTCCTGCTTGTCCATTTTGGACAGCACATTGTCAGCAGTCGAGGCAAGAGCAGTTACTTGCCCAATGGCTAACATTGCCACAAAGAAGGTATAGCATGAATTCTAATTGTTCTTAATAATAAAAACTCAAGAGTCAGGTATTGGAGCTAATGCTGAAGACCAGAGAAGCAGAGTGGCCAGCCACTACAGAGTTCTCACCTCTATCAATGGTCAGACCAAAGAGGCGATCCTGTCCTCAGACTGCTCAGACTGCACTGCTCCTCAGACTCACCGAGATCCTGGTCTCTACTTCCTTATATCCCTCTCTCCACCCAGCCATAGGCCTCCTGTCTCCACCTCCCTAGTGCCGGAATGAAAAGTGTGTCACTCCAAGTGCTAGGATCACCTTTGTGTGAGCTCTGTTTCTCTTTAGACAAATGCCCTAACCTGTATTTCTTTATTAAACTTAACAGTTTGTAATAATAATTTTCAAGGACTAGAAATTTACATTACATTGTTAAATGAGCTGCATAGGTACAATAACTTAATGTAGAAATGTAACTACAGTATGTTCTAACAAAAATAACCTTAAATTTGCATCAGTATATAAAATATCTTAAGCAAGAGTAGAAACATATATACGGTATAACAAAAATAACCTACAATTTTTATCAATACACAAAAACCCATACCAAGGTAAAGTATTAAAGACTAATAGAGGGCTGGAGAGATGGCTCAGCGGTTAAGAACACCAACTGCTCTTCCAGAGGTCCTGAGTTCAATTCCCAGCAACCCCATGGTGGCTCACAACCATCTGAAATGAGATCTGCTGCCCTCTGCTGGCCTGCAGGCAGAAGACTGTATACATAATAAATAAATAAATAAAATCTTTAAAAAAAAAAAGACTAATAGAGCAGGGCAGTGGTGGTGCACGCCTTTTATGCCAGCACTTGGGAGGCAGAAGTAGACAGATCTCTGTGAGTTTGAGACCAGCCTGGTATACAAGAGCTAGTTACAGGACAGCCTCCAAAGCCACAGAGAAACCCTGTCTCAAAATAAAATAAACTAAAATGAAGACTAATAGTTGCTTTATTGGCTTAAAAATATTCAATAATGTACTCTTTTAGCCTGTCATTTCTATATTCCCCCCTTTTTCTTTTCAGAACAAGATCCCTGAATCTAATCTCCTTTGTTCAGCTTTTATCCTGATCATTATCAATTACAACTTGTAACCAAACACCCTAAACAATGACAAATGTCCATATCCCACTGAATGACCAAAACCCACCCACCCCACCTCTTGGGAATGTGGGTGTTGATGGGGGAAGTCCTTCTGTGTATATGTTTGTCTCACTGGTTGATAAATAAAGCACTGTTGGCCAATAGGAGAAGGAAGTTAGGCTGGCCTAGGAGAGAAGGAGGATTCTGGGAAATGTAGTAAAGAGTCCGCCATGTGATCCCCGGAAAGACAGGACACATAAGCTCGGCGTCCTTGATAAGTCTTTATAAAATATATAGATTAATGACTATGGTTGATACTTAGGACAGAGCTAGCAAATAAGAAATCCTAGTCATTGGCCAGCAGCATTGTAAATAATATTAATCTCTGTGTGTTATTTGGGAGCCTGTAAGGAGCCATTACAAGCTAGTGCGCATGCTCACTAGGTAACTTTGTAACTTTCCAGCCCTTGGTCTCCGCCCCTCCCGTGACGTCATATGGTCCGACGAGCTTCAGTCAGAAAGTAACACTTCTGAGGCTGCGGTTGCCAGCCTATATAAGGAGGGGTTTTTGGGTGTTTGGAGTCTCCGCCCTGTAAGCTTATGCTCTCCCTCTCAAGACGCATTAAAGCTTTACTGCAGAAGGATCCTGAGGAGTGTGCCGCGTTGTTTTTGCTGGCGAGACGGTAGCGCGGGACATGAGCCATAACATAGCGGGAGAACTCAGGCTGCTGGCTGGCAGAGTTATCGTTACAGGGTATCATGTTCTTAAAATTACTTCCTGTTGGCTGGGGATGATGGCATTTTACAGGGACCATGAAAAAACCTGGGAGAGCTAGGTATATTATTTGTTGTCCAGTGTCTGTGTGATGGAAACTGCAGGGCATACCTCAAGTCCTGGCTAGAGAAGCCCGTGAGCTACTAGCCACCTTGAAATGATCCTGAGCAGTTTGTGGTCCAAAGGCAATCTGTGGATGGTGTTTGTCAGCTTAGTGGCATTACAACAATACAGGTGGAATCGTTGTCCTGGGACCCCATCCTCATTTTTTGGAGACTTATAAAACGTCACTGTTAGCAATGGTCATGGTTCACTGCAGTGAAATTAAACATTTTAAATATCATATGCAGCAGATCTCAAAGAGGTGAAAGAACCCTAATTTGTTATGTACATCCCGAGTACCAAAGCTTAACCCCTGGTTACCCGACAGAGGTTTCCCCAGTTACCCGACAGAGGTTTCCCCAGTTACCCGACAGAGGTTCCCCTAGTTACCCGACAGAGGGTTCCCTGGTTACCCGACAGAGGGTTCCCTAGTTACCCGACAGAGGGTTCCCTAGTTACCCGACAGAGGGTTCCCTAGTTACCCGATAGAGGTTCCCTAGTTACCCGATAGAGAGTTCCCTAGTTACCCGATAGAGGTTTCCCCAGTTACCCGATAGAGGTTCCCTAGTTACCTTGAATCATGTACAGGAAGCAAGTTAACACCTTTTTCCAGAATCAGTACTCTGTATGAACATTAATATCGTGACAAGAAGTTTAAAAATATATATTAATTTTATAAATTTGAGATATTTATACCTTAAGAAAAGGGTTAAAGAGTCAAAATAAAACTGAAGAATTATGAGATTATCGGCAATAACAAGCATGCTTGGGTTTAGAGAAGGAGAGAGCCACGCCCCCATTCCAAAGTCTCTTTTAATCTTTCATTGAACTGGGACTACAAAAAGACTATTTGCCTTATGTGTCTGTAGAGAACAGCAGAAACAAATATTTGGGAAGATTTATGAAATTTTATCCTGTTGTAAATGTGATATACCAATAGGCCAATTTACTTTTTTCTTGGGACATTTCCTCTGGATGATTCAACCTTTTTTTTCAAATGTCTCATTTGTCCAGTGGTTTTCAAATTCTTTAGTTGGATGCCTTCATTTTTCTTGAAAGACAAAAACAAAACCCTTCCCCAACCCTAACATTGGGGAGTTTCCTTTTTGCAAGTTATATTTGATCAAATGAAAAGCATTTGTTAGAATGCCTTTTGTTACTGCTGGGTGGTGGTGGTGTACACTTTAAATAACAGCACTTGGGAAGCAGAGGCAGGTGGAACGCTGTGAGTTTGAGGCCAGCCTGGTCTACAGAGTGAGTTCTAGGACAGCCAGGACTGTTACACAGAGAAACCCTGCACAGAAGAAAAAAAAAAAAAAAGCACTTGTTGCTCTTACAGAGGACCCAAGATTCAATGATGATTCACAATACAAGTGTAACTCCAGTTCCAGGGCGTCCTGTGGCCTTTTCTGATATCTTCTGTCACCAGATGTGCACATGGTACATATACACACATGCAAGGAAGATATCCAAACACAGAAAATTTTTTAATTTTTTTTTTTTTTTGAGACAGGGTTTCTCTGTAGCTTTGGAGCCTGTCCTGGCACTCGATCTGGAGACCAGGCTGGCCTCGAACTCACAGAGATCCGCCTGCCTCTGCCTCCCGAGTGCTGGGATTAAAGGTGTGAGCCACCAACACTGGGAGAAAATTTAATTTTGAGACAGTTGCTCATTGGTTTCATAAAGAGCTAACTGGCCAATAGCTAGGCAAAAAGGGGTTAGGCTGAAGAGCTAGACTGGAAGAAAAAAATGCTGAGAAGGAAGGTGGAGTCTCTAGGAGGCTCTGAGAGAGAAGGAAGATGAGCTTCCTGTATTATGTAGCTCAGGTAGGCTTGATGCTAGTGGTGAACAGAGGTATGGCTCTTTTAAAAGGTCCTGCTGCTGGGACTAAGTAGACTAAGTAGAAATGCCTACAGCAGTGTGGAACAAAATAACTTGTCATAGCTGGGGTGATAAATGTGGCTCCTGCTGGTACCCCTGCCATGAGGCTAAAACTTACGCAGTTTTGCTTACCCAGGCAGAAAAGGTTACACACACACAGTGAAGCAGACACGGATATAAAAACTCTCTAAGAAGGTTACAATAGGTTTAAAAATGAACATAGGCTTAAAAAAAGAAAAGAGATAGGATATAGAAAGTCATAGAAAAAAAAGTTTAAAAATAATAAAGTAGTTGTTACACTCAGAAACCCTGTCTCAAGAAAGCAAAGAAAAATTACAATAAAGTGTTCAAAGCATCAGGTGGTGATGTATGAAGAAAAAGCCACACAAAGGTGAAAAATATACACGAGGAGTCTGGATCCAGTGTGTTATTGTATAGTCTTTGTTTTTTTTTTTTTTAAAGATTGTATTTATTTATTATATATACAACATTCTGCTTCCATGGGTCACCTTGTCTGCCCCTTGTTGATCTGCATTTGTTAGTCAATGTTGGCCTTTACCACACCATCTTCATATGCCAGATGTCTGTGGCCTTCTGTTTGGATTACCTCTGGAAGAAACATTGCCTACCATCCCTTTTCAGATGGCCTGGTTTACCACACAATTAAAACATTAACCAGCAGATTTTTCTTAAAATCCTTAGAAATCACTTCTAATCAAGTATCATCATATATGTGAGATCCTATTTCAGCTGCATTTCTAATCCATTCATCTATGGGTGCTGATCTTGTCTTTAAATGCCTAATCACTCTTTTGAATTTTCAATTAGCATTTTCAAAAGTCAAAGACTCAATTAATATTTTTCTAACTTCTGGATCTGATAGCATTCTATTTACAGCTAAAGTCAATCTTTATAAAAAAAATCAGTGAAGGGTTTTTTTGGACCTTTTTATAATTTTAATAAGTGGTTCAATCCTCTTCCCTGATTCTTCAATTTGGTCCCAAGCATTCAAAGCTGTAGTACAGAACAGACTCAAGGTATGATCACCAAATGTAATCAAATTTGCAAATCAACATAATGGCCCTCACCACAAGAGTTCCTGGTACCAACAGAGGCTGCAGGAGGCTCTGGAACCCATGGGACTGGAGTGAGCCTCCATGTAGGTGCTGGGAACTTAAACTGGGTTCTCTGCAGAGCTGCAAGTGCCCCAAACCACTGTGCCATCTCTACAGCATCTGGATCAGGACATTTAACACATGTTGGAAAGCTGGGTGGTGGTAGTGCTTGCCTTCAATCCCAGCACTCAGGAGGCAGCCACAGGTGGATCTCTGTGAGTTTGAGGCCACATGGTAGTGCCTTTATTAGCATGGCACGTTCATCTCCTGCTCCCTCTGTGTCTGGCTGGGGACTCCTCACCCCTTGGCCCTTCTCCTTCCTGCCTTATTTTATCCTGTCCAGCTATTGGCTAGGCAGCTTGTCCATTAAACCAATCACAGTGACATATATTCACACAGTCTAAAGGAATATTCCACAGCAAATCTGTTTCAGTGCATGACACTGGAGTCTTCTTCAGAACAAAATGATCAGAATGCTAGGTAACTTCCCTCTGCTATCCAAAGAACTGAACTCAGGGCTTCCTGCATGAAAGGCAAGTAATCTGCAATTGAACTTTGTCCCCTTCCCTTAGTTTTTGTGAGACAGGGTTATACTGAACGTCCTCTCCCCTTTTTCCTACTACTGGTGGTTCTGTCATTATTTTTTTAAAGGCCACTTTATCTTGGCCACACTAAAGACGTAATGGTTCTATGGACAGCAATCACCAACATGAATCTTGTAATTATCTGATAGTGACATTAATACCTGTCCATGGTAGCACCCAAGTGTAATCAACATACTTGGGAAGCAGAAGCTGGAGGATTGGTGCAAGTTGAAGGTCTACAAAGTGAATTCCCCGCCAAGGCAGCTACTTAATGAGACACTGTTTCAAACAAAACAAAACAAAAACAAAAACAAACCAGAAATAGGTTAGGTGAGATAGCTCAGTGGATAAAAGTACTTGCCTCTAAACACTTGCCACCAAGCCCTATAGTGCTAAGATCCACATGGTGGAAGAAAGTAATGATTTTCAAAAGTTGTCCTCTGATCTTCACATATACCCAGCGTCGCAAAGACACACATGCACGCAGGCAGGCACACAGGCACTCACACGCAGGATTGAAACTATAAAATAAGATAATTAAAATGTAATTTTCAAATCTTTATTTACTTCTTGGTAGTTAAAGTTCCAGATTCAGTCCTGGTTGATGACACCAACGTAAATTCCATATCCAACTACCAGAAAGTTTCAAAGCTCCACTGGCCAAGGCATGAGACAGACAGCACTGGAAACTTTAAAAAAAAGTTGGTTCCATGTGTCTGTATTTTTCTCCCACACAAAGATGCGTGGAGATGACATTTTAACAATTGAATGTTTAACTGTTACACATTTCAAATTCTCCTTTGTGTGCCCTTAAAGTCTTGCTCACACTGCCTTTGTATGTGCCCTAATCATTTCACCCTTGGCACCCCTTGTCACCCCGGTCTTCCAGGGACTCCCAATGACCTAGGTCTGGGCCCTGCAGTTCCGATCACAGAGCAGCACAGGTGAAGACGCAGGTACCCTCGGTGCCTCTCACCCCAGGCTGACCACGAGCCCTTCGGCTGTGGCTGGACGACATCTAGCAACCTTGCGTTTTCTCCTGCGTGCTTGTCCGTTGCAAAGCGGGAATAATTCGTACCTGTCCCCAAGCGCTGTGGGGGGAGCCAGGCGATGAATGGGAAAGTATCGCAGCACGGATCAGTTAATTCACTCTTCGTTTAAGGGACCGTTAAGCTCGCTATCTCGGCGCCACACGTGTCTCTCCGGCAGGTCGTGGCCTTGGGCAGGCACGCACGCTTAGGGTAGGATCTCGCCTCTGGGCTGCTCTCCCACGGAACGCGGGGCGGTGCCCTTGTCAAACATGGCGCCGGCGGTTTCGGAGGCGAGTGCGGCGGCGCGGACTCAGCGTGCCCTCTGACCTGTTGGCAGCGGGGGGGGGGGTGCCGGTGCGCCGCTGTTGTCCCTGTGAGGGAGCGGCGCGGCGGCGGCGGCGCGGCGGCGCAGGCGAGCGGCGAGCGGCGCGAGAGGCAGCATGACGCGGAGGCGGAGCAGGCCGAGCGGCGGCGCGGGCCGGCGGAACGGGCGCGGGCCGCGGGGCTGCAGAAGCCCCAGGCGCCCGAGCCGCAGCCGCCGCCGAGCCTGGAAGCGGGCGCGGGCGCAGGGCCCCCGGAGGCGCCCGCGGAGCCGGATCGCGACAGCCCCAGGGAGGAGGACGAGCCCAAACTGGCTGCAGGCCCTCAGGTAGGAACGAGCAAGACGACTGCGACTGCTCGGCTGCTTCCACCTCCCCGGCGCGGGGCGGGCGCGGGCGCGGGGCGAGCGGGCGGGCGGCGGGCGGGCACGGACATGCTGTCGGGCTGGGGCCCGATCCCCAGCGCGGAGCAGAGTCTTCACCCCCCTTGCCGGGAGTGCAGGCTGCACCCCTCTCGGAAGCCGGGGCTCAGCCAGCCCCCTGGCGACCCTTGTGAAGCTACCGGTGCCACCCCGACTCCGGAGCCAAACGTTCTGGGCATTCGGGTCCCCGGGGCTGGCTTAGGTCCTGAGACCACAGCTTAGTTCTCTGCCCCCCCACCCCCGCTTCCCTTTGGAAGCACCTGACTCCCCCGCCCCCCAGGAAAGCTCCTCTCGGGGCGCTGGAACCTCCAGGCTGCGCCTCTGTGCGCCCCCGCCCCGCCCCGCCCCGCCCCCAGCAGCTCCATTCCTTTCCCAGCACCGTCTGCAGCCACTGCCCTCAACAGCTGTACCTCTGCATCTGCCTTCTGGGACCTCCCTCCTTTCCCCACCCAGCAGAGCAGTTGGAGCAAACAGGCAGGCTGCCCCAAGACTGTTAGAACAACTCCACTGAGGAGGAAACCTCCTGTCCCATAAGGCGGCCCCTACTCCCCGCCCCGACCCCCGCCAGCCCTCTAGTTGGTGAATCCTGTGGGAGTAAGAGTATACGGGAGGATTCTCGAAGGCTTCCAGCTTGCCACCTGGAAGGTCACTTTCTTTTGAGCAAAAGAGAGAACAGGAGAGGCCGGGGTGGCGTGGGCCACAGTTGCTCAGGGAGGGTTGTGGCACCCGGGGCTGGGTGGCTTGCCCTAAGCTTGCTCTGACAAAAGAGTTTTGAGTTGGTTTTTTGGCTGAGCCTGCCAAGGAAGGCAGGCCCCTGCAGGAGTCTTGGAGGGTCGGATGCAGCGCCCGGATGAGGATGAGGCGTGGCGGAAGATGCGTTTGGCTCTGCAGACACTGCATCGGGCAGCAGGGGACTCTGGGAGGCTGGTGCAGCCTGAAGGCATGGCTCTTGACAGCCTTCTAGTAGAATCTCTGGAGTTGTGCATGTGAGTGGGGTTGCCATTTGGGGTACCATTCCCGGAAAGCTTTCCCTGACCTCCCAGTTACACCAAGTGCCCTCTCTGCCCACAACCCTCTTTGCTTCCCTCTGGTGGCACCACTCCTTCTGTGATGAAACTTGTTGATGTGTCTGTCCCAAGCCCTAAACTGTAAACACAAGGAACTCAGAGAATACCATTTTTTGTGATCCTCCTTACCTATCCCAGGCTTTGCCTTTACGGAGTAGAACTAACTGGATGAATACGAAAGAGAACTAATTAGCCCAGAACCTGTACTTACCGTAACCCAGTTTTGATGCTGGTCTCTCTCCTTTGTGTCTTGTATCACGGTGAGAAGATTGTTAATTAATGAAGATGTCACAACTTCTTGAATGTCAGAAGCCTGGCCATCATCGTGCCTTGTAGCCTAGGCTATGAGAAATTTCAAATGAGACTAAGAGGGTATTCTCCTCCTGCTGGGTCTAGCTTTCAGCCAAAGGTTGCTTCCCTTTCTAATATATTTGACCCCCCCCCCACCACCACCAAGAGTGTTGTTATCTAGAAGAGAGAGCCATGGAGATGTCTGTTGTCTTCTTCCTCTCCCATCAGACATACAATACTTTAGGGTACCTGTCACATAGAGAGGCCAGAAAGTTGGGGTGATATCTTAACATTCAGTTTTATTGAAATACAGATTTTCCCCAAAATTATAGCCTTCATAAACTCTTCTGATCAGTTTTTTTTTTTTAATAGATTCTCATCTAATCTACTTCTTGACCTAATAATTCATTCCTTTATTCATGCCAGGTGATTGGCATGGCTTACTTGGAACCTTTCCACCTCTCCTGTGTTTCTCCTCAGCATCTAGAACTAATATGATGCTTAACCACTGATACAGTTCTTTGTCTGCCTTTCTATAGAAGTTCTAAAATGCAAGAATCTTGTCAATCACTATCAGATCCTTGTTCCTAGTGATTAACAGATATTAGTAAACAATCTAGAGGTGTAATTACAATTTCCACGTTTTTCAAACGGAGAAACAAACCCACAGCAACTAAGTATTTACACAAATAATTCCCACTTAGAGATATAGGGCAAAGATCCAATCAAATAAGAATTCACTCTCAGTTACTCAAGGGAACGGGAGCATCAGCAAACCCTGCTGTGATTCTGCCCTGCTTTCTGCTGGGGGTAGAGATGAGAGTCAGGAAACAGCCTCTTGTGCCCTGGTCCGAAGTACCTGGTGTCAGGGTAGAGATGGTCATTGCTTCTTTGTTCATTGTTAGGCCTTTCTTACAGATCTTGGTTCCTAACCCCATACAGTTCTGTCTGGATGTAGAGTGGATAAGGGAGGGGACATTCAGTGTTAATGTCACTGCTGAACCAAGTTCACGGGTGACAAGTGAGACCACTTCCAGTCCATAGACTTATTCTAAGGTCCCAAACTCATATACTGTTTTAATTTTGTTTTTAATCTTAATGTAAGCTGCTATTCCGAAGGAAATGTGTGACAAGGTGTGGTGATTTGTGCCTATAATTGGAGCACTTGGGAGGCTGAGATAGGAGGATGGCTTTGAATCAAAGCTAGTCTAAGATAGGCCAGCCTAGGCTACATAGTGCATTTCAACAGCAATAGGGAAAAGATTTTTCATACTTGCATTTGTGCCTCTTAAAACCGTAAAGTCTCTCCCTGAGTCATCTCTAGTGTCTGAGTGGCGTGTGCTTCCCTTAGGTAGCCTGTGTTCCCGCCTCTTGGTTCTTCCCATACCTGTTTATGCATTTTCATAACGTGTACACGTTTACATACAAGGCCTTAAGATTATTTGGGACCCCCAAAGTCCTTTCACTTGTTCTAGCCCACTAAATCTGGTCTATTCACCCAACTTGCCCAACCGTCCTTTACTTGAAGATGGAGCTTAAACAGGTTGCTGCCTTATTAGCAAAGGATGGTAGTAAGGTAGAGGCGGGTCACTAAAAAGCAGTCCCAGGCAGCAGAGAGAGCTAGTTTGCTGACTTGAGTTCAATGCCCTCCTTTTCCTCCTGCTTTGTGTCTCAGAGCTGCTGTCTGTCCCTTTTGAGTCTCATCAACAAGGGAGTGGGAAGCAGCCTTGTACGCAGTGTCTTGTGGGTGGCAGGGGCCGTGCTGAGTGGCCAAGGCCAGCCCTACACTCTTTCTGCCAGCTGCTTTCAGTCTCACACCACTCAGCTGATAACCTGTGTGCAGTGAGCACCCAAGAGGCTTGCTGAGGAAACCGGCAGTGAGATCACCCTGCCTTTTCCCTCTACAGCATCCCCCGGGACAGACCAGTTTAGTGCAGAGGGTCTCCAGAGACCTGATTCTCCACTGCTCAGAGAAAATCTGTTCCCTCGAGGGACTGGCCGAGGTGATCAGTCAGTACCTCTATTCAGACCATTTCGTTATGTTTACTTCACTTAGCAAGCTTCCAAATGATCTCTGTAACCAGGGCCTTTGTTTGAGGTACACAGAAGGCCAAGGTAGTTCCTCTCCTCCAAGACCCTCCCTGCTGGCTCAGGCCTGCTCCGCTTTCATGCCATGGGGAGGAGATGATAGGAGCGGGCAACCCTGCTACCCAGTTCTCTGTAAGCCAGAGAAGACTCTCAGTGCAGAAATGCCAGTGACCTCTGACAATAAAGACTTGTCCACTCAGTTAAAAAAATTAATTTCCTCAAACTGTTCTCAGAGTGTTATTAGCTTAATGTCTGATATAACACCGTCACTTACTGTATCTAGGATTTGTTAGAGCAGGGACCATTTTAATTAAATCACATCAGGCTATGTATTATGCATGATCTTTATTGCTCAGTGCATGACTATTGTGTACCTCACAATGCCTGACTCACCGGTACTCTTTTAGGCCAGCTATGGCACATATACTGCCATACCCAGTAGTCCTCTTGCCTAGCAGTCACTTACTCTGCCAACGCTAAGTGACCCCACAATGCCAGCCTGTGGACTAACTGAAGATCAGAAGTGAATGAAACCTGGTTCCTGTCTTCGAGGAGCTAATACTGTTCAGGACATGTGTATAGTAAATGCAATAGTTCCAGAAGAAGGCACAGTGTTGGCTGCCTTTGAATAAAGGTTTAAATCCTGCATCCTCTTAAGTGGCCTTTAGAAGAGTTTCAGCCCTCTTGGTTTGTTTGCCCCTTTATAAAATGACAGTAAATCCAAGCTTATCAGGCTAATGTTAGGGGACCAACAATTCCTACCTGTCAAGCACTTGAACAATTGTAACTATTTTTGTAGGTGCTTGCTGCTTGGGATGCCCAAAACATGGTGACCCAGGGAAAGCTGAGACAGAAGCTCTTCAGAACCCAGTCTTAATGGTTGACTATTTCCAGAAAGTAAGGTGGAGAAAGCAAGTAGCCTCTACAGCAGTGGTTCTCAACCTTCCTGATGCTGCTGCCCTTTGGTTCAGTTCCTCATGTTGAAGTGACGCCCCAACCATAATTTTTTTTTTTTTTTTTGGTTTTTCAAGACAGGGTTTCTCTGTGTAGCTTTGGAGCCTGTCCTGGCACTCGCTCTGCAGTCCAGGCTGGCCTGGAACTCACAGAGATCTGCCTGCCTCTGCCTCCCGAATGCTGGGATTAAAGGCGTGCGTCACCAACGCCCGGCTCCATAAAATTATTTTTGTTGCTACTTCATAACTGTAATTTTGCTGGTCATAAATCATAATGTAAATATCTGATATGCAGGATACCTGATATTCGACCCTATGAAAAGGGTCGTCGCCCCCACCACCACCACCACCAAAAGGGGTTGAAACCCAGAGGTTGAGAACCACTGGTCTACAAGGGAGGCAAGCCCTGCCTGGACTCACTTGGAGAACAGTCATGAGTCAAGCTGATGTTCCACTGCAAGTGGTGTGGGCATTGAGGAGTCAATGGATGATGTGAAGTAGGAAGGCAGACTTGACGTCATGAGCCCTCTGTGATGCTGTGTGAGGAAGTGATTGCTCTCTTTAGTCCGTGTCGCCCTCACCGTAGGCAAACTAATGGCCAGATCCTTTGTTCTTTGTTCAACCCTATCCCAGACCTGCTAGGGCAGGAGCCCACCCAGGATCCACTTTTGGATTGTTCTAGGAGATTCTGAGTGTGGCTGGGTCTGGGAGCTGCTAAACTGGGGAAGCCTAGCATTGTGTGTGTATGTGGGGGGGTGGGTGTTTTGCTTTTTTAAGGGGCTGAAGGCTTGAGGATATAGCTCAATGGTAGAAAACTTGCCTAAGGTTTAAGGACTTGGGTTTGATCCCTAACATCATTTTAAAAAACTAAAACAGGTGAGAAAATTGGCTCTGGGGTTAAGAACACTTGCTGCTCTTTTAGAGATCTGGGTTCAATTCCCAGCACCCACATGGTAACTCATAACTGCAACACCAGTTCCAAGGAATCCAACACCTTCTTTTGGCTTCCGTGGGCACCAGACATGAAGGTGGTGCACATGCAGGCAAAACATTCCTACATGTACACACTCACACAAACCAGCCAACCCTGCCTTCCTCCACGTCTAAGGTTGTTGGTTCATTAATAATATTCAACTGCTAGTCTTCTGTTGTATATTAGCCTGCTATGTGCCTCTGCTGAATGTCTGGAATACATGATTCTGGAACAGTGCAAATGTCCTTGGAAATCCCGTGGTATTGTTGAGATAACAGGGTTAAAAAATTAAGATATGTGAGGTAAGGCCATGCATGGTGGTGCATGAATGTAATTCCGGCACTCGAGGCAGAATTTCTGAGAGCCCTGTTTTTTGTTTTGTGTGTTTGCTTGTTTAAGACGAGAGACCACCTCTATTCTAGAGAAATGTGAAAGAGCTTAGGGTAGTCCAGAATGAAGCCCAGTTCATTCTGACTATGTACTTGGATGATTTCATACCCAAGTTGAGTCTTTAGAACAAAAGGGAAAGGCAGTGCATTATGTAGCTGTGGAAAGGAGTATATAATGGTTCTTCATGGGCAGGTAAGAACTAGGGAAAGGCAAGCTTGTGTACTAGAAGGTTCTGAGTTGCGCCTTTCTATCATCCTCATACGGCACGTTAGGTAGCCATTAGCTGAGTAGCATGAGGAACATGTTGCAGTATCATAAACCATCCGTCTCCTTATCGTCTGGCTAAAGCTCTTGGTTCCCTTTTGATCCCCACCCCTCTTAGGATGAAAGAAGTAGCTATTTTTATTCTGAAAAAGGGTGTGGGGAAACTAAGGCAGGAAAAAAGGGCCAGAGGAACTGCAGACACCGAAGATCTTTATTAGGAAATGAGGGCCATGTTGTAGAGCATGGGGTTCAGAGATGCCTTGAAGGTCATTGTTTAGTCCTCTGTCCTGTGCTGCGAGTAATAAATTTGGTTTGGGCAAGTCTCACTTAGTAAGTTTCCCTATCATTTCTTCCAGGGCAGAAGAGGAAAGAAACTAACGGGTATTGAGCACCTACTGTGTGCCAGACCCAGGCCAGGTACTTTACATAATTTATTTCCTTCTGTCCTCACAACTCTGTGAAGTATGGTGTTATTCCCATTTCATAAATCGAGAAACCTGAGACTCAGAATTTGAGTAATGCTCTGAAATACTGGAAATGGCCGAACAACAATTTGAACTTAGAACCATGTCTCCAAAGTTCATGCTCTTTTCCCTGTGAGAAACCTGTCCTGGAGTTAAGTGTAGTAAAACAGCAGTTGGCCAAGGATTCAGTTAAGTGGACAGCTTGGGCCCTTCCTTGGCTACTTGTTCTGAAACAGTGGATCGGATAGGCTTGTGGGGTCATTAGATCAGCAGCCTCACTGAGTTGTCCTTGCTTGGCGTGCACACCAAAGAAAGTTCTCTACCAATTGACATTATAAAGTGAGCCTGTTTTCTTCCTCCAGGAAGGGCCACACTGAGTGAGAGTAGCAACCAAAGTTGCAGACCACTGAGATGGGGTTTGGTCAGCTCCCAGAGCATTAGCTGCAGCTGTGATTGCTATAATTCCAGGAGTCTTAGCTCTGGTTGCCTTCTTATCAGAGCCATGCCTTCAGCATAACATTTCAGGAAAGGCACTAGTTTTGCTGTTTTAAATTCTATTCGTGATGTTAAGTAGCTGACATGGTGAGCCAAAAGGGCAGTAAAATTCCATTTATTTGACACCTGTTATGTGACAGGCAACAAGCCATCCATGGTTTCTGAACATATGTAAATGATCACCAGCTACTCCATCTCCAGAGAGCTTCATTCTGCCAGGAATATGGCACAGTGTGACAGGTGTCATACTAGAATTACCCTAACTTAGAGCAGAGTTCCCTTGACCTTTGACTAGGGTTTTACAGGATGCTAGAAATTTACCAAGGGGTTTCCCAGCGTGTAGCACAGTGACTGACATAAAAAATTTTAGCTGCTATTGTCAGCTATTTTGCCTTGGTGTCAGGGAAGCTCTTGGAGTTTGGTATCTTGAGAGGAGAGTACTCTCATGGGCTGTTTCAGAATAGAATTTAGAACCTGTGGCAGGGCAGCTGGCTAGATACAGGATGTGTCTTGGGAAATCTGGTGCAAACATACATGAACTCTTGGGAGGAACTCCTAGGAGAATGAGACTAGGCTAAATGTTGAAAATCAGTCCAGCTTTAGAAAAGATCTTGGCACCTGTCTAGTCTGGTGATCAGGGTTATTCTCTGACACTTGCCAAACTGGACAGAAAGACCAGTGTGAAAAATTGAGTCATGCCCCAAAAGCTGCACACAACAAACCATATATACTTGTTGATAAGGATTATTGCCAGCACATAGTAGGTCCTTGGTTTGACCTCCAGGACTGGAATAAAAAGACCAATAATATTTAAGTTACCAGATTAACATAAATTGCAACTTTTACTAAAAGTAATTATGTGGGGGCCAGTGAGATGGCCCCGTAGGTAAAGCATTTACTGCTAACCCTGAGGACCTGAGCTCAATCCCTGGGATCTACATGGTAGAAGGAGAGGAAGACTCGGGGAAGTTGTCCTCTGATGTCCACACATACAGCATGTGTGCCCCTGTGCATGCATACTCATATACAAATAAATAAATGTGCTATTTTTAGAAAACAATAATTATATATTTAATTTATATGTTGAATAGAAGAATGTTCCTGTTTTCATTTTTGCAGACTTTTTATAAAATAAAAATGGGGGAGGAGGCTTGCTATGAAGTGTAAGAATCAGGGTTTGGATCCTCAGCACTCAAATAAAAAGCTACTGTGGTTTTATATACTTGTAACGCTAGCACACAACTGGAGGTGGGGCTATGTGAAGACAAAAGGACTGCTGAATTCCTGGCCCGCCAGCCTGCCAGCCAGAAATGACAAGCTCCAGGTTCAGTGAGAGACACGAGCTCAAGGAAATAAAGCAGAGTGGTTGTGGTAACACACATACCCCCACCACCACCACACACACACAAATAGAGTAAAGCCGGATTCTTAGGTTGAGAATGTACTTCAGATGGTAGAGTGCTGGCTCACCCGAGTCCAGTGTTGAAGTCTTCATATTCGTTTTACTTTAAAAATCCACTGTCTGAGCCTAGCACAGTTATGCATACCTTTAATTGAAGATGCAGGCAGATCTCTGATTTTTGAGGACAGCCAAAGCTACACAGCGAGACCTCGTCTCCCAATGAAAGTAAAAAAATAAAATCTGAGCCAAGTGGTGATGGCACACACCTTTAATCCCAGCACTTAGGAGGCAGAGGCGGTTGGGATCTCTGAGTTCCAGGATAGCCTGGGCTTCACCAAGAAACCCTGTCTCAAAAAAAGAAAGAAAGAGAGAAAGAAAAGAAATTCTGTTGTGCATTTCAGATAGATCCTTTACCAATGTGAAATCATGCTTTAGTCACTTGAAAAATGAGTTTCATTTATCATGCCAACAAAATAACATTTGTTAATGACCCACTGATTTCCTCAGACAAGTATTGAACACCCTAGAGCTCATGGTAAGTGATAACAAGCTTTCCCAAGTTCTAAGTTTCTGTTTGTTTTTTTTGTTTTTAGACAGATACTCACCCTGTACCCCAGGCTGGCCATAAACTCATAGTGATCCTCCTGCTTCAGCTTCTGGAAGTGCTAAGATTAGAGGTGTGAGCCACCATACCTGACTTTCAAATTTGAATTGTTGCTTGAAAGCTTCAGTTTTTATTATTGGCCACAAATTCTTGGCTGTTTTTCTTGAAGTAATGGGCTTGCTTTGTTTATATATTTTTGAGACAATGTCTGCTAATACTCATGTCTGAATAACAAAGACATTCTTTTGAGGTAAAACTGGTATTACATGAAGAAGAAGAAAACTTCCCCTTTGGTCTGTTTATCCAGGAAACACTGGTTGACTTAACTTAGTGCCTCTTGGACCAAGCAGAGACAGTTGGGCTGGTAAGGGAGCAGAGACACTGGTTTCGTGGCTACAGATCCCAGCTTCTCAACCCTGGTGTCCCTCTGCTCTAGTGATGTGCTCACTATCGAATGGGTTGCCTATGAGCAGCCCCACTGTGCAGAGATTCTGATTTCACTTGAAGAATAAAACAGTTACCCTGAAGTCTTTTTTGACAAGATACAAAATCAACATAACCACTAGAATTTTTCCTTCCTCATGTTTTGTTTAAAATTAAACCTATACCTCAGAGGCTCTGAAATTTAATCTAAGGTGAATGGGAACAATTAGTTGCTGCCCGGGGATTCTGGGTTTAAGAATTAGTTCCATGAGCCTTTGTGAGGGAAAAGTACAGGGTGTTTTCATTCACTTGATGACCATGTTTTTGTTCAGTGATAACAATACAGCTTTGAGACCAGCAAGTTGAAAGCCTAGGTTCACTGATTCAAGGCATAAGTGGCCATGTTTGTCAGAATTTGAAAAATAACAGGAGGTCACAGTGAGAAGAAGCCCCAAGCCAAGAACTTTTCTCAGCCGTAGCATTAATTAGAAGGCCCTGTAGCATTTCTAGGTCTTGGGATTCTTATCGCCCTCAACAGTTAAAGCAGAGTTGAGGCACCAGCCAGAGGACTCAGCTGAAAGACCTGTATTGCCAAGGTTAATAACCTTAGCAGGATTCTTGGACCCTTGTGGTAGAAAGAAAGTTTGCTCCTGAAAGTTGTTCTCCAGCCTTCAGCCATGTGCCATCGTATGCATGGACACTCACATGCACGCACACATGCACACGTGCACTGAATGTAATTTAAAATTAGTAGTTAAGAGTGCATAATGGCTGGGCGATGGTGGCGCACGCCTTAGTCCCAGCACTTGGGAGGCAGAGGCAGGCGGATCTCTGTGAGTTTGAGGCCAGCTTGGTCTACAAGAGCTAGTTCCAGGGCAGCCTTCAAAGCCACAGAGAAACCCTGGCTCAACCCCCCCTCCCCCAAAAAAGGTGCATACTGTTCTTGCCGAGGACCCGAGTTTGATTCCCAGCACCCATGTTGGGGTGGCTCACAACTGCCTATAACTTATCTCCAATGCCTCTGGCTTCCAAAAGCACTTGTAAACACATACATATAATTAGAAATAGTAAAAATAAATATTTGAAGCCGGGCGTTGGTGGCGCACGCCTTTAATCCCAGCACTAGGGAGGCAGAGGCAGGTGGATCTCTTTGAGTTCGAGGCCAGCCTGGTCTCCAGAGCGAGTACCAGGACAGGCTCCAAAGCTACACAGAGAAACCCTGTCTCGAAAAACCAAAAAATAAACAAATAAATAAATATTTAAAAAATAAATAAAAGTTAAAGCAGAGATGAATTGTCAAGAGACAGTCAGGTATAGATAGTGGCACACACTTGTAATCCTAGCACTCAGGAGGCCGAAGCAAGAAGATTGAGTTCAATGGCAGCCTGGACTTTTCTAGACAAGGTTTCTCTGTGTAGATCTGGCTGTCCTGGAACTCAATGTGTAGACCAGGCTGGCCTCGAACTCACAGAGATCCTCCTGCCTCTGCCTCCCGAGTGCTGGGATTAAAGGTGAGTGCTGCCCCCGCCGCCGCCACCGCCCAACCTCTTTTGTTTTAAGAGGTCTCAGCCAGTTTTAAAGAGAAGCAGCTCACACAAAGGTGGTTATAGCACTTGGAGCGACACGTCTTTAATCCCATTGCTAAGGAGGTGGGGACAGGAGTGATATGGTTGGGCGGAGAGAGGGATATAAGGCAGGAAGAGAGGAGAGAGATGCAGTTTGAGGAACAGTGCAGCCTAAGCAGTCTGAGGACAGGATTGCCCCTTTGATCCAAGCATTGGTAGAGGTGAGAATTCTCTAGTGGCTGGCCACGTTGCTTCTCTCATCTTCAGCATTACCTCTAATATCTGACTCTGAGTTACTATTAATAAGACCTATTAGAACTCTCACCACAGGCCCCTCCAAATTGCATGGTCCTGAAAAGCAAGACTTAAGTATATTAAACTTAAGAGAACACTGTGGATAGCCAGTCCCTAGTATAGACTTGTTAGGAACAAAACATCCAAAGGGCCTGGTCTGTCAATTGAGTGCTTACTGTTTTGATCCCTTTAGCTGAATGTCCATGTCCCTGTGTCCCGTCCCCTCCTTAGACCTTTGGGCAACTCTGTGCAATGCAGATGGTGTCCCTGCTTCAGTAAAAACTTAATTAGCTTTCCATGTCTGCTTCTTCCTGTACCAGGAAAGACAGCCTGCCCGATAGAGTGACTTTCATTAATAGCTAGTTCATTTATTTTGTGGATTAAGTTGGATCTAGAGTTACATTATTTCCTGATGGTCTCACCAAGCTGCTTCCAGCTACAATGCTATGACGACACTTCACAAATCTGATGAGTTAGCCTTGAGCCAGGCTCTGCTGCCCTGAGTTTCTGCATCCAAAAGAAAAGGCAAAAGAAGCTGGGTGTGGTGGCACAAGCTTTTAATCCCAGCATTTGGGAGGGCAGAAGGGTCTCGAGAGTCTGAGGGCAGCCTGGTTTACATATCCAGCTCCAAGATAGCCAGGGCAACATAGAGAGATCCTGTTTCAAAAAAAAAAAAAAAAGTTAAATAAATGAAACAAAGAGCATGATGTACTAGATGGGCATAGGGAAGAAGACTTCTCTCAGATTGTCTAGAGGCGTGTGTATTTAGGATGGGGCCCTTCAGGCCTGCTGGATTATTTGTGGGGAAGTGGGGATAAAGGGGTCTGAAGTAGAAGACTTCCTTTAGCAAAGGGACAGGTAGGGAAGTGCAGAGCATTGGGGACTTACACATTTGATGTCCTGGGTTAAAGGCAGAAGTTAAAATGTTTACAGAATCCAGGCATGGTGGGTTATGACTGTAATCCTAGCACTTAGAAGGCTGAAGCAGGAGGATAGCTACAAGGGCAGCCTTGGCTACAGTATGAGACCCTGTCAGCCCCTAACCCCCCCCCCCAAAAAAAAAAACAATATCTAACAAGTCATCTTGTGATCATTGTATATGACAAGTGCTTATTGGTGTAAGATTCAGTGACTATATATAGTTTCCTTAGTTCCTGTCATGGAATTAGTGCCACCTGTTTAGTGCTGGCCGAGGCTCTTCACATTTCATTCTCAAAGCTGACCCTACAAGTTAGGATTTCATCCCATTTTAGATGAGCAGAGAGTGGGACCTGCCAGTATCATACAGCTTTAAGTGATGGTAGCTCAGGATTAACACCAAAGCCAGTGTTTCCACTGCACCACAGCTCCACCTACAATTATTTAGACTCTAGGTACAATCACATTTGTTGCACACTCAAATTACAAGAATTCTGTTTGCTTTTGAAAGAGAATATAGAAAACATTTTTTTTTTGATGTATGTGTATGGGTGTTTTACCTATATGCATGATTGTGTACCACGTGGGTGCTGGGAATCAATCCCAAATCCCCTGGAAGAGCAGCCAGTACTCTTAACCATTGTGCCATCATCCCTCCAGCCCTGTGTGATCTCTGAGAAGGCATTTTTTGTACTGTGAGGTATACATATATGCACTTGCATTATTGTTCAAAACCATTAATTAGCCAGGCATGATGGCACATGCATTCAGCCTCAGCATCTGGGAGGCAGAGGCAGGTAGAGCTCTTCGTTCAGACTTACATAGTGAGTTCCAGGCCACCCAAGGGCTACATAGACCCAGTCTCAAAAAAAAAAAAAAAAAAAACCACAGAAACAAAACATTTGAAAAACTTATAGGCTATATAAAAGCTTGAAATGCACAGGTCCTTGTTTTGATCTCTAGCATTGAGAGACAAAAGATTGACTTAAAGATTTTTTTGTTTTGGTTTTTTTTTTTTTTGGTTTTTCGAGACAGGGTTTCTCTGTGGCTTTGGAGGCGGTCCTGGAACTAGCTCCTGTAGACCAGGCTGGTCTCGAACTCAGAGAGATCCACCTGCCTCTGCCTCCCGAGTGCTGGGATTAAAGGCGTGTTCCACCAACGCCCGGCTGACTTAAAAATTTTTACTCTTAAATATTTTCCGTGGGCAGACGTACTGGCATGTGTGCATGCCCACAACCCCATCACTTAAGAGTAGACACAGGAAGATGAGGAATCCAAAACCATCCTTTGCTACAAAGCCAGCCTGAGTTTCATGAGACCCTGTCTCAATAACCAAAACAAAGAAAAAAGCCCAGCAACTACAGCCCCATGTAATGATTGTAGGATCCTCGTGTCCAAGTGAAGCAAGAGCTGTAATGAAGACCCTCAGCCAGGTGTTGGTTGTGGTGCACTTCCTACACCCTAGGAACAAAGCCATGTGTGCTGGTGGCCTCCTGTTCTACCTGCAGTTACTACAACTCACCTTACAGCCTTGAGAAATGACCTAGGTACCGTTCTCAGAAAGTTCCCCTTTGGGGCCTGTGAGATGGCTTAACAAGTACAGGAGCTTGCTGCCAAGGTTGACAACTTTAGTTCAATCCCCAGGACCCACATGGTGGAAAGAGAGAGCAACTCTAGCAGTTTGTTCTCTGACCTCCACACAGGTGCCCAAATGTGCACACACATCCACACAACAAAAAGTCCATTTAAAAAAAGTCTTCCTTTACCTTCTCAAACCATTCTCCTCCACCCACCCTCCCATGCTTGTGACAGATGAGCCCCATCTGCCTTTAACGTTAAGCAGCTGCCTTGCACATTGAGACATCCCCCCACTTGTAAAATGCTTTTATCTCTGGTGCTCTGGCGTCCCTAGTGCTTTATTGCACTCCTGGGGTCACTTCTGGTTCCTTCCTTTTTGGAGAAACCAGGGACCCAGGGTAGTATGATGGCAACATGGCAGACTTAAGGATACTCGGATCCCAACTCATTGTCAGAAGGTGATGCCACATCAAACAACAATGGCCCCCCTTGCAAACATTACCTAGTGGAGGGTAAATTTGAAAGTTACACAGAGTTGTGGGACAAACCACCCTGCAACAAAACCATTTACTATTCCTCCTGAATCTACTGCTTGATGGGATATTGCTGCTGCTCTAAGTAGGCCTATCTGATTTCAGCTGGGCTCCCTCAAAGATTTGATTAGTTAGGAGCACTCCCATTTTCTCCAGGTCCACATATGGGGCAGGAGTCTGGCCAGTCCCTCATGGTGTGCAGAGGCAGAAGACCATGCCAGGCCATCCATGCAAGAATAGGAGGAGAAGTGCATGCACACTATTAAGATTGGTGCTGCCAGTATGTCTGCTAACATCCTGTTGGCCCAAAGGAAGTGACGAGGCCATGTGCAGTGTCAGTGAGAGGAGACTAGAGTTGGAAAATAGAGAAAAAACATTAATTGGGACTGTAAATATAATTAGGTTCCCAGTTAGAAACTTTCAGACTGAAATGACGGGGTCAGATTTGTTGTAGGAGGAAGAAACAGACCAGTAATGACCTGGGCCTGGGCTATGGTATGTGGCATTCTGCACAGCTCTGCAAGGTGGGTAGGAAGCAGAGCTCAGAGAAGTTAAATAACTTGCTCAAGGTCATCAGCTGATTTGTGGTGAGGCTGGGATAATAGTGCGTGTCTAGCCCCGGAGTCTAGGTTTTATTACCATCCGTACTCCAAAGAGCACCAGGGTCTGTCTTCCTGTTACTCTTTCTACAAACCCTCTTCTAAAACCCCACTGCCGAAGGAGCTGTCCATCTCACTCCCATTTTCCTGCCAGGTGAGGACTGGTCTATAACCTGCATAGAACTGTGGCCCTTCCTAGGCATTTCAGAGAGGGAGAAGCCTCTTTATTCTTTGATATTGAGGACATGAGCATGAGTTTTGGAGTCAGATTTACTGGGACTCAACCATTCACGAGCTCTGTAACCTTGGGCAACTCATTTAACTTCTTGAAATCTGTTTCTTCATCTTAAAAAATAAAAAAATGGGAATAAGAACACCTTGTTTGCAGAGCTGTTACAAGGACTAAAGCTAAATTATGTTTATAAAGTGCCTATCCCAGTGCCTGGCACGTAATAAGTGGTGTTATGAATACTGCTAGAGCCATTTCTAAGGACAGCCTCCCCTCCTGGGAACCCTGTGTCTGTGTGTTGGACAGGTGCCCCCCACTTCCAGCCAGTCTGTGCAGACTTGTTGCCTGCTGTGTCACCGCGAGCGCAAAGGCTGGGAAGAAGGCCCTTCACAAAATGGACTGGTGTTGCAGGGTGAGAAGCTGCCCCCTGACTTCATGCCAAAGCTCGTCAAGAACCTCCTAGGCGAGATGCCTCTATGGGTCTGCCAGAGTTGCCGAAAGAGCATGGAGGAGGATGAAAGGCAGACAGGTCGAGAGCATGCAGTGGCGGTAGGTAACAGCTGACAGGTGACCCCTGAATGCAGGGTCGCTTCCTCCCTGAGGAAGTCAGGCTGTTTTCCCCTGGCCTCAGGAAGCGCTGTCCAGGCTGCTCTGAGGAACCATCCGGCTGCACTCAGGGTACAAGTTGGGTTTAGATCTGAGGGTCGAAGTCATTGGCCTGCTAGTAGACATAGGTAGAGCATGACCTTATCCTGTTACCTGATGCCTTCAGTCCAATGGCTGTTTGAAAGGCCACCACTGTGACACAGGTCAGTCAGGAGACATCAGTCATAGCTAGGAGCCTTGGAAGCCTGCCATCTGAGTCATGTCATCCCGACTCCTCACCTTTTCATCCCCTGTAAACTTTCATTTGCCCATAATCAGTTTAGTTTCAAGACTTCTAGCTTGGTACTGGAAATGTAGCTTGGTGATAGAATGTTTGTCTTGTGTGTGCAAAGCTCTGAAATTATTCCTTGGTGCTGGAAAGAAAAGGAAGGAAGGAAGAGGGCCAGGGAGATGACTTGGTAGGTAAAAGCACCAAAGCACATGCCACACAAGCTAAGGACCTGTGTTTGAGTCCTTAGAACCCACATAAAGCCACACATGCTTATTTGTAATCCCTGTGCTCCTGCATCCTGCAGTACAGTTGGAGGCGGAGACAGGACAGTACCTAGAAGCTGGGGGTCAGCGAGCCTTTCTTACACAGTGGCAAACCAACAAGGTAGAAGGCAAGGACCTGCATCCAGGCTTGCTCTCTGATCTCCGCTTGTATACTCTGGCACATGTGTACCTCCACTTACACATACATGTACACACATCATACACAGATATTCAGAAACAGAAGAAAGGGCCAGTTGGTGGCACTCACCTTTAGTTCCAGTTGGTGGCACTCACCTTTAGTTCCAGTGCTTGGAAGGCAAAGGTAGGCAGATCACTGTAAGTTCGAAGCCAGTCTTCCTACATAGTGAATTCCAGGACAGCCAGGGCTACGTAGAGAGTTAGACCTTGTCTCAAAAACCCAAAGAAATAAATGAAAGGCTGGGGCTAAAGTGATGGCTCAGTGGTTAAGTGCGCTAGCTGCCCTTCCGGAGCACTGGGCTTTCAGTCTCAACATCCACATGGTGGCTCATAACCTGTTGTAATTCCAGTCCTGGGGGATTAATGCCTTCTTCTGGCCTCTGTGTGCATATGGTACACAGACATACATTCAGGCAAACACTCATACACATAAAATAAAGTCTCAAAACTTTTACAAAATAAATGGAAGGAAGGAGAAAGGAGAAAGGGACGGGAGCGTGAGCACTAAATCACACTTGTGATCCAAAGACCTTCCGTCTTGTTGGCTTCTTCACATGCAAGTGGCCGGTGTTCTTAGACAGGCTCTGCCCTAGGAGCAGCTCTTTGCCCACTGTCCACACAGCCATGGAACTGGGAGCACCATAGGCTCTTCCAAGTGCTTGCATGGCCCTTGATTGTAATTCAGTGGGCCTTGTGCTATTTGGCTTCAGTGTAGCCTGAGGGCCTGAAGGAGCGGAAGGTCCGCTCCACTGTCTGACCGTGAGCCTTTTTCTCTCTCCTTTCCAGATCTCCTTGTCACACACATCCTGCAAATCACAGTCTTGTGGGGGTGACTCTCATTCATCCTCGTCCTCTTCTTCATCATCCTCATCTTCCTCCTCCTCTTCCTGCCATGGGAACTCAGGGGACTGGGATCCCAGCTCGTTCCTGTCAGCTCATAAGCTCTCAGGCCTCTGGAATTCCCCACACTCCAGCGGGGCTGTGCCAGGCGGCTCGCTTGGGAGTCCTCCTGCCATCCCTGGTGAGTCTTGAAGCTTTGGAAAGTTCTGGGCCCCCTTCTATGTAGCTAGCTGTTTGCCTCTCTACTTTGGTCCAGTCAGTGAGAAATTTGGTTATTAAAAAAGTAAACATGGACCTGTTGTGATGCCAACAGGGACAACTTAGACCTTGATGATATCTGGGTGACCTACAAGACTCTGAAGTTATGGAATACTTGCCACAGAGAAAAAAAATTGCCCTCATAGCTGTCATTGGCTTAATACTGGGGTCAGGACGGGTCCTCATACTGTGTGAGGAACAAGTGGCCTGGGAAAGCCTTAGGGAAGTGAGAATTAGGTCATGTACACCTGCCCTCTATACCGTTGATAACCTGGCCACTTCTGCTTCCTTGGCCTCCCTGGGCTTTGTTTGTCTACCTTAGGGATAGCTGTACAGCACTGTGTTTCACCAAAGGAGACTGGCAGGATAGCAGACAGGCTACAGGAGTCTTCCTTAAACTCAGTACTAGTGCTCAGAGACCCAGAAGGAAGGCCTTTGGATTGTTACTGTCATAATTCTAAATGGAGGATGGGGTTCTTCGAAATGGTACTGTTGTAAAAGTATGTGAACTGAAGGCATAACTCCAGTTATCTTGTCTGTGCGGAAGTCATCAGAGGGTTTTCCACCTTCAGTCAGAGATCTGTAGCCACCCAGGAGCCAGGCATACCTTGGCTGCTCTGGTTGAGGCAGATCCCAAAGTTGCTATGGCTTCCTTTCTTAGGCCTAAGGAATGCCTACATGTAATACGTGTAAGTAGCTCCAAGAGGAACCCAGAGAAACAGCAGAGATATCCTCTGTGCACACCACAGCTGAGCCACAGCCTCCCTGGGCTTGGGCTTCTCAAACCTGTCCAGCAGACCTGCTATCCATATGCTCCTCAGGGGCCTTGTGCTGAGAGGCTGTGCTCTGGTCCCAGCAAGCAGGGTGATGTGGCAGTGAGCCGTGGGCTCTCCTTCCCAGGTCTGAACCCTCTTTCTCCCTCCACCTACAGGTGAGGCTTTCCCTGTCTCGGAGCACCACCAGCACTCAGACCTCACTGCTCCCCCTAACAGCCCTACCGGCCACCCCCCACATCCAGCATCTTTGGTTCCTTCTCACCCTGGCTCCTTCAGCTCACCACCTCATCCACACCTGCTGCCCACCACCCCGGCAGCACCTTGCCCTGCCCAGGCTTCAGAGTGCCCTGTGGCTGCTGCCACTGCCACCCACCCCCCAGGACCTTGTCAGAGCCCCCATCTGCCCTCCACCAGCATGCCACTCCTGAAGATGCCTCCACCATTCTCTGGGTGCAGCCACCCCTGCAGCGGGCACTGCGGTGGGCACTGCGGTGGGCCTCTCCTCCCACCATCGAGCTCTCAGCCACTCCCTAGCACTCACAGGTAAGTGAGTGGCGTGGAAGGCACCGCTTCCTTCTCACTGGAGCCTAAGAGTTATGGGAGACTTGCCAAGAACACTTTGAGGATAGAAATCAAGTGTAGATTGGGCTGGAAGAAGTAGCTCAGTGATAGCTCAATATGCACACAATGTTAGCATGCATAAGGCCTTATGTGTTCACCCTTAGCACCAAAACAAACTCTAAATTGAGAGATTTTTCCTTATAGGATTTTTTTGAGGGGGAGGTTGGTTTTTGGAGACAGGGTTTCTCTGTGTAATAGTCCTGGCTGTCCTGGAACTCTCTCTGTAGACCAGGCTGGCCTTGAACTCTCAGAGATCCTCCTGCCTCTGTCTCCCAAGTGCTGGGATTAAAGGTGTATGACACCACAGCCTGCCTTTCATTTCCAAATTTTTAACCAAGAAAAGTACTGTTGATAAGCATGCTACACCTGTGTTTGAATAGATGCAGGCGCTTTAGAGCCCTGGAAGCTCTGTGACTCTGTGGAAGCCATCTTAATATGAGTGTGTTAGAGGCAGATGTGCTATGGACACTGCCTGTTGTGCATCTGTGTTTCTCAGACCTCCTGAGGAGACCTCCCTGAGAGAGATCTCCCTGAGAGAGACCTCCCTGAGAGAGACCTCCCTGCCCTGCTGCCCCCACTCAACAACCTGCCGTCTCACTTGTCTGTCTCATGCTGACAATGATGACAGTACAGACTCGAATCCTGCAGTTTTCACTTAGTAGTACTGTGTTCCTGTGTTTTGTTCTTAATGCTCAGGGGCTGGGGCTGGAGAATGCTAGCTGTGGTTCATTTTTATTGGTCTCCAGTTATAAGACATTTAGGTAATTCCATCATTTTAACAGTATAACCAACATCTAAAGATGTACTGGCCTAAAGCCTTTTCTTCCTTTAGACTTCTCACCACTATTTCTTGGGAGGGTTCTTAACACACATTGGGAAACTGCTTTCTCCCATGCATAGTGTTGCATGCCTATAATCTAGCAATTGGGAAGCAGAGGCAGGAGGATCTATAGTTCAAGGCCAGCCTCATCTGTGTAGAAAGACCTACAGTGAAGGGTAAGTGAAGGCAGAGGGAGGACAGACACACAGCGAGCATGCGTGCAGGGTCCTCTGGTAGACGCAGAAGTCTCAGAGTTTAATCCCTAGCAGTAAGAGAGAATAGCTGAGGGGACTGCTTTTTATAGGGTTCTCCATGTAACCACCAGTAGAGAATAGTGATTTGTCTATATCTTCAGAAACACTGAATGTTTTAATTTTCCTAAAAGGAATTTTGCTTAATGTAGTGGAAGAATTGTGAACTTGGAGTAAACATAGGTCTATTGGTAACTTCTGCTGACTTTTCTAACCCTCCCATGTGTTTACTGACCTTTGCAACAGCAGACATGGGCTACACTGGCCTGCCCTAGACTGTCACCTTATTCTTACTTCCTCTGACACATGGGACCAGCTTCTGCAGTCCTCCAGCTGCTGCTGACCCATCACAGGGCTCTGGTTCTTCCCAGCTCTGACTCTGGGACCACGCAGCCTGTCTCATCTTTACTCTAGGAAAGTAACATGTATGTTAGAAGTTGCCCCAGCTTATTGCCAGAGTTGAGGCAGAGTAAGTGGAGAAAGCATGAGCCCTGTGCACAGGGAAACCTGGATTTGCGGTTTACTACCTGTTGTGCTGTCCTCTGAGCCTCAGTCTCTACAACTGTTAAATGCTGAGATTGATAGTGATTTTTACAGGGCTTCAAGGATGGCTAGATAACATGCTGAATATGTTTCTGGGTCCAGGCAGTGGCTCTTGTAGCCCCCAGGAGACACGTCTGCCTTTTTTCATCACAGAGCTCCTGATTAAGGAAGCTCTCTACCTGCTGACACAGATACCAGATGCAAATGTGCTGTGAGGACCCTGAGAAAGTAGAAGCAAAATTGTTTTCATTGATCATTTGGGGCTGTACCAGAGGAGCCATCCGCCCATGAGTCAGTCAGTTCAGATTCCTGTTCGCTAAGCACTTGCTGTGTGAGGTTGCGTGCTGTGTAATGGGACTCCTTCAGAATCTACGTGGACAGATGATGAGCAGCCCATTATCACAAGGCATGATAAAACAGCAAGCTCGTGCGCTATCCACACAGGGCCCTCACAGCTCCCACAGAGTCAGTCTTGCATTTGTGATGGCCTACGAGGCCGTGGAGACTCTTAACGGGCATTGCTCTTCCCAAGAGGCACTGGTGTGGCAGGTGAAGGGCAGCTGGAATGGCAGCTGGGGACGGGGACACTTTTCTAGGCTCCTGCTGTGTTCTGTGCCTGCACCACTTACTCTCACTTCTGGGCCCTTCTCCCTTGCAGCAGGGACCCTGGGTGCAAGGGGCACAAATTTGCACACAGTGGCCTGGCCTGTGAGGCAGATGAGGGTCTGGGCGAGGAAGAGGATAGCAGCTCTGAGCGCAGCTCCTGCACCTCGTCCTCCACCCACCCACGCGATGGGAAGTTCTGTGACTGCTGCTACTGTGAGTTCTTCGGCCACAATGCGGTGAGTGAGCCTGCCTGGGCAGAGAGGGCTGGGCAGCCAGGGGGCAGAGGAGAGACCCCTTGCTCATGGCAGTGATTGCCACACTGGGACTGAGAGTCCTTGCACCGACATCTGTTTGCTTCAGCCTCCAGGCATATTTGTGAGGTTGGGTTTTCCTAAAGTTTTGTTGGCTGTGTTTTTCTCGTGGTTTCTCTTAAGATTGACTTTTTTTCTTTAGGCAAAAGTAAAGGAAGTGGCAGAGAGAAAGCTAGGATTCTGATGAGGATGTATATGTGTGTAATCCCAGAGAAGTGAGTGCTTGTGCATGAGGAAGGCAGAGTGGAAGCAAAAAGTTCCCCAAGTGTGGCAGCCAGCCGAGGTACAGGCCATGAGCACAGATGGCACCAACAAGGAGGCTCAGACCAGGGTACATGCTGTCTCTAGGCAGGAAAGCAATTCAGAAGTCTCAGAAGGAGAAAAGGAAAAGGCTACTGGCTAGGGCAGAGCAGTTGAGGATAGGCGATGTGGAAGTAATTCAAAATTATTAGTCACATGAGCTAGGCATTGTTATCTTCATTTTAGAGGTGACAAAATTGAGGTTCACAAAGACTCAGTGACTCACCCAAGGTCATACAGCTTCCAAGTGATGAAGCCCGGACTCAAACCTGCTTGCCTGGCACCCCGGTCCTTGATCACGGAGCTCTGCCCTCGTCTTCTTACCTACCACTGCTTCCAAGTCTACTGAGGATGAAGTCATTTGGCCTTGGTGGCTGATGCTAGAGAGAATAATTGTCTGGCTTCTCACCACATACCTGGTGCCATCGGGTGGGAGCGCAATGGGCCTCCCAAGCCTAGGGTATAATATCAGCACCTCCCCTCCCCCAGCCACCCGCTGCCCCGACGAGTCGGAATTATACTGAGATCCGGGAGAAGCTCCGCTCGAGGCTGACCAGGCGGAAAGAGGAGCTGCCCATGAAGGGGGGCACCCTGGGCGGGATCCCTGGGGAGCCTGCGGTGGACCACCGAGATGTGGATGAGCTGCTGGAATTCATCAACAGCACGGAGCCCAAAGTCCCCAACAGCGCCAGGGCCGCCAAGCGGGCCCGGCACAAGCTGAAGAAGAAGGTGGGTGTGGGGGGGCTCAACTCTACTGCTCCTCCTCCCGGAGGGGTCCCTCACCCTAACCTCTGGGGTATGATTGATGCTGGCTGCCAAAGAACCTTGGTGTGGCTCAACTGCTATGGGAAGGTCTGGATGAATCTGGGAGGCACCAGGGTCAGGGAAAACCTGGGGCAAGTAACTGGAGAAGGAAATGGCCTGAGTCCTCCAAGCCGAGGTCATTTATTCATTTAGCAAGTATATCCACAAATAGTGGGAACCAAAATGTTAAGTTCTCACCCTAGAGAAGCTTAGTCCAGTAAGGAGAAGTCTCTCTCTCTCTCTCTCTCTCTCTCTCTCTCTCTCTCTCTGTCTCTCTCTCTCTTTTTGTGAGTGTGTGTGTGTGTGTGTGTGTGTGTGTGTGTGTGTGTGTTTCTTTGTCTTTCTTTCTCTCTCTCGCCCAGAAGTGTCTTCACAAGAGGTTGACTCATCACCTGAGTCCCAGGGAGTAAGGACAGATTCTCACAAGCAGTGTGGTAAAGCCAAAGCTGGAAATAGCGGAGAAGTGGGGCAGGTAATGGAAGTAGAAGCCAGCCTCCGAGGCCCTGCTGAAGGTCAGTTTTGACAGGTCTCTAGATGAGAGGGTGTCACCAGATGGTTGTCATCAGTTAGTACACTGGTCAGGCCTGTGTTTTGATTGTCGTGTGGTGGTGCAGGAGGCACATGGGAAGACAAGGGAAGAAAACTTTGAGTTTCGTACCTAGGCAGGGAAATACAGGACCAAGGGAAATGACTGAGGGTGGGACTGGAGGGCAGAAGTGACAAGCTTGGGTATTCTAGTAACAGCACAACAACACAGTGATGGGTGTCTCCCGGGTGGTGGCCAGCGTGCTGATGGTGCTTGTGACAGACAGAGCCAGGATGGCAGTTGCAGAAGACGGGATGCAGTTGGAGCACATTGATTCAGAGGGCAATGTGAGACACCAAATGCAAGTGGAGGCATAAGACCAGCAGTTGCCAGCAGAGAGATGTAATTGAAGCCAGGGGAGTGAGCCAGTCCTCGGCACTGAGGGCTAAACCCAGGGAGCTATTCCTGGACAGCCTTGCTGCTGGATGAGCCTTGAGTTGATGGCTTGTCACCTGGGAGTTCATTACTTCTTCTCCTGCCTACTACCAGCTGTGTCTGCACAGTTCCACATGCAGGAGCCACCATCTGAAGAGATTTGGCTTGACAGCCAGCTAGTTCCAGTTCTTGGGTGGTCAAACAACTCCTAGAGTTCTGGAAGGCAGAAGTGATTCTCCATCCTTTCAGCCCAAGGACAACCAGGATCCTTCTGCTGCCTGAAGTAGCAAACCAAAAGGTCCCGCTGTTAGCTTCAGAGAACAGTCAACCTTCCTTTACCCCCACCCACCCAAAGTTGCCCTCCTGAGGTTTTCAGTGAGTTACTGTGGTCTCTGGCCTCTTTAAGCAGTCCCCAGAGGGCATGTTCAGTAGTTCCCAGGTCTGGTGTACTTTTTAACTGTATACCCTTCCTGAAAGGCTGTCATTCCAGGACTCAGTTCATGTTTCCTCCATTGCAGACACCCTCAGGGAAGTCTTCCCTGCACCTTGCGTCTCTCTAGGCTGCCATTCATCACACTCCTCTGATCTCATGCTGCCTGTACAGTCACTGTCAACCAGGCCCTCTGAGCTCCCATTGGTTTTAACTAGTTTAGCTGCCATCAAAAATCCAGCTTCCCTGGTAGGCATGTAGCGATGACTGCTTACTCTCCTACCTTGGGAAGTAGGTGAAAACAGGGCTTTCCTGATCCCTCACCCTACTGTCTGTCACACATTACTTCCTATTTCTGGCCTTTAGGCACTACTCCCTGATCCTTTGACCCCTTACTGTGTCGTCTGCATCCTCACAGCCATTCTTCTTTGTCCACTTAATGTCCTCTGACCCTTTCTCTTCTTCCCATGCCAGCCTAGCACTCACTTGAGTAAGTGAACTAACCCGCCATTCGGCCTTTTTCTTACCGGTTCTCTTGCCTGTTGCCCTTTTGTCACATCTGCTCAGAAAAACTGAAGCCCATGCTGCCCTATTGCCTCCCTAATACACCCAGAGTATAGCATGTGACTAGGTTTATGTGATATGCAGCTGGGTGTGCTCCCACTTGCTTGAGCTCTCGTGTTGGCTGGCTGGCCTGTAGTTCCATGGTTCTTTTATTCTTTGTCATTCCCATTCATGGGACCCTTTTGTCAGACCCCTGATTCTCCATTCTTGAGGCTGTCAACTGCTTTCCCCTGTCTTGTTAACAATTCTGTTTTCATCAAGGAAAAAGCCATGGGATAAACCTCCCCATCTAAAGGAAGGGCTGTCCCTCTCGCATCCAGTCCATACAGTCCTCCTTTGCTTCCCCAGCTCAGGCTTCCTGCTGTTTCCAAAGCCTTTGATTGGTAGACATTGTCTGGGGCCCAAACTCAGACTCCGGCCACAAGATCTCAAGTCTCCCCTCTGGTCTGGCTCCATCACATGCATGCCTTTGTGCCCGCTATTGAGTTCCTGGAAGCTAGAGCCAGCCTTTCCCGCTCTCCCTGTTTGCCTCCTTCATCATAGCTATAATTTTTGAAAGCTCTACATCCATGTTCATTGTTTTCACTTCCCATTGTCCCCTAACCTTCAGTCACCACTTTATTGCCAATCCAAGGTATGTCTTGGTTATGTGTCTGTCATAGTTGTCTGCTAAGTGACATTTGACACTGTGTTTGTGCACCCCTTTAAACTGTGTCTTTGGCTCCCTGACTTTCAGGCAAGTAGGGCCTAGGTACGTAGTGGCAGTGGGCGCACCATCTTCTCCATGTTTCTTACATTCATTAGCTCCTGTCCCTCACCTAGACTTTGTAGAGCACATCTCTCTGGGAAAGAGAAGCGGTCCAGGTGGTATTTTTACCCTGTACTTGACACTGGCATCTCTGCTAACTGTTGGTCCTTCGGGAATATCCTGTAGTCACCTCAGACTCAGTATATCACAAAAGAAGCCTGCCTTTTCTTCTACATTATCTGCTTAGTAAAGGGACCACTTCACCCTGGGCACTGTCGTGAGGAAGTGCATTGTGACCAAAAGCAGTGAGCCTTGGAACTGGACTTCGGTTTGAAGCTCAGCTTGATCACACTTGCTGTATGACCTTGGGCAAATCACTTCATCTCTAAGCCTTGTTTTTTCCATCTATGAAATGAGAATAACAGTATCCTAAGTGGTAGATGGCCATGAGGGTGGGGTGAGATGACGCATGGAAACTTGGGCAGAGTGCCTGGTACAGAGGTGCTTGGTGCATGGGGGTCACTGTAGCAGCTCTAGGGGTAAAGTTTTCTGAACATGTGCCATTTTACCTTCCTGACCACAAAAATATCTACCTATGTTAACCCCACACCCTCAACTCAGACCAGTCCACTTTTCTCTACCCACAGCATCTGATTTTAAACCCTTCAGTTGGTAATCATTGACTGCCTTAGGTTCAAACCCAGACTTGTGCACAACCTGCAGAGCTCCTTAAGATCCAGCTGCTGTCTAGCCTACCAGCTCCATCTTTCAACCTCTTATTTTTTAAACTGCCTGTCTTCTAAGGTCTAGACACCACACCTCTTCTGGCAAAAAAAAAAAAAAAAAAAAAAAAGTAAAACAAAACTTTGCTCTAGCTGTACCCTGGTGTAGTTTTTGCTTGCTATTGATACACTATTCCACTTGTCCCTGCTTTCACACTTGTTCCTTCTTCCACCTAGAATGTGCTTATCTCATTTTTCTCAGGGTAATTTCACTCATCCTTCAGTACCCCTCCAGGAACGCTCTCACATGACCCAGGCTGGGTTAAAAGCACCTTGTGCACCATGTACTTTGTGCCCTGTAGCGTTTAACCCTGTCACTCTGAATTAAACAGTCCATTTATATGTCTCTCTTCCTAGGCTAACTGAAGCTGGAAGCAGAGACCGTGTGTCTTGTATCCAGCTGCACTCCCAAAAGCTTAGCCCACTGCCTTACAGTCGGTGAGCAAATGGAACTGGAAAGTCTGCAATTTCTGAACTATGCTTGGCGCCTTGTCCTGATTTTGTCACTTAGTAGCCACCGAACCTTGAGTCAATTTCATATTCTTGCCAAAGTCAAAGTTCATCATCTGTAAACTAGGCATCATGCTGCAGCAAGGGCAGTGGTGAGGGTTAAAAAATGACCTGCTGCCTGGAGCCGGATTTTTGCATGGAACCTCGCTGTGTTTCTGTACTTTCTCCTTTTGGCGCCAGTGTTTGTGATGAGGAGGTGCTACCCACACCAGTGCTTTTCAGACTTTCTCAACATAGAGCAAGCATTTCTGTGAATGAGCAAAAACTTCTTACCCCACAGAGAAATCCTGTCTCGAAAAACAAGAAAACAAAAAACCTTTTTATTCATAACAACCCGAAGCCAGGCTCTGCTGACTCAGGGAGACAGGGAGAGGCCATCCTTTCAGTCTCCAGTACACCTGCAGACACTCCTCCAGGCCACACTGCTGCTCTCCTGAGTAGGCAGGGTCCTAGCACATGGGAAGGAGACAGGCACCAACCCTTTATAGCCATCCTCAGCAACTTTTTCTCCTAAGTGCTAAACTTGGACCTTAGGGTTCAAGGAGAGTAAGTGATTTGTCCAAGGAACTCTAAGGAAAGCTGAGTTTAGGTATGCAGTTTTCAGAAAGACAAGAGAACACATGCCTGCCCCCTGAGGCAGAGGATCACACTGTTTCCGTTGATTCTGTAGTGATGGCAAGTCTTTTCTCCTCAGATTCATTCTCCTCTGTCTCCCCCCTCAGTCTGCAAGTCAGCTGGATATGCGTGAGGTGGGGCTCTGCCACACCCTTCCCATCTGACTCCCAGCTCCCTGTGAAGGCCTTAGTTAGTCTCTGGTACCTTGGGTTTGGGCAGACAAATGTGGATAACTCCACCCCTAGATGGATTTCCATTCTCCTTATTCAAGTCTGGGGCCTCCCAGTCTTCATCTGCGCTCAGGGGCTGCTCTTAGATCTTGTGAGGACCCTGTCACTGATGATGGTGTGCTATAGGACATGCTTTAGATGTGGGCTGGGATATATGGAACTGGCTGAGCTATGTATGAGAGACCTTTTTTTAAAAGATGCCCCTCTTCAGTAGTACAGCATCAGAAAGGCGCTTGCGTGTCAGCCACTCTGAGCAGCTCAGTTCCTATATCTTATTTCCTTTAAGACTGCATAATAATATTTTCCCTGCTACCTACAGAATTGAAGAGACTGCCTGCCTCTCCATAGCCATGCATCCCCCACTTTGTTCTTTATTCCAGAATCATTGTCTCTACTTTGCAGATGAGTCTACTGGGGCCTAACTGGGGAATGAGTGAATTACTCAAGCTCATGCTAACTCATGCCTAGGAAGCAGGTCTAGCCTTCTTAGACCCAGAACTGACACAGGCTCATGATGGATAAACTGTCAAAACCCTACCCTCGGGAGCTTATTTGTGCTTCCACCCCCAAGACTTGATACCATCTGGTGTCGCTGACCCCTCATTCCTGCAGGGCTGAAGACCATGTGGAGATCACTAGTCTCTGCCTTCAGCAAGTGAGTGGCAAAGCTAAGTCCCGGGCTAATGTGTCAGGTGTCACATTGTACCTGGTGGCTGACAGACCTCTTCTGAAACTGCCTCTTTTATTGGCAGGAAAAAGAGAAGGCCCGGTTGGCAACAGAAGCTCTGAAGCAGGTGAACCGTGTTTCTGGAAGTCAGTCGCCAAGGCCTGCCAGGGAGAGGCTCCTAGAGTGGCCTGACCAGGAGCTGGACCGGGTCAATAGCTTCTTGAGCAGCCGCTTGCAGGAGATCAAGAGCACCGTCAAAGACTCCCTGTGTGCCAGTTTCAGCACATGTGAGCTCGACATGGAGAGCAGTGGCTTTCAGGAGGGGACTTCAGAACCTCAGCCCCAGACTCCAACCCCTTCAGACCTCAATGGATCCTCTGAGCAGCAGCCTGACATCAACCTTGACCTGTCCCCTTTGACTTTGGGCTCCCTTCAGAGCCACTCGTTACAAGCTCCAAGTGAGCCAGTCGCAGCATGGGCAGAAAGGAGAGACCCTCGTCCACCATGGACAGAGACGAGGGGTCCCCCACCTGGCGTCCCTGAGAATGGGCTCGTGAGAAGACTCAACACTGTGCCCAACCTGTCTCGGGTGATCTGGGTGAAGACACCCAAGCCAGGCAACCCTAACTCTGAGCAGAGCTCAAAGGAAGTCCCTAGCTGCAAGCAGGAGCTGTCTGAGCCTGTGGCCACAGGTGGGAAGCCAAGAAAGAGCAAGAGACAGGGAAGTCAAGTGAAGAAGACTGAGGCGGGTCTGGCCCCCTGGCCTCCAGCCAACCTAGAGGCTCCCAGTGCCAAGAGCCAGACATCTAGCCCCAAGCAGCCAGGCAAGGGCCCAGAGCCTGCCAAAGTTGGTAACTGCGCAGAACCTGGAGAGGGCAGCCGGGGGAGCAGGCCAGGACCAAGTTGGGCTGACAGCCCCAAAATTGAGAAGAAGGGTAGTTCCTGGCAGAATTGGCCCAGTGAGGCCAAGGCACGGACTCAGGAGCAGGAATCTGTGCAGACCCCAGGCCCAGCCAAGCCACAGAGCTTGTCCCAGGGCAAGGGCCGCAGCCGCCGGAGCCGCAAACAGGAGAAATCAGCCTCCTCCTTGGGTGAGTGCACCAGGAACCAAGTGGCTCAACCCCCACCCCCAACGAGCCATGGGGTGGAGGGCAGTCCCCGTGTATGGGCAGCACTGCCCCCAGCATGACCCCAGAGGCCTGGCCATGGGCACTGAGCCCTCCTGGCTGTGTCTTCCTAGACGATGTGTTCCTGCCCAAGGACATGGATGGGGTGGAGATGGATGAGACAGACCGAGAGGTGGAGTACTTCAAGAGGTAGGTGTGTGCTGCTGCCTTTCTCCAGCTGAGGGCACTCTATGCCCATACCCAAGTCCCATGTCGTGTCTCAGACCTGAGACCGTCCGTAAGAGAGCCTCACCACCCTTCTAGGCCCTTCCATGGAGTCTGAACCCAGGGAACCGCTTTGTATGACAGAGCATCTGAGAAGGTGCAAGGCGTAAGGAGAAGGAGCCATGTTGGGACAGAAAAACTAGGACTTTTTCCAGCTTTATCCATTTTTATTTCTTACTCATTTTTGGACAGGGTTTCAGTGCAGCACTGGCTGCCTTAGAACTCATTATATAAATTAGGCTGGCCTCAAACTCAAAGAGATCCCCCTTCTCTGATTCCCAAGTGCTGGAGTTTTCCTTGTACTTCCAGTGGGTCAAGCTATAGGAACCGTCTACACAGTGAGATTCAGAACTACACAACCCACTGATTGGTACTGTTAGATGGCTAAAGGCTCACGTGATAGGGCCACTTCGGGAAACCTTCACACCAGCCAGGAGGTTAGAGGAGACCTTTCTGGGAGAGGACTGAGATTGAGCTAAGCTCACCAGGTGAAGTGATAGTAGTGGGTCAGTGTGTACAAAAGTCTGAAGGTAAAACCAGCTCATTACAGTGGGAGTAAGGGAGAGATGGACAGTTTGTGTCTCAGAGCAGCCAGTGAAATTCTCTTGCCTGTCAAACCCAAATACCTGGAAGCCACAGTGCCTCCTTAACGCCAACTTGTTTCTTTCCTTTTGTTTTTAAAGAGGCTGACTGTATAACACAGGCCTCAAATTCATGCTAGTCCTGAGTGCTGGGACTACACTGTATAGCACCACTCTGGGCTTCCAGCTTGTTTCTTAGTGAATGGAACATGTTTTGTCTAGAGGTGGGGTTCCCGTGAGGACAGGAGAGAACCTTTTACTGTGTTTACCCATATTTTTCTAAACCCAATAGGTTCTGTTTGGATTCTGCAAAGCAAACTCGTCAGAAAGTTGCTGTGAACTGGACCAACTTCAGCCTCAAGAAAACCACTCCTAGCACAGCTCACTGAGGCAGAGACCTCAGCTGGTACTTGCACCCCCTTCTCCCATCCCTGCCACTTCTGTGCCCCTCTTCACCACTCTGTGCTCTGGCTCTGGGGACTGGGGCTTAGGGCTTGCTGTCCCTGCTGTCTCCCCTCTATAGCAACCACATATCCAGGCTCAGTTGCTGCTGATCTGTGCTGTCCTTTTCTGTGTCTGCTCACCCACGGCCACCTCCCTGGTTAGTCCCCCCTCCCCCTTTGCCGCTGTTTCTCCTGAAGGTCTGCTTCTTAGGATGGCATCAGTGGGGCTCAATCTCCTCCCAAAGCCTCCAGGCAGCAGTAGAGTTCATGGAGCTGCACCACGTTTGGGCATTGGGCTTAAGTCCCATTTGCTCCCCCAGTGTAGACTCTGAATGCCACCCACCTTAAGCAGTGTGAGAGACCAGCCCCTAAGGGAACAGTGAGGGGCAGGTGAGCTACAACAGGCCTTCAAGGCATTAGTGGAGGCTTTTTCCCCAGTAGGACAAGTTCCCTGAGGAACTAGTAGCTAAGCTGCCTTTTGGGAAGAATCTGACCCACAAGCAGCTCTGGCCACCCCTCCAGCCACCTGCACAAATCCTTTTGTCTGAACTATTGACATATTGGATAATGTTTTGGGGTGGGGTGCCCAAGACTGGAGAAAGACTCCAGGCATGGAACTTTACTGCGGAAGAGATATGAAGGTTGTACACAATATTGGGGCCCAAGGCTATTCAGTTCCATGTTTGGTGTTTTGGCTTTTTTTTTTTTTAATGATTTATTTTTACGTGCATTGGTACTTTGCCTTCGTGTATGTATATGAGAGGGTGTTGAATCCCGTTAGAGATAGTTATGAGCTGCCATGTAGGTGCTGGAATTTGAACATAGTTCCTTTGGAAGAGCAGCCAGTGCTCTTAACCTCCAATCGTCTGTCCTGTCCCACAGTTCCATGTATTAATCTTGTGCTGTATACCTGGATCAGGTCTTTGTCTGACAGCTACAGAGCTGCCCTTAATACAGTGGGAGGCTTAGACAGGTGGCCTCATCTCTGTTTGCATACTCTTGAGGTCCCCATCTGTCTCTGTGCTCCTCTCCTCTTTAAAAGGTGAAGTGGTCAGCCTCCTGGACCCTGAACAAGTCCCCAGGCAGTATACAGGCCTGAAGCCAGGACAGTCTTCAGAGCTGAGGCCCCTGTGCTGTGTACATGCTGTCCCCAAGATAAGACTGTTTTCTGCAGAATTGCCTCAGGCTTCCTGTGTTTTGAGGCATCTGATCCTCTGCCTGCCACACTGGATAACCACACCCCAAGGGCATCTTCTGGGCTAAGGCACCCACCCTGTTACCTTTCTTCTCCACCACCACAAGAGCTAGGAATAGCAAAGACTGCAGACATTTATCTGTTGCCCCATGGAAGGAAAAAGGGTCACACCTCCTCACATAAGTCCAATTTCCCTGGTTTCTTGGGAAACCTAATCCAGCCATCAACTTCTACCTGGGCTGATCTCTTCGAAGATAGGAAGGCCGTAGCCCTCCTCCCGCCCTCATGAGTGCATGTCCTAGAGTCTCTCCATCATCTTCAGGCAGGATTAGGACCCTGCAGTGCTGGCAGACTCAGGACCCCACCCATTCTGTTTCCTTGGAACCTGAGTAGGAGTCCAAATACAGGACTGAGAACCAGCAACCAAGCTCTCAGCCCTGACCTGTGCTGCAGAAAGGGCCTCTGGTCTCTCAGGGATTGTCCCATATGTTGACAGAACCTCAGGACTGGGGCTCTGTCCCTCAACAGTTTTAAACTTCATTTTCCACTAGAAATTTTCAAATTTCCATTCAGGACACAAAGCCAGCCGGGGTCTGGGGAGAGGCTGGTGCTGTGATCCACCCCAAACCAGAGCCAGAAGGGCAGGGTGGGGGCGGCATGGGATGGAGCTGGTGCTCACTGTGACTCTGCCATTTTTTCCCTTCAGGCCTACCCAGGTCGACTTCTCCAGGTCATCTCAAGGCCCCAACTCAAGCTGCAGATGGAGTTTCTCCTCCGTGTGCCCTTCTACCCGTCCTGACCTCCCTGCTCCTACCACCCTGACCAACCAAAAGCTGAATGGATGCCATGCTCTGGACCTCAGCAGAGCCGCTTCCTGGTGCTACGCAGCCTCCACACGCAGAGCCCAGGGAAAGAATGGGCTGGCCTGTGAGCCAAGGGCTGATGGTACTGCTGGCCCAACACTGCTCTCTTTGTGTTTGGTTTTGTTTTGTTTGTTTTTTTTTTTTTTTTTTTTTAATTCTTTACTTTTGATACTGTGAATATCTTTCATGCAGAAAGATAAAGCAACATTTGGACACAGAGTGTAATGGTGATTTGCCGGTCTGAATGGGGAGTGGGTGGGATCTGTGTACTCAAAAACAGAGGATCTGTCTTGGTCACCACTATGGAGCGTACTTTGTATAAACAATTTGTCATATTTTCACTTAATTCTTAGAGTCCTCCAAGCATTCCTAAATGTGACTGATAGCCTAATTTAAAGAAGAGGAAACCAAGGCTCAGAAACTACGGTGATGGCCCGGCGGTTGGTGGTGCACACCTTTAATCCCAGCACTTGGGAGGCAGAGGAAGGTGGATCTCTGTGAGTTCGAGACCAGCCTGGTCTACAGAGTGAGTTCCAGGACAGCTTCCAAAGCTACACAGAGAAACCTTGTCTTGAAAAACAAACAAACAAACAAAAAAACAGAACAAAAGACAGTACAGTGATTACTGAACAAATTAGTCTGGTTAAGTGGGCTAAAGTACAAGGCTGTGATTCCACTGCCCAGGCCCTTCCTTTTATTGGGAGGACCCAGGTACACGAGACTGGAACACTCTATGGGCTGTAGTTGCCCCTGATCTTTGGAGATGCTGAGAACACAGTACCTGCTCAATCCATGAAGCAGTTCAGTTTGGTGCTGAAGGCCTGGAAGATTCCTGGAGAGCCACTGATATTTGACACTTTTTATTAATTTATATTGTATGGGTGTTTTGTCCACATATATGTGTGCTCCATGCACGCAGTATCTGTGGAGGCCAGAGGAGGGCGTTGACTCCCCTGGGGCTGGAGTTACAGATGGCTGTGAGCTACCATGTCGGCGCTGGGGATTGAACTGGGTCCTCTGAAAACAGACAGTGCTTCCCCCCCCACCCCCCCCAGGGTTTCTCTGTGGCTTTGGAGGCTGTCCTGGCACTCGCTCTTGTAGACCAGGTTGGTCTCAAACTCACAGAGATCCTCTGCCTCTGCCTCCCGAGTGCTGGGATTAAAGGCGCGTGCCACCAATGCCCGGCCAGACAGTGCTCTTAACTGCAGAGCGATCTCTCCAGCCCCCAAGAGAGTTCCTGACCTTTAGTCCACATTGAAAGGCCAAAGAAGTGGTAACAATAATAAAGTAGATGTGTTCAGCAGTAAGGTAAAAACAGGCAGCAAAAAGCTTTTCCCTTATGTCCAGGCCATCACCTGGGAAAGTGCTTCCCATTCTGGAGGAGGTCTTCACCCTCAGTAAACCCTTCCGGGAAATGCCCTTACAGACCCACCCCAGGTATGGATGTCTGCTAGCTGATTCCAGTGTTAACCCTTACCCTTAGCTTTTTCCTTTCAAGGTGGCCATGTGGCTGCAGGTTGGATATGGTCTTCATACATCTGTGTGAGACCAGGTGTAGTGTAGGAAAGGCTATGAGGCCTTTGTGCACCCTCCACCTATAGCCATGGCCAAGTGAGAACCACCTACACCTTACCAACAAAGTTGGAGCAGTTAAGGGCAACCTGAATTTTTATGAATTAGATCTGATTTCCTACTGGGAATGAAATATGTTCCCATGGACCTGAGAGTAAGACAAATACTGAACATCTACAAAGTCAAGAAATTCACTTCCATCCTCCCAATTTATATTTTAATATAACAGGATTGCTAAAAATACCTTACATACGCTATGTCCAAACTGCCTAGAGTAGTTATTTTCTATTAAATGCACTTTTTGGGGTTTTGTTGTTGTTTTTGATGATGATGTTTTTTTTGTTTTTGTTTTTGAGACAGGATCTATATAGCCCCAGGTGTCCTGGAACTCACTATGTAGACAGAGCTGGCCTCAAACTCACTGAGAGTGAGTTTGCCTCTGCCTCTGGAGAGCTATAATTAAGGTATATAACACCACACCAGGCCTAAATGTCTTGGTTTTTGTTGTTGTTGTTTGAAGATTTATGTATAATGAGTGTTTTGCTTACACCATGAGCCTGGTGCCCAAGGTCAGAAAAGGGCATTGGATTTCATGGAACTAGAGTTACAACTGTTTGTGAGATACCATGTGGGTGCTGAAAATCAAACTGGGTCCTCTGCAAGAACAAATGCTATCAATGGTAGTATTCAGACATTTGCCCTTAGGGTCCTGACAGGATACCATTCACTGTGTTCCCTTATAAAAGGCAGGCCTTACCCGGATGGTGGTGGCGCACACCTGTAATCCCAGCACTGGGGAAGCAGTGAGTTCAAGGCCAGCCTGGACTGATTCACAGAGAACACACAAAGGCAGGCCTTGCCCACCTCCTGCCCTCCCTTTCTGTTGTCCCATCCCTGTGTGCTCCCACCTTGTATGGCACCTACTCTCTCTCCCACTGTTTTTTAAATTATAACATTTAGTCCTGAGCCATTTCTTCCTAAATGCCATTCTTAACTGAGCTTTCATGGGTAACACAGTGTCTGGAGGTGTACTCTGCAGGCCAAGAGCCATCCACAACTGGGCATCAGTTTCCTTCTAAAGAAAGGGAGCAGGATTCCTGCCTCTTGACCTGTTCAATCCCCAGGGAAGGGAAAGCAGATGAAGCCTTCCTCTGTATCTGTTGGCTGTGTTTCTCATACTTTGAACAGCTATCTAAAATTCCAGTTGTGCCATATGTGAAGGTCTGGTCAGGTACTACAAGTCTTTGGTGTTGGGCACTCGTTCCTAGCATATGCAGTCACCAGTGAGGCTTGGCGACCTTAGTTCTAACTTTGGCTCACACTCTCCTCTTCCACAATTACTCATCCTTTATGAATTCCAGTTTTTTGTTTGTTTGCCTTAAGTTGGCAAAGCTGGCCTCAAACTTAGAGAACTGCCTGCTGTGCTCTGCTAGGATTAAAGGTGTCCGACTCCTGGCTTTTTTTTTTTTTTTTTTTTTTTAATTCCTGCTCATCGTTTGCATGGTACAAGAGAAGCCATTTGCTAGGAGTGTCACGAAAATCGATTTGTGTTGCCTTGGGATGATTGTAACCGTGGCACACAATCTCAGTACTCCCGAGCCTGAGGCAGGAAGATCACCACAAGTTTGAGGCCAGGCTTGGCTATAAAAACAAATCCTTAGCCGGGCCTTTAATCCCAGCACTCGGGAGGCAGAGGCAGGCGGATCTCTGTGAGTTCGAGGCCAGCCTGGTCTCCAGAGCGAGTGCCAGGACAGCCTCCAAAGCTACACAGAGAAACCCTGACTCGGGGGGGCGGGGGAACAAACAAAAAACAAATGCGTACATTTCTCATAATCTAAAAACAAGTAAATAGGTTCTGTCTTCACGGCGTGTCCTGTCCCTCCGCTCCCTCTTGGAAACTGCTGCGTGTGATCAATGGTCCTATTAGGGACAGTCTTAGGACGGGGACTAGTTCTGTCATTCCTCCTAAAGTGAAGTTGGGCGCGTGACAACCTGAGCGCAGCCCCTTTCCGTCTACCCCACTGCAGCTTGCTCTACTCTCAGCCCCGCTCCCGCTCCGCTACCGGTGAAGCCTTCACTTCCGAAGCCAGCGCCTCCAGAGCCCTCTAGATTCCCGGGCGTCCTTTTACACTTACAGGGCCTCCACTGAAGACGCTGACTGCCGGGGGTGGTGGCGCACTCAGGAGACAGGCAGGACAGCGTGGCTACACAGAGCAATCCTGCCTCAAAGAGGGCCCACCGTGACCATTGTTTTACTTGTGACCGCGCGGGGCAGAGGCGTCACCCTGCCGGCCATCAGTCCTGCCTGCTGCGGGACTGCGGGCCTGGGTAGCCGCGGGAACCCCTCTTGCAGGGCAGGGCCCCAGGCCACCGGAGGGCGCAGCATCCTCCCGGGAACATGCGCGGAAGAACGCCCTGCTCCGCACGGCTCGAGTCTTCTGCGCATGCCTGCAGTCCTCCCGTTACCCACAAGGCCTCGCCAGATAGTTCCGATAGGCTCCGGCGCCCGCCCACAGAAGCGCTGGAGGAAGTTTGTCCCGGTACGCGATCCGGCGCGCGCGCCGTTGCTAGGCGACGACGACAGTTTGTCGCCGTCTGATTGGAGTTCAGATGAGGCGTGGTTTTTCGTCCGGGCATTGCGCATGTGTGCGACCAACGATGGAGGAGTCGGAACCCGAGCGGAAGGTGGGAGTGAGGCTGGGCCCACGCGAGGGGGAGCGGGAAGGGGAGGGGCCGTGGGCTGACTCGGGTCTCCGCAGCGGGCTCGCGCGGACGAGGCGGCCGCGGGAGGGAGCCGCTCCGAGGACGACGATGACGACGACGAGGACTACGTACCCTATGTGCCTCTGCGGCAGCGCCGGCAGCTGCTGGTGAGGGCCGCCGTCCGGGGGCAGCGGGGGCGTGTGGTCGGCGTCGGCGGGAGGGGGCGAGCCGGGGAGCCGGGGTCCTGGCGCCGACCCTCCCGGCGCTATGCACCCCGCCCCCCCATCTGCCGAGTCCTGGGCTTGACTCTGAGGGACGCTGCTGGGACTTCAGCTCCAGAAGCTGCTGCAACGAAGACGCAAGGGAGCTGCGGAGGAAGAGCAGCAGGACAGTGGCAGTGAGCCCCGGGGAGATGAGGACGACATCCCGCTGGGCCCCCAGTCCAATGTCAGCCTCCTGGATCAGCACCAGCACCTCAAAGAGAAGGCTGAAGGTAGGCTGAGCCGGGAGGAGAGAGGCTGAGCCTGGGATACCGTGCCCCTGACTCTCTGACATCTTCGGCTTTTGTCAGCGCGAAAGGAGTCGGCCAAGGAAAAGCAACTGAAGGAAGAAGAAAAGATTTTGGAGAGTGTGGCGGAAGGCCGAGGTATGATTATAGCTGGTGCAAAGAGGAGGTGGACTGAGCCCCCCCCCAGCCCCAAACATATTGTGTCCCAAGGGGTCTGAAGCAGGAACCCCACTGAGCTATGTCTGTCTCCTCAGCCTTGATGTCAGTGAAGGAAATGGCCAAAGGCATCACATATGACGATCCAATCAAAACCAGGTATGTCTTTCCAGTCAATGTTTGTGGCTCAAGACGGGCAGTGATACTGAGGCACAGCCATACCTACAGCCTGGGCTAACCTCTGCTGTGCGCTGCCTACCTGCAGTTGGACCCCCCCACGCTATGTCCTGAACATGTCTGAAGAGCGGCATGAGCGAGTTCGGAAGAGGTACCACATCCTGGTAGAGGGAGATGGTATCCCACCGCCCATCAAGAGTTTCAAGGAGATGAAGTTTCCTGCCGGTATGTGCGGAGAGGGAGAATCCATGCTTTTTGTAATCCAGCCTCTGTGAGATTGTGCCCCAGCTCCCGCTGAGCGCAGCAGCGGGGATGGAAGGGTTGAGATGGGATATCCCTTTGTGGTTGGTGGTGGTGGTTAGTTCTGGCAAAGAAGTTCTTCCGAGACAGGATCTCACTCTGCAGCCCAGGGTGACCTCCGATTCATCCCTGCCGAATGATAGTGCTAACATTGTCAGCATGACCTCCCATGCTCTGTGTGGAGAGGTAGGCTTGAAACCAGGTGTCACTGTGGAGTCCGGCTTGTCCCAGAACTTAGCTGTGCCTCCCAGATTCGGGGCTACGGGTGTGTATCCCCCCTGGCTAGAGAAAGGGTTTCTTTTCTTTTCTTTTTTTTTTTTGGTTTTTCAAGACAGGGTTTCTCTGTGTAGCTTTGGAGCCTATCCTGGCACTTGATCTGGTGACCAGGCTGGCCTCGAACTCACAGAGATCTGCCTGCCACTGCCTCCCGAGTGCTGGGATTAAAGGTGTGCACCACCAACACCTGGCTGAGAAAGGGTTTCTTTAAGCTTGTTTTCAGATGCCTCAGCTGTACACGTTCACTGTCTTCTGCTTGGACAGAGCTTTAGTGAGAGCACTGTTAGGCTCAGATAGATGGGCACCAGATGTTTCATGACTTGCAACTTAATACGCAGAGCTGGTTTTACAGGATTCAGAACTCTAATAAAACACCCATTATTTTTTACAGCCATCCTTCGAGGTCTGAAAAAAAAGGGCATTCTCCACCCAACACCCATTCAGATCCAGGGCATCCCTACCATGTGAGTCTGGGCTGTGGGCGTGGGGCCCTTGAGAGCTACAACAGAGAAGCAGGGCCCATTTGTCCAACTGTCTTCTGCTGGGCCCAGTCCTGAAGCTGTCCTCTCCCAACAGTCTGTCCGGCCGGGACATGATTGGCATTGCCTTCACCGGGTCAGGCAAGACACTGGTATTCACACTGCCTGTCATCATGTTCTGCCTGGAACAAGAGAAGCGGTTGCCTTTCTCCAAGCGTGAAGGGCCTTATGGCCTCATCATCTGCCCCTCGGTAAGATAGGATAGCCTGGGGTCAGGATAAGGACTGAGGCTGACTTCTGGTACCAGCCTTATCTCTATGCCTTTAGCGAGAGCTGGCCCGGCAGACCCATGGCATCCTGGAATATTACTGCCGTCTGCTGCAGGAGGACAGCTCACCCTTGCTGCGCTGTGCTCTCTGCATCGGGGGAATGTCAGTAAAAGAGCAGATGGAGACCATCCGACAGTATGTACAGACACCCTGTCTCAGGCATCCCCAGCGTTCCCAGAGAAGCAAAAGAACCCTTTAGTTTAGCGCATGCTCTCCCACAGCTACGTGAGTCCAGCCCTTGAGGGAAAGTGGGGGTGGGTGCGGTGGAAGGATGTGCTGGGTGTCGTGGGAATGTGAAAGATGGGTTGTTCCCATTCTCTCGAGATGTAAGAAGTCAGGGAAGGCTTTACAGGGAAGGTGCCATTTGAATTCTTGCAGAGGGGCAGTTCAGGCATGAAGCTCAGAGATGAAACCTAGGGTGTCCCGAAAAATCAGAGCTATTCACTGTGATTAGCCAAGGAAACTAAGGTACTGACATGAGGCCAGACCCCAGTAGCATGTCTGACCTTTCCAGGTAGTAGTATAGTCCCAGGAAGACATCTCCAACTCGATGAACGTGGCCCTGAGATCATAGTCATAGCATATGCCTTGCCTGATCCTCAGACCATCCCTGTGTCTGAGGTATCTGCAGACTCAAGGAAGATGTAGGCACAGAAAAGATAAAGTCAGCTTATGAGAAAAGTGAGTCCAACAAGGGGAATGCAGGAACCAGGGGTCTCTAGACAGCCCTCTTGGGAAGGTGTTTCAGGGTGAGTACAGGCCAGAAAGGTGCCCCACCACCACCACCAGATAAGCAGCATGGCTGCACATAGGGGCAAGTGCTGAGACACAGGGAAGGAAACAGCAAAAGCAGAAGCCAAGGTCCAGCCTCTGATAGGTGATAGGGAGAGCCAGGTAGCCCAAACCTCAGGGTTTCTTTTTGTTCTCAGTGGTGTGCACATGATGGTAGCCACACCTGGACGCCTCATGGATTTGCTGCAAAAGAAAATGGTTAGTCTGGACATCTGTCGCTACCTGGCCCTGGATGAGGCTGACCGAATGATCGACATGGGCTTTGAGGGCGACATCCGTACCATCTTCTCCTACTTCAAGGTGCCCCACCCCTGCCTCACTCAGGCATTCCTGCACAGACATGTGTACACTCATGTACTCCATGGTGACCTGCAGAGAGTCTGTGCACTGTCATGCCTCTGCTTTCAGCACCCTCAGACCCCATCCCCTATATGCCCTCCGTCTAGCCCTGCATGCCCTTAACTCAGTGGTTCTCAGCCTTCCTAACACAACCCCTTAACACAGTTCTTCATGCTGTGGTGGCCCCCAGCCATAAAATTACTTTGTTGCTACTTCATAGCTGTAATTTTTCTACTGCTGTGAATTATAATGTAAATGTCTGATATGTAGGATATCTGATATGTGACCCCCCCCAGAGGGATCATGACGCACAGGTTAAGAACCACTGCCTTAGCCCTAGCCCCACTCTTCCTCAGGGCCAGCGGCAGACTCTTCTCTTCAGTGCCACCATGCCGAAGAAGATTCAGAATTTTGCTAAGAGCGCCCTGGTAAAGCCCGTCACCATCAACGTGGGACGTGCTGGAGCAGCCAGCCTGGATGTCATCCAGGTAGGCAGGCACTCCTAGCGAGCAGTCTTACCAGTACAGGCTGAAGCTAGCCATGCTCCCCTGATGCTGAGAGTCCACCTTGTGACCTTTAGCCAAGGCCATTCTTAGGCTGTCCAGCCCTCAATGGCAAGAGACTTCTGATCACCCAGCCCAGACTGAGAGCCCCGCTACAATCAGGGCCATGAATGGTGAGCCTAATCTTGGGGTCACCTGACCTGGCCCTTATGGTGGCAGGAGGTGGAATACGTGAAGGAGGAAGCCAAGATGGTGTACCTGCTCGAGTGCTTGCAGAAGACACCCCCACCTGTGAGTACAGCTGGACCAGGCTGGTCCCAGAGTTCCCAGGATGAGAGACGATGGTAGGGAAATATGATGGGGACTCAGTATGACACCTTCTGACTAGAGTTGGCCTTTTTGGGCAGGTGCTCATCTTTGCAGAGAAGAAAGCAGATGTGGATGCCATTCACGAATACCTTCTGCTCAAGGGGGTTGAGGCTGTGGCCATTCATGGGGGCAAAGGTCAGAATGGTCACTACATTGGCATAGACCTGCTGCCATGACTACTCCCTGCCTTCCCATTCCCTGCCCTTGCCTGGCCAGCCTGTGCTGCTCCCAACATTCCTACTATGTTCTGACACATAACCTTACTCACCCTAGACCAGGAAGAGCGGACCAAAGCCATTGAGGCATTTCGGGAAGGCAAGAAGGATGTCTTAGTGGCCACAGATGTGGCCTCCAAAGGCCTGGACTTTCCTGCCATCCAGCATGTCATCAATTATGACATGCCTGAAGAAATCGAGAACTATGGTAAGAAGTTTGGGATATCAGTGGGCTGGACGGGAGGGCCAGGTGTCCAAGGGGTAGGCTGCAGACTTTCTTTCCTCACAGTGCACCGAATTGGCCGCACCGGGCGTTCAGGAAACACGGGGATTGCTACCACCTTCATCAACAAGGCCTGTGGTGAGTCTGTCACTGTAGCTACCTTGGCTCTGCCTTGGGCCCTCCATGTGTAGCCATCCAGGTTGTAGCTCCAGGATGGAGCCTGATGCTACCCCACTATTCTCCTTCCTTAGATGAGTCAGTGCTCATGGACCTCAAAGCCTTATTGCTGGAGGCCAAGCAGAAGGTACCGCCTGTTCTCCAAGTGCTGCACTGTGGGGATGAGTCCATGCTGGACATTGGAGGTACGTGTTGAGCAGGAGCTCCATCTCCAGTGTGCAGCTGGGTGGCTGGGGCTGGTAAGGCAAACAGACTGAAATAGCAGGAAACTAGTCCAGAATGGTAGGGCCAGCTTGGGGTCTGAAACTTGGTCCTGTGACCTTGCTGACCCTTCTCTCCACCCCCCAGGAGAACGTGGCTGTGCCTTCTGTGGAGGCCTTGGCCATCGGATCACTGACTGCCCCAAACTTGAAGCTATGCAGACAAAGCAGGTCAGCAACATTGGCCGCAAGGACTACCTGGCCCACAGCTCCATGGACTTCTGAGCCGTCTGTCTTCCCTCTTCTCCCCAAGAGGCATCAGTTGCAGGACTCCAGCCGTGCATACACCAGCCCTCAAGACAAGAAGCCAGCCCCCTTGGCCCAGCTGGCCTGGGCAGTCCCAGTGCCCCCAGAATTACTATTTTTGTTCTTCCCCTGCTGTCATTAAAGCACAATCCCTTCTCTTCAGCTCTTCCTCTTTCTCGCCCACCTGCCCCGTGGTTCCTGGACAAGCCTTACCCTCTGCCCCAGAGCCACCCTGAGGCAAGACGTCAACATCTCCCAGAGTTGCCAGCCTGCTGTAGAAGGGACTGGCCAGCTGGTGTCCTATCTGGGGGTTCAAGAGTATCTGGTCAGGAATGCCCAGTAACTCAGGAGCCACAGTTGGGGGTCACGGGGAAATGGTTGTGTCCCTAGTCTCCCTGCCACTTGACACTGCTACTCTTCCTGTGCCTGCTCCAAGGCCTCCAAAGCCTCTGGCTACCCCTCCCTGCCTCTGCAGGCTCCCAGCCAGAAATCCCCTGCTCTATCTTCTGAGGAAGTGGTAGATGCCACAGAACTGCCATTCCAGCCACAGACACCCTCTGCCTCTGTTGGCCCCCACTCTTTACTGGGCTATAAGGACAGCAATGAGCCAGGTAGATGCTGTCATAACTGGGGAGCCACAGGTAAGATTCATACATGCAGACATCTGTTGCAAGACTAGCCCACCAACCAGGACTTCACCTTGCAGCAAGAGGGGGCAAAGAGGCGGCACAGCCGTAGCCAGGGCCTTGGTTCTTGTGCACCAGGAACACTATGTAAAGCGTATACTGATTCAGCAAAGACAGCGGTTGCTCAACCTGTGTTTGTCACTCCGTGTGAGGCCAGTGGCAGGCAAGTTACTTAACATCTGAGCCTTAATTTCCTCATTATTAAAATGTTGATGAGAATGTAAAGGACAGGGTCAGACTGAGCTCAGAGCCGCCTGGGCCACAGTAGACAAGGAGCCAGGAGCCAAAGGGCCCCTTGAATGTATTTCCTGTCTACTTTGTGACCACCAAAGAGCATTCCTCACCCTGGTTACAGCAGTCTTTCCCAAGGTGACATTACATGAGTGACGCAATACTTCCATAATTAATATTCGTGCACAGCCCCAGTCAAGGTCTCTAACAAGGCAAGTGGGATGGGGCGGGGTGGGGTGGGGCGGGAGGAAGACTGGGGCAGGAAGCAAAGCTTTAAGGATCATGTGATCTCCCTGGGGAGCACCCTGGGGGCTTGTCACCCACACTTGAGTGACAAGCAGTGAGCCTGACTGGAGCCCTGCTGCTTGTTGTGTGTACTGTGGGCTGCTTCTCTCTCCTACCCTGAAGAGTGGTCAGGGAAGGCCTCCAGGAAGAAGCAGCCGCCTGTGGCAGGAAGAGCAGTGGTAAGGATTGCCCAGAAGGGACTAATGTGAAGAAACACAATGGAGGAAGTAAAGGCGAGAACACAGGGGGTGGAGTGGCCCAGACGAGACTGAGAGGGAATAGCGGGGGTTGGTGGACACAGCCAGGGTGGGCCCAGGCCTAGTGAACTTTGGAAATACTTCCGATTGGGCTGGGAATATAACTCAGTGGTAGATCAATTTCCTTAGCACACCCAAGGCCCTGGTTTAAACCAATACTGCTAGAGAGGCAGGTAGGCCTCAGAATGGCAACCAGGAGAGAGAAGAGTCTTAAGGATGGGGCCAGGGCTGTGCAGTTCCCATCCTTGGGGTGCACAGCTGCCTCAGGATGGGGGAGGGTTCAGAGCTCGTGACTCAGGGCATCCATCCTGTGGTAAAACACTCACGTCCAGCTGATCCAGGTACATGCGCAAGAGGCAATGGTCCCCCAGTGGCCTCAACTCCCCATAGGCGTGTGTAGTCTTGGAAAGGCAAGAACCCTAAGGTTCTGCTGTCCCTTCAGTGAAGCCCAGGCTCCCCTCCCCCTAGCCCTGCAGCTGTCTCTGGACAGAGGGAGGGGGAAGTGGCCAGAAGGGGAAGTCAGAGGAGCTCCCGTCCAGCCAGCCTGTCACCAGTCTCCTCGGGTCTTCAGAACAGCCGTGGTCATGGAGTCTGTGGAGGCCCCGGTCAAGGATGGCATCCTCTACCAGCAGCACGTGAAGTTTGGCAAGGTGGGGACCTCAGGCTGCCAGCCATAGACAGAGAATAAAATCTCTGCTTAGCCAGCCAGCCTGTATGGACCTGAGCGAACCGGGAAGGGAATCTGGGTGGGCTGAAACCTGGGAATTTGGGAGTGGAGGTTCTTGGCCTTAGGTTAGGGCTGAAGCATCCTTTGAAAGCCTCCCTCAAAATGGTAGGGGTGCCAAGACAGTGGAAGAGTCTCAAGCAAAACCTACGTGTGCGATGGCCCCGAAGCTGGGGAAGGTCAAGGCCTGAGTGGCAGGACCCTTCCCAGCATGGAGTAGCACCCTGCAGACGAAAACTGGGTCCCCAGACACTCGGGAGGAGAGGGGTCGAGGGTTCATTTTCCTCCTTGAGCACAAGATAGTACGCCCACAGTTCAGCTGCAGCTGCTCCCTGGGTAGAAAACTGTTTCCTTTGCTAGATATCATTTGCATGTTTCCTTCCTTACCAGCATGAAGCTAAGGCCTCCTTCCCACCGCACCCAGTCATGGACTAAGTGCCCATTTTGGTTGGGGGTTAGCAATAGACAACAGTGTCCATTGGCCTGCCCCAACCACTAGATAAGCCGGTGGAAGTCCCAGGCTCCTATCTCATGGCCTTGAGAGACTGCTTAAGGTTTTGTTTGGTTTTGGGGTTCTTTTTGTTTGCTTGCTATTGCTATGGAGATCATTCAGAAAAGGGCAGGGTGGGATTTGAACTTGGGATTGACTAACCCCAAATACAGACTTCTTCCTGCTTACCTTTGCCCTAGCAAAGCATCCTCCTTCCTTTGTACCCTAAAGACTTAGAGAGGCAGAAGTCAGGTGACCAGTTGCTCAGCAGTTTGTACAGAGTTGAGTGGCGGGGGGAGCCTTCTCCCCAAGAGTCTATTTCTTTACAGAAATGCTGGCGGAAAGTGTGGGCTCTGCTGTATGCAGGAGGCCCATCAGGTGTAGCTCGGCTGGAAAGCTGGGATGTTCGTGATGGTGGCCTGGGGCCAGCAGGCGACAGATCCACAGGGCCTGGCCGACGAGGCGAACGTCGGGTCATACGCTTGGCTGACTGTGTGTCTGTCCTGCCTGCGGATGGTGAGAATTGTCCCAGGGACACTGGCGCCTTCCTGATCACTACCACTGAACGAAGCCACCTGCTGGCTGCACAGCACCGCCAGTCATGGATCGGCCCCATCTGCCAGCTGGCCTTCCCAGTGAGTATAAAGTGAACTGACCTGCGGAGACCACCTTACCCCTCTTACTCATGTCCTTGCTTAGTCATACTCTGCCACTTGGTAAGCACTGGCAAATCTGGCCAACAGCTCATAAGTCCATGAATCTCAGATCCCCATGCATGCTATAGAGAAAATCCAACAGTAGATCAGGAAACCTCCAAAGAGGAGAGTGGGCTTGCGCCCTGAACCCCAGTTGAGGACCCACCAGGCAGAGGATTGAGAAAGGTGTCCAAGACACACTGACAAGTATTGTAATGCTGGTGTCACGGGCAAAGGCCCTGGGGTGGGAAAACATGGTATGGGAAGGAGCAGAAAGTAGGCCAGCAGCTGAGGCCAACAGGAGTCAGTGACTTTAGGAAGTTCAGTGAGAGCCTGTGGGAACCTCCTCGGGCCATGTGTGGATTGGAGGTTTCATACTGAATCAGAGGAGATGGCTTTGGAGTATTAAAGCCAGAGGCTGATGGTTGTGAAAACTAAGGGTTCATGGTAGAAAAAAACAGTCAACTCTGGTAGTTCCTTGGAAAGTTAATCATGGAGCAGCTGGAGAGATGGCTCAGCAGTTGAGAGCACTGGCTCCTCTTGCAGAGGCCACAGGTTCAATTTCCAGCCTCCACACCGCACTCACAACTGTTAAGTCCCAGGGATAAAACACCTTCCTTGGGCCTCCATAGTCTGTGTTCACTTGTAGTACACAGACACATGTGTAGGCAAAACACCCATACACATAGCAATAAATAATAAACACTTTTTAAAACCAATCAGGGAGTTACCATATGGCTGCAATTCTCCTGATTCTTGTATAACCAAGAGAATGAAAAGATGTTCAGGCAAAATGTGGCCACCAGTGCTCATGGCAGCACTAGTCACCATTGCCAAGAAATGAAACAACATAGGACTATCCCCTGATGAAAACAAAACCTTAAGCTGGGCAGCATGGCCCAGGCCTGTAACCCCAGCATTTGGAAGGTGGAGGAAGAAAATTCAGCAGTTCAAGGTCATCCTTAGCTATTTGGCCAGTTCCAGGCCAGCCTGAGCTACTTAGACATTGCCTCAAAAACAAGACAATAAAAAAACAACCAGCCTGGCAGTGGTGGCACACACCTTTAATCCCAGCACTCAGGAGGCAGAGGCAGGAGGATCTCTGTGAGTTCAAGGCCAGCCTGGTCTCCAGAGCGAGTGCCAGGACAGCCAGGGCTACACAGAGAAACCCTGTCTTGAAAAACTAAAACAGGCCAGGTGTTGGTGGTGCACGCCTTTAATCCCAGCACTCGGGAGGCAGAGGCAGGAGGATCTCTGTGAGTTCAAGCCTGTTCTCCAGAGCGAGTGCCAGGATAGGCTCCAAAGCTACACGGAGAAACCCTGTCTCGAAAAACCAAACCAAACAAAAAACAAAAAAAAAAAGAAAGAAAAACTAAAACAAACAACAAAAAAACAACCAACCAAACAAAACAAAACAAAAAACAAGGAATCTTGAACAAATACAGCACAAAAAGCTAGCATATACCATTTTTTAATTCATAACATATCCAGAACAAAGAAACACATACAGACAGAAGGCAGGCGCATGGTCACCAGGGGCCGTGGGAGGCAAATGGTAGTACTAGACTGTCATTTGTGATGATGAGTTTTGGAATTAGGTGCTGCTATGGCTATACAACCTTGTGAATATAGGAAAACCACTGAATTGGGTATTTTAAAATAGTAATGTTGATTTGTATCCTTGTTTTTTAATTAAATGCTCAGAATGAAAGGAGGTGGGGTTTTGGCTTTGGCCATGCTCTTGTGTCAAGGTAGTTACACAGTGGACTATCAGAACCTGAAAGAATTTCAGACCTGGTTGTGGGATGGAAGTCGGGAAGGTCAGGGGTGACCTGCAGGGGGCGATAGGGAGATGATTGGAGAAGCCTGAATTTTTACTTGCTGCCCCTGCCTTTTCATCGCTGCAGACTATCAAAGCCACATGGAAACCAACCCAGCCCCTGGCCACATCCCCCTGGTTGCCTCCAGCTTTAGAGCACTAGGAATAGCCTTGCACTGCAGGGGTAGCCTTGCTTCAAGACCGGTTCTCAGGGGGCCCAGTGGGGATTGCTGCCCATAGTACGGATGGGAAATGACACAGGGGATCCCAGAGTCCTGCAGAGTGTGAGGCAGAGTGGGACTGGTTCGTGGAAGCTGTTGCCCGCTGACACTGCTGGGGAGGAGGAGCAGGATGGGTTCTAACTGATGACTGTAATCTCTTCCTTAGGGCAACGGAGAGTGTTCTTCCAGATCGGGGCAGGCTGAGACTCCAAAAAGGGGCTTTGTTGCCATGGAGGAAAACTCTATCTACTCCTCCTGGCAGGAAGGTGACTCGGGGGAGACCCTAAGGCAGGCCTGTGCCCGCCCACCCCAGCACTGTCCCTGAGAACTGATAAAATGTCCTTGCTTCCCGAGTACAGTGGGTGAGTTTCCAGTGGTGGTGCAGAGGACAGAGGCCACCAGCCGCTGCCGCCTGAAAGGGCCTTACCTCCTGGTGCTGGGCCAAGATGATATTGAACTTCGGGAGACTTCCAGCTCCCAGGCCTGCTACAGCTGGCCGTACCATTTCCTGCGCAAGTTCGGCTCTGACAAGGTAAGGTGCTGACCAACTTGACAGGTCCCTACAGGAAACAGTGGTCCTGGCTCATCAGCCACTGACCCCTGCCTGCCTGTGTCACTTGTGTGCAGGGCGTGTTCTCTTTTGAAGCTGGCCGCCGTTGTAACTCGGGTGAGGGCCTTTTTGCCTTCAGCAGTCCACGTGCCCCAGACATATGCGGAGCTGTGGCTGCCGCCATTGCCCGCCAGCGGGACCGGCTTCCAGAACTGGCCATGTCCCCACCCTGCCCCCTGCCTCGGGCCCTTTCCCTACCCTCCCTAGAGCCCCCTGGAGAGCTTCAGGAGGTGGCCCCGGGATTTGAGCTAGCCACTTCCAGAAAGCTGCCTAGGACTGACCCTGGGCCTCAAAGCCTGCCACTGCTGCTCAGCCCCTCACAAGATGGAACAGTATCTGGTCTGTATGCGTCTGTGTCCAAGCAGACCAGCAGGCCCGCAGCCAGTGGGAATTACCTCTATGAGAACCTGTGCATGCTGGAGACCAGTCCTGAGCTGTCCAATGGGGCTCCCGAGTCCCAAGAGGGCCCTCTTGGTGGCCACAGCCCCCTGGCCAGCCCCATCTACCACAACAACGAGGACCTGAGTTGGCCTGGCTCGGCCCAGGACAGCAGCCTGGAAGCCCAGTACCGGAGGCTGCTAGAGCAGGAGCTGGACGAGGCTGCCAGCCCTGGCCGCTCTGGTGCACAAGCAGGCATCAAGGCCAAGCTGGTGACCCTGCTGACTCGAGAACGGAAGAAGGGCCCTGCTCCCTGTGACCGGCCCTGAAGGCCTGTGCAAAGGTGATGCCCCAGGAAATGGAGGGAGCAACTTCAAACATATCCCCCGCCTCCTCTGACAAGCAGAGACGAGCCAGGCAGCCTGGGGAGGAGCCACACACTGCCCTATCCACTCCCAGCAGAGAGTGTACAGATTGACCAAAAATAAAACTTGCCTACCGACTTCCCCTGGGTTCTGCCTATGACCCACAGTCCATACTGACACATAGTACCCTTATGTTCATTGTAGCAAACTCCAGGCCTTTATGCTGAGTGTCCTGAGCCTGACTTTAGCCACCACTGGGCTAAAATCTACTCGAGGCAGAGGGACAGGAGACAGGTAGTCTGAGCTCTCTGTGGTTCTGTGCAGCAAAAATGACAGCCGGACAGAGGGGGAGACATGAGATCTGTGACAGAAGCACCCTAAACTGAGTCAGAAGGGTAAGCATGGCCCAGCCAGGCAGGCTGTGATCAGGACAGAGGTGATGCCCCAGAAAATGGAGGGAGCAACTTCAAACATCCCCTGCCCCCTCTGACAAGCAGAGACGAGCCAGGCAGCCTGGGGAGGGGCCACACACTGCCAGGCTCAGGAGGGTCATTTATGAACCAGGGTTGGCGGTGGTTGTCCTGCAGTAAACTGGGCGCCATCCTTGGAAAAGATAACAGACTTGGCAAGGAACGATAGGAAGGCTGGTTCTGGGGGACAGAGGAAGTGGGGTGGCTAAGCTGTGGAGGGGGTGGTGGGCACAGGGCAGGGGTGTGGTGGGGAAAGACTGGAAGAAGGGCTGTAGATTGTACACATCCAAAACACTCAGCAGTTTGAAAATATGTCTGGAGAGCCTCTGGCCGGCTTCATCAACTATAAAGAAATAATGAAAATGAAAAACTAAGCAATAAAGTCATGTGGGACTGGAGGCAGAGCTCGGTGGTACAGGGTACAGCTAGTGTGAAGAGCTCAGCGGTATAGGGCATAGCTTGTGTGAGGGAGACCCTTCAACACACACTCACAAGTAAAACAACCTTCAACACACGCAAGTAAAACAACCTTCAACACACACTCACAAGTAAAATAACCTTCAACACACACTCACAAGTAAAATAACCTTCAACACACACTCACAAGTAAAATAACCTTCAACACACACTCACAAGTAAAACAAAAAGACAGCATTATCCAGGAGGCAGAGACAGGTGGATCTCTGTGAGCTTGAGGCCAGCCCCATCTCTATGGTGAGTTCCAAGACAGCCAAAGCTACAGAATGAGAGCACACCTCAAAACAAAGCAAAAACAGGGCTGGAGAGATGGCTCAGTGGTTAAGAGAACTGACTGCTCTTCCAAAGGACCCAGGTTCAATTCCAGGCACCCACATGGCAACTCAAGACTGTCTACATCTCCAAGATCTGACACTCTCACACATACACACAAGCAAAATGCCATTGCACATAAAATAAAAATAAATTTACAAAAGAATTTTTAAAAAAAAACAGCCAAACAAAAAGCACACGCACACACACACACACACACACACACAACAGCAACAATATCAAAAGATTAAATTATAGGGGCTGGAGAGAAGGCTCAGAGGTTAAGAACATTGATCTTCCAGAAGTTCTGATTCAGTTCCCAGCAGGCACATGGTGGCTCACAACCATCTATAATGAGATCTGACCTGCAGGCATACTTGCAGATAGAACACTATATGCATAATAAATAAATCTTTTAAAAAGTAGAGAGTATATTATAAAAAGATTAAATTATACATTATACTTAGTCATTAAGATTTTTACTTGGGGTGGGGGGTTGAGAGGTGGCCCAGCAGTTAAGGGTGCTTGCTGCCTGCTCTTCCAGAGGCTCTGAGCTCATAGCTATCTGTATCTCCAGTCCTGGGGAACCCAATGCCCTCTTCTGGCTTCCATGGAGAATGCATGTATGTAGCACAAACGTTTGATACACACACGCACAAAAATCTTTCTTCAGAAGTTTCATTGAGATCGTGGGTGAGGCGAGAGCTTAGTGGGTAAAGAAGGTGCCGCTGGAATTGGGATTCCCAAAACCCACATAAAAGCTGAGGTGTGTTGCGACCTGTAATCCCAGCTCCTGGGAGGCAGAGACAAGATCCCCATGGCAAACGGGCTAGGTAGACTAGCCAGAGTCAGTGAGCTCTAACTTGAAAGACTCTCAACAGGGTTGGCGAGAAGGCTCAGAGGTTAAAAGCACTGACTGCTCTTCCAGAGGTCCAGAGTTCAATTCCCAGCAACCACATGATGGCTCACAACCATCTGTAATGAGATCTGGCGCCCTCTTCTGGCCTTCAGGGACGCATGCAGACATAACACTATATACATAATAAATAAATCTTAAAGAAAAGAAAAAAGAAATAGTTTTTTAAAAAAGACTCTCAACAACGTGGGAGTGGAGAAAGACAGTGTCAGCTTCTGGCTTCCACACAAAACACACACACACACACACACACACACATCTATGCAAAGAAAGAGTTTTAAGAAAGAGTTTTGCCAGTGCCTACTCCATTCCAAACACTGGGGAGCATTCTGTGCTCCAGACAGCTTCAGCTGTGTTCTCAAGGAGCCCCCACTCCACGGCAAAATGAGCAAATTCCTTTAAGACACCAGTGTTTGCCCCTCTGCCGCCTCTGACTCTCCACCTGTGCATAAACGGCTGTTCCCGCTCCCAAGGGTCTGGCTGCTCAGTCTCTGGACTTTCTGATTCAGCTGTCCACACACTTTGTAGACAGGATCTACAAAGCTTACTAAGATTATAGACATCCACACTCAATGACACTCCCAAGCCTTGTCTTCATGACAGTGACAACCAATCTTGCTTCTTCCCTTACACTCTCCTCCCCTCCTGTCTGGTTTGACTTGCAAAGCTCTCAGGCTCTGGCAAATTCACTGGCAGCTGCGCACACCTGGACAAATTCACTTATGGAGTCTTGACTGTGTTCTCACACAGGCAGGCTCCTCATCCTATCTGTATAGCTCATGTCCCCAAGGGCCCCTTCTGTGCTGGTTTGAATGAGAATACCCCCCCAATAGGCTCATATGTTTGAATGCTTGGTCCCCAGTTAATGGAACTGTTTAGGAAGGATTGGGGGGTGTGGCTGTGTTGGAATGGGTATGGTCTTGTTGGAGGAAGTGTGTCACTGGGGTGGGCTCTAAGGTTTCAAACATCCATGCCAGACAGAGTCTTTCTCCTTCTGTCTCCTGCTTGTGAGTCAGGAGTAATCTCTCAGCTACAGCTCCGATACCATTCCTACCTACCACCCTGCCACCCCTCCCAATATGAGGAACACGGAGTAAATTGGACAGGGTGTCTCATCACAGCAACAGGACAGTAAGACATCTTCAAACCTTTCCATTTGCAGCTATTCTCGCCTCCTTCCTAGACACTGTCAGTAAGCAGCATTCAACAGACATGGACCTGTCACTCCCTCTACTGCACTGACAAAGGGACCAGTGTCTTCATCTGTTCCCATCCTTACAGCAGAAGGCGCGTCTGTCTCTAGAGTGAGCTCCCATCTGAGACGTCCAGAGCTTCTCTTTTGGACTTTCCTCTCTCATTCATTCCGTCCCCAGCATCAGCATCTCGCCATCACCATTTCCAGCCATACAGAAACTGACAGGTGCTCTCTGGCTTCACACCTGGAAAGAACCCTTCCTTTAACCCCACACTCTCCTGCCACCAGCTCCCCACTTCTCTGTTCTGCTCCACAGCGAAACCCCTCAAAAGAGTTCAATTACTCTCATTTCCAGTTTTCCACCCCCACTCTCTCCCTAACTCAGCTTCCTCTTTTGTCTACTGTCCTATTACATAACTTTTCAAAGTCACCAACTGCCAGCCAGACCAGCTTCTCACTGAGACGCTGCAACCCCTCTGCTTCTTGGCAGCATTCCTTGCCTCCTCCTGCATGCTTCGTGGAGTTTTCCTGCTCTCTGGCAGTGCCTCCTGCACTTCTGCACTTCACAGGATGGAAGCCAGTGCCTTTGTCCATGCTAGCCACGATCTTCCACTGGGCGGCAGAACCAGCCTCCAACCTCTTGTGCTCTCTTCTCTGTTACTGTTCCTCGCAGAGTTCTTTCAGATAAAAGTGTAGTTCGGGCCAGGTGGCGGCAGCTCACACCGTTAGTCCCAGCACTCGAGAGGCAGAGGCAGGCAGATCTCTGTGATCAAGGCCAGCCTGGTCTATAGAGTGAGTTCTAGGACAACTAAGACTGTTGAGAAACCCTGTCTCAAAAAAAAAAAAAAAAAAAAGTGTAGCTCAGCCTGGTTCTGTATTAAATCACTTGGAGACCTTTGAAGGGTGTCCATGGTGATGCTCACACAGAGCCCTGATTTTTACTAGTTGGGTACATGGAACCTTCGCATCAGTGTTTGGTTTTTCAAATTCCGAATTATTCTAACATCTGGCGTCCTGAGCTGAACCATTGGCAAAGGTAAGTTAATCACTAGATTCAATTTTTAAGATTTATATTTATGTTTATTTTATGTGTGTGTGTGTGTGTGTGTTTTGCCTGTGTGTGTGTGTGTGCACCAAGTGTATGCAGTGCTGTGACAGCCAGAAGAGGTCGAGGGCTTGGATGCTCTGGAACTGCATTTATAGACTCCAGTTATGCTAATCACCGTGTGGGTGCTGGGAACCAAACCCAGGTCCTCTGCAAGAGCAAAAAGTGTTCTCCACTGCTGAGTCTTCTCTCCAGCCCCACACATTACTAAAATTTAAAGGCTATGGAAATGCTGATAACTTCCAAAGGCATGTCCGCCTTCAATATAGACTGTCTGGGGCTGGAGAGATGGCTTCATGGCTGAGAGTGCTTACTGCTGTGCTAGAGGACCAGTGTTTGTATGTCAGCACCCTATGAGCTGTCTCACAGGTGCCTGCGACACCAAGGGATAATGCAACCCTCCTCTGGTCCCTAATAGATCTCTACACACACACACATACACACACACGAACCACACACCACAGATCACACATACCACACATCACACACACACACACACACATACACACAGACATACCACAGCACAGATCACACACACACACACACACACACACACACACAAATCACATGCACACACACTACTTATCACACACACATACCACACATCACACACACACACACATACACACAGACATACCACAGCACAGATCACACACACACACACACACACACACACACAAATCACATGCACACACACTACTTATCACACACACATACCACACACCACAGATATCACACACACACACATACCACACATAACATATACACAACACATGCCACTCACAGTCACAGACACCACATACAAATCACACAGCATATACACACCACACATCACACATTTCACATTACACACACCACGTGCACACCCCACACATTACAATACACACACCACACACCACACACACACACACACACACACACACACACACACACACACACTTTCCATTTGCTCCAGTGTAGCAGGCTTTCTTGGACCACCAGCCCCCAAATCATGACATAGAGACTTATTATTAATTATAATGCTCGGCCTTAGATTAGGTTTGTTTCTAGCTAGCCTTTTTTAAACTTAAAATAACTCATTTCTGTAATTACACTTTTCTTTGGCCTCCAAGCCCAGATGACAAGTAGATTTATCTTTTAATTTTTTATTTATTTGTTTATTATGTACACAGTCTTCTGCCTGCATGTATTCTTGCACACCAGAAGGGGTCATCAGATCTTATTATTTGGTTGTGAGCCACTATGTGGTTGCTGGGAATTGAACTCAGGACCTCTGCAAGAGCAGCCAGTGCTCTCTTAACCTCTGAGCCATCTCTCTCCAGCCCAGAGATTTATTATTAACTATGAAAGTTCGGTCTTAACTTAGGCTTGTTCCACTAGCTCTTAAATTAATCCACATTTTTATTAATCTGTGTTCTACCATGTGGCATTTACCTCTCTCCCATTTTGTGTGTCTGCCTTGTTTTGCTTCTCCATGGTGTCTCCTACTTCTCTCTGTCTGGAAGTCTTGACTGTCCCTCCTGCCTGGCTATTGGCCATTCAGCTCTTTATTAGACCAATCAGGTGCCTTTGGCAGGCAAGGAGAAACAGCAACACATATTTACCTAGTTAAACAAATGCAGCACAAACAAAAGTAACACAGCTTTACCTAGTTAAACAAACACTATTCCGCAACACTCCAGATTTAGAATCCAGCTGCACACTGCACATCCGGATATCAGAAAGACATTTCTAGGTCTAGGACTGTAGCTCAGGGTCACAACTTTACCTAGTATACTTGAAGCCCTTGATTTCCAACACTGCCTAAAGAAAAGGCATCTCCAAGCTTAATATGTGAAGAGAAGTTGGAAAATGGGAGCTCTGGACATCTTCAGAATGCCTCAGAGCAGGCGAGGCCAGCAAACTCCCACAGAACAGCTGCTGCTGCTCCCCCAGTGGGTAGTCCAAGCCCTTTCTAGTTCATTCCATACTAGGACACACTGGAGTCATGGTCATGACCAAAATTGGAATCCAGGACTCTTTGGGGGTAGGGTAGCGGGAAGGGGATGGAAGTGTTGAGGCAGGGTTTCCCTATGGCTTTGGAGGCTGTCCTGGAACTAGCTCTTGTAGACCAGGCTGAATCCAGGACTCTTGAATCCTCAGTCTGGCAAACTTTTCTATAGTTAAAATTCTAAGTCTCGACCGGGCAGTGGTGGCGCACGCCTTTAATCCCAGCACTCAGGAGGCAGAGGCAGGCGGATCTCTGTGAGTTCGAGGCCAGCCTGGTCTACTGAGTTCCAGGACAGATTCCAAAGCTACACAGAGAAACCCTGTCTAAAAAAAAAAAAAAAAAAAAAAAAGAGGCCTGACCTGACCACGGAGCTACAGGGGTTCAGGTCACCAGGGGGCGCTGTATCCTTTCTAGTCCAGTGCTTGTTCCAACCCTGAGGTTCTTGGGAAGAACCTCAGGCACCTAGTCCCAAGCCTTTGTGTGGAGTAAGGAGGGGGCCTGGGGGGCCTTCCTGTCTGCTGGGATATAGCCAGGAGCCACCAGACTGCCCGTCCCTCCTTTGTTCATTTCTTCTTTCACTTTTTCAAACCTTCCTTTCTTGTGTTCATTCACATCAACTCCATGCAGGCCCCGTGGACAGGACAGACAACCCCAGATCTCACGAGACAATAAAGACACAATATGTCAGAGTGTGGAAAGTGCTGTGGGGAAAATAAAGTAGGTTAAGGGACTAGGGTGTGATACAGGTGTGGTATGAGGGGAGGGGACTGCTGTTTTAATTGTTTTGGTGTTGTGTTCTCCCCCTAAACACACACACACACACACACACACACACACACACACACACACACTTCTCTGTGTAGCCCTGGCTGCCCTGAACCAAGCTGCCCAGGAACTCAGATATCATCCTGCCTCAGGCTCCCAAGTACTGGTATTAAAGGCATGTGCCACCACCAGCAGCTAAATTTTTTATTCTTTTTTTTTTTTTGTTGTTGTTGTTGTTGTTGTTTGCTTGGTTTTTGAGGAAGGGTTTCTCTGTGGCTTTGGAGGCTGTTTTGGAACTAGCTCATATAGACCAGGCTGGTCTCGAACTCACAGAGATCCGCCTGCCTCTCTGCCTCCTAAGTGCTGGGATTAAAGGTGTGTGCCACCAATGCCGGACTAAATTTATTTTATTACTTTATGTGTATAAGTGTTTGTTTGCATGTGTATCTGCAAACATGTATGTACATGCCTGGTACACGTGGAGGCCTAAACAGAGTGTCCAAAATCCCCCAGGACTGGGGTTACAGATGGTTGTGAGCCGCCATGGGGTGCTGGGAATCAAACCCGGATCCTTTCAAAGAGCAGCCAGTGCTGTTAACCCCTGAGCTCTCCAGCTAGGACTGACGACTTAGACAGGATGGGCAGAGACGCGCCTCCCCCCGCCCCCGTCTCAGGAGGCAGTATTCAAACAGAGAAAAAATTATTTAGATCTCCAGAAAAAAAAAAAGTGTTCTAAGCAAAAGGAATTGCAAAGTGCAAAAGGGCCCTCGGGCTAGAATGTGCTTGGAGGTGTGGAGAGGAGGCCGGGGCCGTGTAAATGGAATGTGCAGGCCTTGGAAAGAGGCTGACCCAGTTTTAGTTTCTTTTCCCCAGTATTAGAGATTCAGGAAGCTGGGGTAGCTAAGCACAACCTCCTCCCCGTCTTTATTTATATTTTATTTACTTATTTATTTTGAAACAGGGTCTCCCTAAATTGCCCAGGCTGGCCTTAAACATGTAACCCTCCCCCTCAGCTGGGATGACACAGGGCTATGCCGCCAGGCCTAACACTTGACCCAGTTTCTTAGTCTTGCGTAGGTCTTAAGGATCTTAGTTTTATTTTAAATGTAGTGTGAGCCCACTGGAATGCTAAAAGATGAGGTGTGATCTCTGCTTTAAGAATATCACCCAGAAGACTGCATGAAGACTGGAGGAGGCCAGGGGGAAAGCAGGGCGGTCAGCTGGCAGACTGTTAGGCGTTGAAGCATGGGACGGTACCAGAACAGCAGAGGTGATTAGCTGGGAAAACATCTTAAAGGTGGAATATGCCGAATTTGGCAGATGACAGAGAAAAGGCATCTAACTTCATAGGCTCTGCTGAGCCAATTAGGTGAATGATGTCATTGACTGGGACCAGGAAGGAGTTAGAAGAAAGCACAAATTAGGAGTGAGATGTAGGATTTGAGACACTTGCCTAGCAGACATCCAGACAAGGTATTAATTATTGACATCTGCAGTTCCTGAGGGGGGAAGCACGGGTTGGCCATTTTTGGTGTTACTGAAAGCCAAAGGACAATATGAGCGCTTAAGATGTGAGTGTAAAACCGGGCGTTGGTGGCGCACGCCTTTAATCCCAGCACTCAGGAGGCAGAGGCAGGTGGATCTCTGTGAGTTCGAGACCAGCCTGATATTGAGGGAGGAAAGCCTGAGAAGCCTGGGGAAAGGTGATTTAGACAAGGAAGCTGCTGGGCTTGGTGGTGTGGTCTCAGCTCTCAGGAAGTAGAGGCTAGACGATCTGGAATCCATGCACACTCAAGGGCCAAAGGGCCAGCCCGTCCACACGGGGAGGCCTTATTTCTTTTTACTTTTATTTCATGTGTATGGGTGTTTTACACTGCGAGCTTTATTTCTTTTTACTTTTATTTCATGTGTATGGGTGTTTTACACGGGGACCCTTATTTCTTTTTACTTTTATTTCATGTGTATGGGTGTTTTACACGGGGACCCTTATTTCTTTTTACTTTTATTTCATGTGTATGAGTGTTTTGCCGGCATGTTAATATGTGCACTACATGTGTGCCTCGTGCCTGAAGAGGCCAGAAGAGGGCATTGAATCTTAAAAGAAAAGAAAGCAATGGAGAAAGGGAGTGGTCGGCCTGGCCTTGACCAGCATGCCTCAGCAGGACGGGATGAGACCTGAAGGCTGCAGCTGACTTGATGGAGGTCGTGGAGACCTCGAGTACCATAGAGACAAGGGACAGCAAGAGGAAAAAGCAACGCAGACAGAACAGCAGAGTACCAAGGAGCATTTCTTCAAAGATGACATCTCCTGCAGGAGTTTGAGCCGTCGGGACAATGTTGGGGAAGGGGGATGTATGTAAGGATGGTAGGAGGGCGTGGGGGGGGGTCGTGCCCCCCACCATTCACTCTAACACTCAGGAGAATCGGCTTTCCTTCCCTCTGCCGTGACAGCTCCTTCCACCCCACCCCCACAGGACGGACTGTGTGCTCGGGAGGGGTGTTCAGGGGATACAGTCCGTCCCAATAGTGGTGCTTGGTGGATGTCGCAGAGCTGTGGACTGCTGGCTCTGTCTGGATGGACTCTTACTGTCAGGCCCCATGTGGGGCTAAGGGCCTCCTCCAACTCCGTTGGCTCTTACTATTTATTTGTTTATCTATTATTTATTTCCTTATGTATTGGTTTCCAGATTATCCTGCAAGCCTAGCTTTGGTTGGTTGGTTGGCTTTGGTTTGGGGGATTGAACCAGGGGTCTCTACCACTGAGCTACATCCCCAGCCCCGGGAAAGCTAACTTGCAACTACCCTGTCTCGCTGCTTCTCCATTCCCTGGAATTCAGAAATTCTGAAATCTCCGGTGGCGCGGACCACGGCCGCTTTGACCTGTACCGTATCCCTGACAGAAGGGTATTATGAGGCTATTCTCCCCTACAAGGGGAGAATGAGGTGAGAGAAGACCTCTACAGCCGGGGTGTTTTAAAAGGCTGCTTTCTCTTCCCCCTCGCCAGTGGGAGGCGCAAGGGGCTTGGGTGAGAGCCCGGAGCGGGGCGCAGGCTGGCGGCGACCAGGCTCGGGAGGGTCATTGCCCGGGTAAATGCGCGACCCTCCGTCCCTGTCCTGGAGACTCAGGGCTTGGGGACGGGGTGGGGCCTCGCACCGACCCCGGGATGTCCACTCGCGTGGCCTGGGGAGGGCGTGGCCTAGGGCTCCGCCCCCTTCCGCGGGCTCAAAAGGCGCGGCGTCCGCGGAGGCGGGGTCAGAGCGCAGCGCGGATCCCAGCAAGGCTCCCGGAGGCCGCCGAGCCGCGGCCCAGCCGGGCACCCAGGTACTGGCGGCCGCGGGGGGTTCCTGGGCTGCACCCCGTGGGGTCCCGTGGCCCGCTGAGGTGCTGCGGGGGGCGTGGCGGCCGTGGCCTGCGCCGGATCCCCTCGGTTGGCTTCGGCCGCAGCCTCCGCCCCCGCCTTCCTGCGGCGGTGCGGCTGATTGGCGCCTGCGCCACCGTGTGCGGTGGGGACGCGACCAAGCGCGGGGCTGGGGCTGGAGACGAGGGGAAACAGAGTCACGTTGGGAAGGGAGCTTCGTGCGTGTGTGCCACCACTTTTACTGGCTTCCAGAAAGAGTCCCCTCCCTGGCCGCGCGTTAGGGACATGACCCCCGCCACTCTCCATGGGGACAGCGCCCCGTTTCTTACCCCCCTTGCAGTGCCCGGGGTCCCACCCTGGCTTCCAGCAGCCTCGACCTGTCCCAAAATGGCTAGGACCCGCTGCAGCGGCCTCCTTCCTCGCCCCTCCCCCTCACGTCCCGAGCCCCTAAAGTGCTCCCTCCACGGGCTCTCCACAGTGTCAGCTTACACGCCTTATATAGTCCGAGCAGGCTCCAGCGGCCTGCTGGGACCCGGGGAAGGAGGGGGAGCTGGCCCCTGACTCACCCTGCCGCCCTCCTGAGATTCCAGGTTAGCTTGGGCGAAGCAGTGCCAATTAGCCCCACAGCCCACCCCCGGGAGAGAAAAGAAGTTAGACTTGATGAGAACTTTGCTCACCCTCCCAGTGGCAGGGGCCAGGGTGGGGAACTGACTTGTCTGTTGCCTGTGAGGTCTGCCAGCCGGGAGCCCCGCCAAACCCAACAAGATACCTGCCTCCCAGTGCCTGTGTGTGCTGAGCGTCTCTCTGTGCCTTCTGGTACCTGGCTAACGCTAGTGACCAGATCTGGACCTGCTGGGCCATCTGCAGTGCTGGGTGCGGCCACTCACTTTCTCTTCTGTCCTCACAGGAGCAGGCACCATGGATTCCTTCAAGGTAGTGCTGGAGGGGCCAGCACCTTGGGGCTTCCGGCTGCAAGGGGGCAAGGACTTCAATGTGCCCCTCTCCATCTCTCGGGTAAGCCTAGACTGGGGAATGCACTCCCCAAGGGTTCTTGGGTGCCCATGTTTCCAGCAAATGGTGGGAAGAAACAGCAAGAGCGAGCAAGCTGCTCAGGGGCCAACAGGACACCAGCATCCAGGTCCAAATGGGCCCTTACTTCAAGGACTCCTGGCTAGGTGGATAGTGGAATGGGGAGCCCCCCCCCCCCAGCTGCCCTGCTTTGACATGGTACTTGATGCTATTCCAAGCCCCCTTGGCCATCTGTGAGTGCCAAGGAGAAGCCTATTTTACAATATGGGAGGTTGATGTCTCCAAGAAGTGCTTTAGCATGAAGAACAGTGTGTGGCACCAGGTGCCAGGCAGGACCTAACTTTAATGTCACTGCTATCCAAGGCATAGCAGTTGTCATCCTGCTTTGCCAAGTGACAGGACTTGGAGGGATGGAGGAGCTCAACCAGCAAGTCCCTGGCAGAGCAAGAATATGAACTGAGGCACAAAATGGCTTGTCCTTCCTGTAAGTTTAAGGGGTCTCTTCCCAGCTGAGTGAGGACTGAGCAGGCTGAGACTCAGGTCCTCAGCCTGCTGGTTCTGGTCAGGCTGTAGTGACCTTTGACCCTAAGCAGAGGTGTAGTGAGGCTAGCCTCCAGGATTCTTGTTCCCATTCTTCAGTCTGCCCTGATGGGGGGTGGGGCTGGGAGCTGACTCCTCCCTGTGGCAGGGGGATTGCCTTATAAGCCCAAGAATGTAGCCCCAGCTGGGATGGCCAACAGTGGCCAGTCAACAGAACCCAAAAGGGTTGGCCTAGGTCTAGGCCCCTTAGCGCCATTGGTGGGCCCTTCACCTGATCATCAGTCATTTTGTGTCAGTGGGACTCAAAGCAAACTTTGTGCCAGAGTGGGTGAGGCCAGGGCGCCAGCTTGGTAGCTCTGACTGGCCTAGGGGGTCAAAAAAGGGGCAGGGACTTCCTGCCCTGATAGCCTCCTGCCTAGAGAGGCCCACCCAGCCACAGAGTAGGCATGCAGCTGTTGGCAGGAAGCCCAAGGCAAGCCCAGCCCGAAGGGGCCTGAGAACTTCCCGACACTGCTCAGCCTGAGAGGGGTGTCAAGGCTGCATCTCTCAGTGGGAGCTGGACATCAGATATCGGACATCGAGGCTAGGGCAGGCATACAGACAAACAGGCTGCGTTCTTCCCAGGACCCTTCCCTGGGGCCCTCTTGGAATCCGCCCCAACCAGCAGGGTGACTAAGGCAGTGGGCCCTCCCCCCATGCACATCCTACATCTCCCTCCTCCCGGGAGTGCTGGCCAGTGTGGTGTAGGGCTTGCTTTCTTCCTGGGTAACGATGGCCTCTTAGATGTTGCCTGTTGGAGGCACTCTGGTCCCTGGGTTCCTTTGTCAGCAGCCTTAACGTGTGGGTGGGGCTACCAGCTGAGCCCTGCCCTGGAATGGGTGGGGTGGTCTTTCCTAAATTGGGCCAGCCTGCTATCCCTCCCCTGACCCCAGAGTAGAGGGAGGAAGGAGGGGCGAGGCCTGGCTGTGGGCCCAGGCCTGGAAAATGAGGTAATGTCTGGGATTTGGGGGTTGGGCAGCTCAGTAGAGCTCCCAGGCTGACTCACCCACATCCATAAAGCTGTCCAGCCCCCTGGCTTTTTACCTCCTTAATCTCACTAGCCACCTTTCCCAAAGGGCCCTGCCCCATGCTGCTGTCCCCACTCTGACCACTGTCTTACCCCCACATCCTTCCTGCCCTCCTCACCCCATAAAAGTAGTTCCTCACTCACTCCTCCACTCCCTTTCTGGGAGCCAGCTGCTCCTCCTCCTAGGACCCCCCCCCCCCCACACACACACCCCTGGGTCTCACCCCACACCTCTCAGGAAGCAGGCTGCCTGTAGAGGAAGGAGTGGCTAAACCAGGTTTCCATCTCCTGACTGACTCACCATGACCATGAGTTAAGTCACTTCCCCTCTAGGGTGTCACTTCCCTGTCCCCCTTGTAAGGGACAGATTGGAGTGGGATGAAGGTGAAAGGAGCATGAAGACCCCAGACTTAGTCAAGGCATGAAGGGGTCTTTTTCAGACAGGGTCTGCATTGAACGGTCAGTCCCCCTGCTCAGCGTGCCTGAGTGTTGGCGTTGCAGGTGTACAGTACCAGGCCTGGCACCCAGAGTCTTTTTGTTTTTAATTTCATAAAATTTTAATTAGTTGGTGGTGGCGCATGCCTTTAATCCCAGTGCTCAGGAGGCAGAGGCAGGTGGATCTCTGTGAGTTTGAGGCCAGCCTGATCTAGAGAGTGAGTTCCAGGACAGCCAGGACTGGTTCACGGGGAACCCTGTCTCAAAAAACCAGAAGACAAAAAAAATTATTTTGAGACAGGATCTCTCTGTGTAGTCTTTTTTTATTTTAGAGACAGGGTTTCTCTGTGGCTTTGGAGCCTATCCTGGCACTCGTTCTGTAGACAAGGCTGGCCTCGAACTCACTGAGATCCGCCTGCCTCTGCCTCCCAAGTGCTGGGACTAAAGGTGTATGCCACCAGCGCCCGGCCTTTCTCTGTGTAGTCCTGGCTGTTCTGGAATTCACTATGTAGACCAGGCTGGCCTCGGCTTCCAGAGTGCTGGGATTAAAGTTGCCGTGTGCCGCCACCACCCAGCTCCCCAGAGTCTTTATGGGGAGTTCCTGCTTGTGTGTGAGAGTATTTATCGACCCCTCACTTGTGCCTGTGTAGCATAGGTGCGCTGCTGTGGAGGGCCACATCCTGGCTGCACCTAGTGCAGACTGGATGACTTGAGTTCACATGTTGGCAATACTGTTTTTTCTGAGTATGAGCAGGGTGGATCCCCAGACTCTCTGCAAGCACATTGGGAGATGCGGTGTCAATACTAGGTGTTCTCTGAGTTGCTATTCTTAGCATCTGTTAGCAGGTAAAGAAAGGGCTCTGACTTAGGTGCTCTCTTCTCTGCTAACCTCCCCTTCAGGCACAAAATAGAGCTGTCAAGTCCAGCTCCATTCTGTCCTAGTGTTTGCAGTCTCTGCATCAGGACTGTCCCTAACATTCTCAGAACCTCCTGGCCTTCCCACTGCACCGCTCACCTGAGGATCCTGCTGCCACCTTTGGCAGCCTGTACCCCACTTTTCCTGCTACCCGTGAAGTGTAAATTAAGCCTGCTCTGTGGTGCCAGGCCCTTTGCCAGATGGTTGAGTGGACCTGTGATTTCAGAGCTGTGGGTGACCGATGTGTCTCCAATCCTTTTGGCTTTGAATTGGGAATTTCTGGTCTGTGTGGCAAATGAGGGTATGTAGTAGGCCTAGTGGGGTAGTGCTCACCAACACTGGCTGATTTCTGGTAAGTGGTGAGCTTTGGTCACCCCCCACCCAAAAAAAAAGTATGTGGCCATGGGAGCAAGAGTACATTTATGAAGGCATTCAGTGAATGGGGAAGGGGGCAGGGCAGTCGCTCAGTTGCTCAGATAGATGGGACACTTGTCAGGACCCTGACAGAAGTAACGCTGATCGACCCTATTAGGCCTTTGTAGCCCAGTCTTAACACAGGAGGGCAATCTGGTGGTGAAGTAGCCTCCAGAGCAGACTGGCAGAGCCCTCAAAGGCTGTGGACGCTAGCCTGAGGTGCACTGTGAGGGAGGGTCATAGAGAAGAATAGACAACCAAGCAGTGGAAAGGTAGATGACACAGCTTGGGTGTGGGCCCATGGGCTTCTGACCACTCCTCTCCACAGCTCACCCCTGGAGGCAAAGCTGCACAGGCTGGCGTGGCTGTAGGAGACTGGGTGCTGAGCATCGATGGTGAGAACGCAGGGAGCCTCACACACATTGAGGCCCAGAACAAGATCCGCGCCTGTGGGGAGCGCCTCAGCCTGGGGCTTAGCAGGTATGGGGCCAACAGGATGAAGGGGTGAAGGCAGTCTCTGGTCTGGCCCACTGCCATCACTGCTTTCTCTTCTTCTCCAGAGCCCAGCCTGTTCAGAGCAAACCACAGAAGGTAGGTTGTACAGGAGATAACTAGGCTGAGAAAGGGAGGGGGCTTAGACTTCAGGGTTGACCTGCCCTCCCCAGGCCCAGCCTTGTTACCCCTAAGAGCAGAGGGCAGATGCCAGAAGGGGCAGTGTCTGAGGAACTGAGAGGGGCTGGGAGCTGCCGCACGGTCTGGGCGCCACACGTGCCTGCCTGTCTGTCTGCCCGCCCGCTTCCTCCCACGAGCCTGTGCTGTGTGTGCCTGCCCATCCTTGGTCTCCCTTGGCCCAGAGTGGGTTGAGTTCACTACTTCCAAATGGGCCCCTTGAAATCATAGTTTCCCCTCACCCTTAGCCTCTGCCCAGATGTGTACGTGGAGCTGGACCTGTCACTGTCCTTGGTGGTGGTGACTCCGCTCCCACCTCAGCCCCCACTCCCACCCACCCTGCCTGGCTCTGTCTCTGCCCAGGCCCTGACCCCTCCCGCCGATCCCCCGAGGTATACTTTTGCACCAAGCGCCTCCCTCAACAAGACGGCCCGGCCCTTTGGGGCACCCCCACCTACTGACAGCACCCCGCAACAGAATGGGTATGTCAGCCCTCGCCCACTCACTCCTGTCTATTGTCCACACCGTCCAGTCCTTCCACAAGCACACACAAGCTGCCCGCTACTGCTCAGTCTGTGCTGTACCCCAGCCCCTTAACCGTGTGGCAGCAATCCCTGGCGGCCGGGTAGGCCTGAGGGTGTAGAGCCCCACCTAAGGCTGTCGCTCTTGCACAGGCTCTGCCACTCTGGGCAGCCTGGGGTTGGGGTGTGACTGGGCCAGCTGAGTTACTGCCACCTTGCCTCCCTCTGCACTTCTCTAATTCCCCATCTTTCTCTCCCGCGTCTGTCACTTTATTTGTCTATCTGTCTTATTTCCTTCACAGGTGCAGACCCCTGACAAGTCAGTGAGCCCCCTCTTCCTGTCACTTTTTCCCTTCCTTTGGGCACTTTGGGTGGTAGCCCCTCCCTACCCTGGCTACTCTCCTCCCGTCTCTCATTTACCTACCTACCCTCCTGCCCAGCAGGGCCCTTTGCCTCACCCCCCACCCTTCCCCTCTCTCGCCTGTCACATCAGATCCTGGTGGGGGGGGCTGCCCCTGGTGTTCACCAGAACCAGGGGTTCTGAGCCACACCCTTCCCACAGACAGTTGTTCAGACAGCTGGTCCCCGATGCCAGCAAGCAGCGGCTGATGGAGGATACCGAAGACTGGCGGCCACGGCCAGGGACAGGCCAGTCCCGCTCCTTCCGCATCCTTGCCCACCTCACGGGCACAGAGTTCAGTAAGTGCTGGCCCAGGTCAGGGCGGACTCTCTTGGCCTTAGCCTAGGCCTGACTTTGCCAGGACTCGAGGCTGGGGTGACCCCTGTTTCTCTTGGTCAATGCCTGCCTCTGTCCTCTCAGTGCAAGACCCGGATGAGGACTACATGAAGAAGTCAAGGTAAAAGCGTGGGCTCCCGCCCTCCCTCTAGCCTCCCACTCTTCTTTCCAGCCGCCACCCCGCTGCTCCTGGCCCTCTCCCGCCAGGGCTCTCTTCTCTCCCTGCCTCCTTCCTTCCCTCCACCCCCTGCCTCCTCCACCTCTCCTTCTTTCACTTCCTCCTCCTCTCTCTCTCTCTGCCCCTCAGGGAAAAGTATGTCCTGGAGCTACAGAGCCCACGCTATACACGCCTCCGGGACTGGCACCACCAGCGCTCTGCCCACGTGCTCAACGTGCAGTCATAGCCTGGCCCTTTCCAGCCTGCTGCCCTCTGCTTTCCTTTCTCTGTTACCCTCCCAGGGCACCCATTGGTGCCTCCAGCTTCTGCCTACCGCTTTCATGCCCCTGGTCTGAACCTCCTACTGGCCTGGTCCTGGCAGCCCGCCTGGCACAGGGCCTGGCTTCGTCTGACACTGCCTTCCCTCTTGGCCCTGTGGTTCTACTGTCTGCCAGGTCTGCACTGCCTTGAGCATGAAAATAAACGTTCTCAGCCTCGCTTTCTTTGCCGCTGTCTTCTGTCTTATTGGGTCTGGTTATGTTTTGGGTACGGGGCGTTAAATGGTTTAGACTTGGTGCGGGTCCTGCAGTCTTCTCGGTGGGAGGACATCCCTAACAAAGATGGCTGTGCCTTAGCTTGGTTCTTTTGTATGAGAGGAGACCCAAAGACTGCCGTAGGAACGGGAGCCCCACCCTGCTTCCATACAGCACACCAGATAGCTCTAACCTACTTAGGGGAGGCACCCCCTCCTACCTGTACCCCAGAGGGACCTGGAATCCATCCCAGCCGCTCTCATGCACTTGAGATTCACTCATGGGCCCAGCACAACTGGAGTTAGGGGGTGGGACCATGCCCAGAGCCTCAGCCAGGCAGGGCCTTGAATGGCTGATCTTACAGCCAGGTGCCCAGGACAGAAGCCCCAGCCCCAGCCCCAGCCTCAACTATACCCCAGGAACCCTGGCCTGGTAAGAAAGTGGACTTGGGTGTGAAGAAGGGTGGGTAGCCGCCATGGTCATAGGGGTGGTGGGCCTTTGTAGGCTACCCTGGGCTCTACCCTCTGCACTTTGGGCTCCCTGAGTGCCCCTCTGGATCTACTTTCCTTGGCTGTCAGGCCCCACCACCACCCCCAGCCCCACCAGTCGCCCACCCTGGGCCGTGGACCCTGCGTTTGCTGAGCGCTATGCCCCAGACAAAACCAGCACAGTGCTGACCCGGCATAGCCAGCCTGCCACACCCACGCCTCTGCAGAACCGAACCTCCATAGTGCAGGCTGCAGCTGGAGGGGGCACAGGAGGGGGCAGCAACAATGGCAAGACTCCCGTGTGCTACCAGTGCCACAAGATCATTCGGTGAGCGCTCCCTTCTAACCCTGGTCTTTCCTGCCCTGCAGCCTGGCCTTGGCCCCGATGTATCTATCTGCCCTACCTCAGTTGCTACTCTGAGGAAATTAAGGATCTGGTAGAAGCAGGGGAAGGATCTAGCCTGGAACCTTAGATCTTTTAAAATTTATTTTACTTCCCGAATATAGGTGTTTAGCCTGTGTGTGTATCTGTGCACCAATCGCATGCCTGGTGCGCACGGAACCTTTGGGAAAGGGTGCTGCATTTCCCTGGTGCTGGATGGAGTTGTAGTTGGCTGTGAGCCTTCATGTGGGTGCTGGGACTCAACCCTGGGTCCTGTGGAAGAGCAGTAAGTGCTCTTCACTGCCATCTCAGCAGCCCCCATTCTCAGATGCTTAATCCTACACTTCCTACCATACGCTCCCCAGCCTATTGCAGTGAGGTGCCAGCGGCACCCTGAAGCTGCGTCTCACTTTGCAGCTCTCGGGCTGCTGCTTCCCCAGCATGCATGGTCTCTGCTAAACCACACCTCTCAGGGCCAGTAGGCCACAGTTACCTCCCTCTATACACTGCTCCCTGGAACCCAGCCAAGTCACACAGCCCCTCACAGCCAGATTCTAGAACCTTCCTAGTTGGCCCTGGTGGGCTGCTCTAGTCTCCCATCAACCCTTAGGCAGAGGATTTGTAAAAAGCATCCCCTCCTGACATCCCTGTTTATCCAGGGCTCACAGGCCCCTGCTCAGGCCAAATGGAACAGGGAAGCAGGACAGGGTTTTCACCAGGGTCAGTTGGGGTTTCACCCTCACACTGGGCAGTAGTCCCCCAGGAGTGTCTTGGTAGTCTTAAACTGTCAATTCCCTCCCAAACCAGGGCACCAAAACTGCCGCAGTTATCAGGAGAGTATATAAGGGTTCCCTTTCCATTTGCTCCCTCTTGCTGTAGGATCTTGGAGAAACCACTCCTGTCTTCCTCCTGGGGTGCATACCTCATTTGCATACATTCCTTCTCCCTGCAGGGGCCGTTACCTGGTCGCACTGGGCCATGCATATCACCCTGAAGAATTTGTGTGCAGCCAGTGTGGGAAGGTCCTGGAAGAGGGTGGCTTCTTTGAGGAGAAGGGGGCAATTTTTTGCCCCTCCTGCTATGACGTGCGCTATGCACCCAGCTGTGCCAAATGCAAGAAGAAGATCACTGGAGTGAGTGGGGCTGGCAGGAGGGCAGGTGGGCGGGAGGCTTGAATTCAGCTCAGAGTATGGTCCCAGTAATGGAGGCCTGCATACAGCTCAGAGTATGGGCCCAGTGATGGAGGCCTGCATACAGCTCAGAGTATGGGCCCAGTGATGGAGGGCCTGTGTAACATGTACAGGCCCTGGTTCCATTCCCTGCACAGTCTCGTTAGCATGGTGGCGTTTGTTTCTAATCCCAGAGCTTGGAAAGCAGAAGCAAGAGCATTCTAATAGGCCATTCCGGGTTACACAGTGAGACTCTGTGTGAAGAAAACAAAATGGCATTACTTATACCAGCCAGGATACTCTTTGTCTGAGACAGGGTTTCTCTGTGTAGTCCTGGCTGTCCTAGAACTTGCTCTGTAGACCAGGCTGGCCTTAAACTCAGATCTGCCTGCCTCTGCCTCCCAAGTGCTGGCATTAAAGGTGTGTGCCACCACCACCCAGCTAGCCAGTATACTCTTAAAAGACTAAAATTTTTTTTAGTGTATTTATTTTATGTGTATTGAGTGTTTTGCACCAGTCACACCTAGTGCTGTCAGAGGTCAGAAAGATGGTGTCTTCTGGACTTGGAATTACAGACCTACCATGTGAGTGCTGTAAACCAAACCAGGTCCTCTAGAAAAGCAACAAGTGCTCTTAACCACTGAGCTACCTCTCCAACCTAAAAGATCAAATTCCATTGGGGGGAGGGAGGAAAGCTGGTTGGTGGTGGCCTTTAATCCCAGCACTTGGGAGACAGAGGCAGGTGGATCTCTGTGAGTTTGAGACCAGCCTGGTCTACAAGAGCGAGTGCCAGGATAGCCTCCAAAGCCACAGGGAAACCCTGTCTCAAAAAAAAAAAAAAAAAAAAAAAAAAAAAAAAAAAAAAAAAGCACATAGAAATAGAAAATTGTCACACTGTTGTTTAGGGAATAATGACAAGAACAAGTAGTAGCATCTAGCCAGGTGGTAATGGCATACACCTTTAATCCCAGTACTCGGGAGGCAGAGGCAAGCGGATCTCTGAGTTCAAGACCAGTCTGGTCTACAGAGAGAGTTCCAGGGCAGCCAGGGCTACACAGAGAAGCCCTGTCTTGAAAAACCAAAAAAAAAAAAAAAAAAAAGAAAAGAAAAATTCGCGTCTGTCCGTTCAAGCCCAGGTATTTTCCAAGTATTGTTGATTAAAGCCGCAGGTGCTGGACCTAAGGGCCCTGAGGGCCGCTTGTGCTTTAGCTCTCCAGTCTAGGTTGCAGCTGCTGGTAGAAGTGAAGGGGGTGTAAAAGCCGTGACCGACCAGCTCAGTGTCTACTGCTCCTAATGTACAGAGCTGAGACTGGGCGATAACTAGACAATAAAATACTCCAGGGTGGCAAGGGCAGAAATTCATATGAAAACATTTGATGCAAACCCTGTTTGTCCCTCAAAGGCTAAACACGAGAGCATAATCCAACCAGGTTTTCTCTGCACAAACCTGGCTGCCATCAGAACTGGGCTTGAGGCTTCATTGGTGTGCGTAGCAAGAGTTCAGACCTAGTAGGCAGGTCTAGCCCACTCCCAGGTGCTCTCACGGGGGAGAGGGACTTGCGAGTGACACAGGCTCAAAGCAGGAGCTGACACCTTGCATGGCCGTCGTCAGATGACTTCACCATTACCAGGGCAGGGACTCTTAGCGGACACCTGTCACGAGGCATAAACTGAGGACTCTGCTCTTAAGTCCAGTCACGTACAGTGTTCGGAGCCCCCTCTCATTCATGCTTCAGCCCTCCAGGCTCCCCGTCTTGTCAGTGAGCTCTGGTCCTTTACCACAGCACCTTCCAGACTCCTGGCACCCTTTTACCAATACCCTTCTTTCTCAGCTGAGGGCTAACTGTCACTTCCTCGAGAACCTCCTCATCCTCCTCTTTCAAAAAACACAATTTTTTAATTGTGTAGGCAATTTCGAATGAGGGCAAGTGTCCATGGAAGCCAAATGAGTGTGTCGTATCCCCTGGAACTACAGTTATAGGTTGCCTAAAATGGGTGCTGGAAAGCAAACTTGGGGGGTCCCCTTCAAGAGGCCACATCCATCTCTTCAGTCCTAGGAATACCTTTCTTATTCATTCATTCATTCATTCAGTTAAGACAGGGTTTCTTTGTAATGCTGGCCATCCTTGAACTCTCTCTGTAGACCAGGCTGGCCTCAAACTCAGAGATCCACCTGCCTCTGCCTCTGCCTCCTGAGTGCTGGGATTAAAAGGTGTATGCCATCACTGCCCAGCCCCCAACTCTGCTCTCCCATCAGGCCTTCCTCTCCAGCTACCTTGCTGTGCCATGTCTTTTGTCCCATCTTGCTTCCCTGAGCCACGATGAGGGTTGTTTGATTTAGGTGCTGTGCCCCATTGTAGAAGGTGGTCAGTAAACATTGAACAAGTGGATGGAAGTGGCCTTAAGAGGAAGACAAGCACAAGTGGGAATTCCCCCAGAGAAGGCTGAGGCAGAGGAGTAACTTGTGTGGCAGATAGCACTTAAGACAGAGGAGGAGTCTGGAGCTGAAAGCAGGTCAGATAAGCTTCAGAAAGCTCTGGCGGTGGGGCGGGGGAGTGGAACTGGCTTATCCTGGGGGATTGGGGTGCTAGGCAGAGAGATTGCTAGTCAGTATAGTTTTGATACAGTACAGATGTAGGGTCATCCCAGAGCTTTTATTTCTGAGTCAGCGTCTTTTATAAATTTGGGTTAGGTTTAGTTCAGTGGTAGAGTACTTGCCTAGCACCTAGAGGTCCTTGATTTTTGTCTGGGGCACCAAGAAAAACAGAAGGTTTCAAGTCATTCTCAGTGATCAAGTCAGAACCAGCGTTTAAATCAGTCCAAGTAATCCCCAAGGGACACAGGCTCCACTTGGGTCCATTGAATACCCCATCCGGCCCTTACAAGAACCTGGGGTCCGTGGCTGCAAACGTGGGGCTCTTTTCTAAACAGTTCAACAAGACTGGGTTCAGGCACTCAGTTCCTAAGATAAAGAGCCAGGACTACAAGAGGATAGAGCTGTTGCCAGGTACATAGCCTCTGGCCACGGTGCACTTAATAGTCCCAGGAATGACCAGTCTGACCCCGGGGAGAGCTCATCCACTGGGGCCGATTCTCTAAGCACCCACAGTGGGTTAGGCACTGTTGGAATAGATCCACTCATACCTTCCATGTAAACATGGAAGAGGCAGTAAACAGCTGGTGGAACAAACATTATCTGGGAGTGTGTTTGTGAAGTGATGGTTCCAGGACAGTAGAGGGAGAGGCGCTGCCGGTGTGGGTGGTACAGGAGAGGTGGCATGGCACATTCGCTGGCGTCAGAGTGGGCCCTGTGGAGAGAGTGACGGTTACACAGAAACTTAAAGTCAGAGGTGGGGAGGTGTGAGGAAGAGAGGACCTGTCTGGGCAGGATAGCTGGGATGTAGCCCCAGCACGGTGTGCTTGGTGTGTCAGCGACAGGTAAGATGTTAGTATAGCAGAATTGATGTGTGAGTGAGTGAGTGAGTGAGTGTGTGTGTGTGGGGGGGGAACAGACAGGCCTGTGTGCTGGATCCTGCACGGGACTTGGCAGGATTTTGTTTTTGCTTTTGTTTTTCGAGACAGGGTTTCTCTGTACTGTTTTGGAACCTGTCCTGGAACTCTCTGTAGACCAGGCTGACCTCGAACTCACAGAGATCCACCTGCTTTTGCATCCCAAGTGCTGGGATTAAAGGCGTCCACCATCAACGCCCAGCTAGGACTTAGCTTTTTAAAACACAGGTCTTAATAAATTGAGCAGGCTGTTTGAATGCTGTATCCAGCAGGCCTCTTAACTTTAACCGTGCTGGGCATGTCTTGAAGGTGGAACACTTCAGTGCTCACTAATGAGAGTCATGAGAGAAAGGGGGATTTTGAGTTGGACAGGGTGGCGCACTCCTGAAAACCCAGCCCTCAGAAGATGGCGACAGAGAGCATTAGGAGTTCAAGCCAGCAGGGTTACATGAGACTACAAAAAAGAGAAAGAAGGTGGATTTTTGGGATTTGGCCTGAACAGATGGAGAGGTTGACTGGGAGGAACAGGCTTGGCATAGAAAGTCTGGGAACTGTTTGAGACACAGAGTTGAGAGTTGCCAATGGCGATCCGGAAGCTGTGTATGTGTAAATGTGTGTACAGAGTAGGAGGGCCCCGCCCGCCGCCCGCATTGTGCTCTGGCGGATGGGCCGAACCTGACAGTGACTCTGGCCTCCTCCAGGAGATCATGCATGCTCTGAAGATGACCTGGCATGTGCACTGCTTCACCTGTGCTGCCTGCAAAACGCCTATCCGCAACAGAGCCTTTTACATGGAAGAAGGGGCCCCCTACTGCGAGCGAGGTACCTGGTGGCCTAGAGAAGGCAAGGAGGGGCTGGATGGGGGGACAGGTGTGAATACCCTCTTTTCTGTCCCCATTACCAGACTATGAGAAGATGTTTGGCACAAAATGTCGAGGCTGTGACTTCAAGATTGATGCTGGAGACCGCTTCTTGGAAGCTTTGGGCTTCAGCTGGCATGACACATGCTTTGTCTGTGCGGTAAGATCCCGCCCCCGCCCCCCCGCCCCCGCCCCCGCCCCGCCTCCGCCCCCACCCCGCCCCCACCCGAGTGTGTGTGCGCGCGCGCCACCTGTTCCTCAACACCGATGCCCCTCTCCTACCTGAGGGATGTAGGAGAGGTTACGAAACGGCCTCCCCACTCCCCGCAGCCTCATGTGACTGGACCTTCATTGTCCCTAGATATGTCAAATCAACTTGGAAGGAAAGACCTTCTACTCCAAGAAGGACAAGCCCCTTTGCAAGAGCCATGCCTTCTCCCACGTATGAGTGCCTTCCTCATACTATTGCCACCCCACCCTGCCTGAAGGGTGACAAATCAAGAGTGATCGCCCTCGACATTTCGGGTAGGGCTGGTAGTAGTTGTCCCAGCCCCAACTCCTAGCTGGGTCCTGGGGCTCCCTGAACCCTGTTTCACTGTCTTCACAATCCCCTTGCCTACACGTCACCACCGCCACTCACTGGTGCTGGCCATACTCGGCCCTGTTCATTCCAGTGCCACAATAAACCTGTATCTAGCTGTGTGCTGTGTGCCTCTCTGTGTGTATCTTGATGCAGATGGAAGGTGGTGGGGGTTAGGACAGTTCTTGGAGCCAGTTGGTGGTCACACACAACCTTTAATCCCAGCACTGGGGAGGCGGAGGCAGAGGCAGTCAGATCTCTGTGAATTTGAGGCCAGCCTCGTCTTCAGAGTGAGTTCCAGGACAGGCTCCAAAGTTACAGAGAAACTGTGTCTTGAAAAACAAACAAAAAAACAGTTGAAGACAGCTCTTGGAGCTGAGCCTCTTAGTAACCCTCATTGAGATATGGAGAGTGTGTGATCACTGGGAAGAACACTGTGGACCCCATGTGCTGGGCCCAGTGCCACAGTTGTGAGGGAGTGGGGGCGGGGTGCAGGTGTGAGACATGGATGACAGTGACTGCTGGACAGGGGAGTCAGAGTGCCAGGTCCCCCCCCCATGGGGACCTGAGATGTCTGAGGACAGAGTAGACACAGAGGTTCCTGGGAAGGCAGTGATGGAAGCCGGACCCAGTGACAAGCCCCAGGGACCCCTGGACAGTGTTGCTAGGTATCTAGTGTGTGGCAGAGGCTGCCCTCTCATCATGTAAACTTCACCTGCCTTGCCAGGTACCTGCAATTCTTTTCTTTCTTTTTTAAAATCATTTATTTTATGTACACTGGTATCTTGCCTGCATGTATGTCTGTGTGAGGGTGTCAGATCCCCTGGAACTGGAGTTAACAGACAGCTGTGAGGTGCCATGTGGGTGCTGGGAATTGAACCCTGGTCCTCTGGAAGAGCAGCCAGTGCCCTTTTTCTAATTTAAATTCTTTAATTACTACTCATATTTACATATCCATCTCCCCATTCCCTCGCCCTCCAGCCCTCCAGCCCTCCCATCCTCCCATGTTCCCAGCAGCCAGTGCTCTTAACCACTGAACCATCTCTCTAGCCTGCAGTCCTTCCTTCCCTCCCTCCCACCCTCTTTCTTTCTTTCCTGCCTTTCTCTCTCTCTCTCTCTCTCTCTCTCTCTCTCTCTCTCTCTCTCTTTCTTTCCAATTTTTCAAGGCAGGGTTTCTCTATTTAGCCCTGGCTGTCCTGGAACTCAGTAACTGCCTGCATCTGCCTCCCAAGTGCTGGAATTAAAGGTGTGTGCCACCCATGTGTAGCTGGGCGGTGGTGGCGCATGCCTTTAGTCCCAGCACTCGGGAGGCAGAGGCAAGTGAATCTCTGTGAGTTCGAGACCAGCCTGGTCTACAAGAGCTAGTTCCAGGACAGAGCCTGGCTAGCTCAGTCGGTAGAGCATGGGACTCTTAATCCCAGGGTCGTGGGTTCGAGCCCCACATTGGGCGCCAACTCTTATGATTACCGCGTGCGCCCAGAGATGAACTGTAGTCCGTGATGGTAAGATTTCTTTATTCAAGAAAGCACCAGGGCAAAACGCAGGCCAGAGCGAGGTCACAGGAACCCAGCTGCGCGGCCAGAGAGAAGGGGCTAGGATCTCCACGTGCAGCCCTTAAGAACCTTCCCTTACGTCACCCCAGCTTTCCTTCACCCCGCCCATAAGGGCGAGTCCCAGGTCCACCTGGCACCTGTCCCAGGACTATTGGGCGGGGCTGGGGTGTCTCCCTACACCCGTGCCTATTTCTTTAGGAGTTATTTTTATGTCTGAGTGTTTGCCTATAAGCATATATGTGTACCACTTGCATACCTGGTGACCTGGAAACTAAAAGAGGTCATTAGATTCGATTCTCTGGAACCGGAGTTATAGATGATTGTTAGCTACCATGGAGTGCTAGGACCAAACCTCGGTCCTCTGCATGACTGCTGAGCCTTCTTTCGGCTTGATGTAGTTGCTTGTTTGTTTGGGTTTTGAGACAGGGTCTCTCTGTACAGTCCTGGCTGGCCTAGAGTTTGCTATGTAGACCAGACTGGTTTCTAACTCACAAAGATCCACCTGCCTCTGCCTCTGGAGTACTGAGATCAAAGGCTTGTGCCACCATGCCCAGCCTTGTTTGTTTTTTGAAACTTGTTGCTATTCTGTATCCCAGGCCGGCCTAGAACTCATTGTTACCTGGCCAACTTCAAATTTAAGTTGGTTCTCATGTCTTAGCCTTGCCAATACAGGTTGCAGTATGAGGAATCTATCACACCCTGGGATTCTTGGTTACCTTTTCTTTTTTTTTTTAATTTTGTTTTTGTTTTTGTTTGAAACAAAGTTTAATGTGTCCTAAGCTGGCCATGAACTCACTATGTAACCCAGGGAAAACCGTCAACTTCAAATTACCCTGTCTGTAGAGTTCTGGGATAACACCTAGTTTTATGGGATGCTGAGAATTGAACCCAGGATGTGTATGGGTTCATGTGTATGGGTGTACATGCCTGGTGCCTGTGGAGCCCAGAAGAGAGCATTGAATTCTCTAGAACTGGGCTTACACATGATTGTGAGCTTGCCGGGGCGTTGGTGGTGCACGCAAAGGCAGAGGCAGGCGGATCTCTGTGAGTTCGAGGCCAGCCTTGTCTCCAGAGCGAGTGCCAGGATAGGCTCCAAAGCTACACAGAGAAACCCTGTCGCGAAAAAAACCACATGATTGTGAGCCACCATTTGGGTGCTGGGAATTTCTGGAAGAGCAGCTGGTGCTCCTAACCACTGAGCCATTATTCCTGCTGTATTTGTTTTGGTGGATTTCATTAGAGGCACATCAATCCCAGGGGTTCCTACTTCCCATGATGCCCTCTGCCATCCTAGAGGGGCTGTCATCTCGTCTCAAGCCTGAACAGGTGAGGAACTGAAAAGGGTGCAGGTCAGAGCAGCCTAGTGGACTCATGGCCAGGTGTTCTTTGGAGGTCCCTGTCTTCATTCACGCTGATCCCCTTTATGGGAAAAAAAGTCTCAGAGGGCTGCTCTTGGCTATCCTGCAGAGCCCAGAACATCTGGTATATAGGAAGAGTAAATGTTTGTTTAATGGATGAAGTGTTACGGATGTTTAGGAGATAGTTCTAGGAAGCAGCTGAAGATTCAAGCCTAGATTCACCGTAGCTTCAACTCAGGAGTGAACTTGGGCCAGAGACAGGGCACTCAGTATAAATGCTTGTAATTAACGCCTGGGGAGAGCTGAGGCACAGGCCCCAGCAGGTAACATCAGGAGTAGAGCAGGTAGGATGTGTCTGTCTTTCAACGCAGACACACTGGGCATATTAAACACAGCATCTTTCAGTTCACAGAGAAATGTACTCTCATGCTTCTCTTGAACTGTGAAGCCCTCTCAGTCCATCCTCAGTTTCCATGGATACCAAAGAGCAGGAACACAGGGTGGGTGGCAGTTGCTACCAGACGCCCTTCTGGGGGTAGCCACCCCTTGTCCTGAACACAGGACTGCCATGTCCTCCAGGCAGTGAAGCCAGATTTGCCAGATTAGCAACAATGTGTGCAGGTTCACGTGTTTTGTGTGAGAGCTGGTTTTTAGTATTAGCAGCTGCATCTTATTTTTTTAATCCTGTTTTAAAAATAATAAATGCTGGACAAAGCCAGTGCGAGGATAGCTAGGGACTCAGTGCAGAAAACTGACAAGGGACCCAGAACAACAGAGCTGGGCACAGAAAGCAGAGGGAGCCGCCAGGGACAGCATGACAGCCTGCAGGGCACTCCTGCAGGACCTCCACACAGGCCAAGAGCATTTCCAGAAGTTGCCAACAATGTCAACCAGGCAGATAAGGCCAAGGAGTCCCCATGGTATTTCAAAACAAGGTGACATTTGCCAGATCAGTTTAGCAAAAGAGCTGGGCCACTGCCAGGATTAAAGAGGAACAGGTGTATGTGTGGAGAGCGTGCAGACAGCTCTTAAGAGCCGGGGGAGGGGGGGGCACAATGGACGACAGGAGGACAAGAGGCCCTGTCAGCTAAGCACTAGATATGGGTAGGGAGCAGGGAGATGGCTGCAGGAGTGTGAAGACAGAAAGCTAGAGGGCTCGAGGGGTATGAGGAAAAGCACCAAGGGCTGCAGCTGAGGAAATCTGGAGTAGGGAGAGCTTCCACATACTAGTCTGCATCCCAGGCACTGTAGAGCAAGTGTTTGGGACCTAGCTCCTCCGTCACCTGCTAAGAGTGATGGTTCAAGCCAGGCATGGTGGGTGACACAGGTCTGTAATCCCAGCACTCTGGGAAGCCGAGGTAGGAGGAGGGTGGGAATTCAATGGCAGACTGCTACAGAAAGAGCTGGGCAGGCCAGAGCTGCACTTAAGATCCTCTTTAAAAACTAAGAAACCTGGCTCAGAGAGGCAAAGGTGACACATCCAGAGCCACCCATTGGGAATGACCAGAAATTGCTATTCTGTGGACTAGAGGTGCAGGGGCTTCCCACTGAGCCCCAGGACCTCTCCCCACCCTTTCACAGCCTACCCCCACTCCCCACTCCCACCCCCAATCCAGGGCTGCTAAGATCACCCTGTTCTCAAGCTGAAGTGTAAGGCTGTGCAGCTGGAAATGAATGTCTTTATGCCAGGCAGGAGAGGCCATTAGCTCCCTTGGAGAGAGTGCAGTGTCCCCAGCCAACAGGGCAGAGTCCATAGTAGGGGTCCGCGTGGGCAGCAGGTGAGGGAGGGGTTTTTTCCTTCTTTGAGCAACTCGAACTCATTTGCAGTCAGCAGGGAGGGTGGCAGAGGGCGAGGGACTGTTCTCCAGAACGGATGCTTCTGTCTTCAGGGCTCAGCCCCACATGGCCTGGGTACACACAGAAGGCACATACCCGCCTCTCCAAGCCCTGCTACAGGAAAGGAATGGAGGCAGGCGTTGGTAAAGGGCCTGTTGCCTGCCCACCCAGGGAGCAGTACACAGAGATCCACAGCCACCCGTGAGAATACTGGAAGGGGCCCCTTCTCAGTGCAAGGAGAGGCTCAGTCTAGATTCCAGGGCCATCCTAATGGGAATAGATGCTTTTCCAGCTCAGAGCCAGGAGAGAACTTGGGAGGAGCAAGAGCCTTTTGCTCAGCCAGTAGGTCAACTCAGGTTTCAGCCACATCCCTGGCCACCAACAAAGATGACCAGCACTTAAGGGACCATGTAGATGAGGAAGGATTATTGCTGAAATTCAAACTCATTTAAGGGAAAAAAAAAAAAAGATAATTTTCCAGAACCAGTTGGTGGCTTCAGCGGTGGCTGGTGCCAGATACAGGTGATGGTGGCTTACTCTTTTTCTCTTGGCTTTGCCTCCTCATGGGCATACCCTGTAAAGGCCCTCAGAAACACCATTGAACTGACATGGGCCACAGGTCCGGTCCACAAGGCCGGGATTACTGGGTGCTGGGAAGATCAGAGGAAAAGCAGGAACAGTGAGGAGACTGGAGCACGGATGTGGAGCACTGCCGCCCCTCCATAGCCGTGCCTGTGCTCCCTGACTGCATCCCAGACCTCTCAGCCTAGCTTCTGGAACTGCTGACCAAATTGTTGGGTGTTTAGTCCATGATCAAGGAAATTCCTGTGCTGGGGTGTGTGTGTTTTGTGTCTGCGTGTTTGTGCTATGCTGAAATAACATGGACTTTGCCACCCAGCTGTGTACCTCTAGGCAAGACATTGCCCCTGCAGCAAACACATGGAGAGCACCTACTTGTGTATGTTTGCTCTTCAAGCACTTCCTAGATACTTCTGAAAAAAATCAACTAACTACCACACCAGACATCCCTCTGATCCTAGCTACATGAGAGGCCGAGGCTGGAGGACCACAAATTCAAAGCTTGCCTGGCTACAGGGCGAGTTGCAGGCCAGTTTGGGAATTTTGTTTTTTTAATGGTTTTTCGAGACAGGGTTTCTCTGTGTAGCTTTGGAGCCTATCCTGGCACTCGCTCTGGAGACCAGGCTGGCCTCGAACTCACAGAGATCCACCTGCCTCTGCCTCCCTAGTGCTGGGATTAAAGGCGTGCGCCACCAACGCCCGGCCAGTTTGGGCAACTTAGTGAGACCTTGTCTTGAAATAAAAAGGGTCCTAATGATACAGCTCAGATCAGATTACTTGTAGGCAAATCTGTGGGGCATTTTCTTGATTAATAATTGATGTGGAGGACCCCGCCCACTGAAGGGGTGCCATCCTTTGGGAGGTGGTCCTGGTTTGATTAAGAAAGCAAGGGTCAGGAAGAGCAATGTGGTAAGCAGCCTCCAGGTCTCTGCTCTGACTTGCCCTGGTGATGGACTATAACCCAAGAGAGGAAATAACCCTCTCCTCCCCAAGTTGTTTTGGGTCGTGGCGTGTATCACAACAACAGAAAGCAAACTACAGCAGCTCCAGTGCTGGGGGAGCTGGGTAAGCACACTGAAGCCAGGCACGCTGGTGATCTCTGATGAGATGGGAACTTGAGACACAGACTCTGTCTCAAAACAAAGCAAAACAAACCACACACAGGCGCTCCAAATCTGCCTAAGGTCACACCAATGGCAGGGCACAGTTGGGTGAGGACACTGGTGTTGTGAGTAGGGCTAATGTGCTTGGCCCAGTGCCAGGGCGGATGCCTAGGAGGGGGCACTTTTGAAGGTGCGCTAGGTAGGATCTCAAGGGGAGGGGGAGGCCGGGGAAGGCTCTGCCAGCTGATGCTGAAAAGTTTCAGCCTGCATGCTCCTGCAGGGTTGAAACCTCTGGGGTGGGGGTGGGGGGGCTGGAAGAGGGGGGCTGCCAGGAGGAAGAGAAAGGAGTTCCCATGTTCTAAGTTGCCATCTAAGTTGCCTTTGTTCTCCTAACAGGGTCTCAAAAGGAAACCCAAAAGGGGGAAGTGTTTCAGCCAGAGGCACACAGCAGGGAGCAGGTTTCTGAATCTGAATCCTGTCTCTTCTCATCTTTTCCATTCTAGGGACCCAAAAGCCACGGGACCAGCCTCCCAGTGTGTGTGGGGAGCTCTGGGGGTGGGAGAAACCGACATGTCAACGATTTGAAGGGTGATCAATGCCAGGGGTGGCAGACAGGAAGCCTGGTGGGAGGACCTCCAAGGAGCCACCTACCAAGACTGGGTGTGGTTTTCAGGGGCAATGAAGCAGCTGCAAGGAGGCAGGGTCTCTGAGAAGTGGTCATCCTCTCACAGATACAGTCAAGGGAACAGCTACAATAGAGTGACTGAATTTGGTAATTTAAAATGATGACCTTGGCCGCAAAAACACCAAGAGACTTGATGGCTAGGGCATAAGGAGGAAACACCATGCTTATAAGCAGTGGAACACTCCATCCCTTGAAAAGAAAAGGCATGTAGGGCTGTGGGATTTATGCACTACTGAAGTGTATAGGGATCTAACACTGGCTCAGCTGTATCTCCAGTGCTGAAACTGTTTCATCTCTGGGTGTGTGTTTGTTTTTGAGACAGGGTCTCTCTGTGTAGTCTGGCTGTCCTAGAGCTTAGTCAGGCTTGTCTCAAACACACAGAGATCAGCCTGCCTCTGCCTCTCAAGTGCCAGGATTAAAGGTGTGTGCCACCGTTCCTGGCTACTGGTTTTTTTGTTTTTGAAACAGGGACTCTTGTAGCCCTTGAGCTCCCTGTGTAAGAGAGAATTATCTTCCTGCCACCGGCCCTCTCCTAATGCTGAGATTAGAGTCACAGTCATGCCTACCAGGCCTGAGATGGGGAGCCAAGTATAGTGGCTCATGCCTGTCACCCCAGCATTCTTACATGGAGTTTGAGGCCAGCTTGGATTACAGGGTAAACGCTGTCTCAAGTAACAAAAAGTAAACGAGGGTATAGTGGGAGGGCACAGCTGGCCAGGACAGCCAGTTGCCCTGAGTCACATCCTTGGAACCATGGTGGAAGAAGAGAATTTACTCCTGAAAGATGTCTTCTAATCTCCACAGGAAGGCTGTGGCCATGTGTGTGCCTGTACTCACACAAATACTCAAAGATAATTTTATTTGTTGGTTTTTTGAGAGCAGGTTTCCCAGCTGGAATTAAAGATGTGCACCACTCATGCCATAAAACAAACAAACAAACAAACTGGGAAAAGCTAAGCGGTTGGGTGGTGGTGGTAGTGATGGTTTGATTCCAGCACTTGGGAGGCAGAGGCAGGTGGATCTCTGTGAGTTCGAGGCCAGCTTGGTCTACAGAGTAAGTTCCGGGACAGCCAGACTACACAGAGCAACCCTGTCTTAAAAGCCAAAATAAATAGGTAAATGAAAATGGGGAAGGAGGGCTGGAGAGAGAACTCAGCGGTTAAGAGCTTCTAGAAGTCCAGAGTTTAATTCCCGGCCAGAGTTTAATTCTCATCTTTTCCATTCTAGGGACCCAAAAGCCACGGGACCAGCCTCCCAGTGTGTGTGTGGGGAGCTCTGGGGGTGGGAGAAACCGACATGTCAATGATTTGAAGGGTGATCAATGCCAGGGGTGGCAGACAGGAAGCCTGGTGGGAGGACCTCCAAGGAGCCACCGGCATCCACATGGTGGCTCACAACCACCTATAATAGGCTCTGGTGCCCTCTTCTGGTGTGCAGGTATACATGCAAAGAACTCATACATAAAACATGAGTAATAAAACATTTTTAAAAGGATTTGTTTTGGGGCTTGAGAGATGGCTCAGAGGTTAAGAGCACTGGCTGCTCTTCCAGAGGTCCTGAGTTCAATTCCCAGCATCCACATGGTGGCTCACAACCATCTGTAATGAGATCTGGTGCCCTCTTCTGGTGTGCAGGCTGACCACTTTATACATAATAAATCTTTAAAAAAAGGATTTATTTTTTAAAATGGGGGGAGGAGGAAAGCCAGCTAGGAGTAAAGGGGGAGCATGGAGGACAGTGGGGCAGGAACAAATGACAGCAAAAGCAATGTCCCATATAGTGACGGGACCGGCTACTCTGTATGCTAACCTAAAGATTAAAGACAAAAAGAAAGAACTTGGAGTTTTGTTTATTTTGAGGCAGAGTCTCATAATGTAGGCCAGGCTGGCCTGGAACTCACAGAGATCTGCCTGCTTCTGCCTCCCCAGTGCTGGCATTAAAGGCGTGAGCCATCATACCCAACCACATAAAATATTTTTAAAAACTGAGCAGAACAAAAAAAGGTACAGATGGGAGGTGAAGTAGGCGTGCCCAGAGCCGGTTGGTAGGCTTGTGGGAGGCAGGGATCTGGGTGCCTCTGGGTCTGCTTTTGGGATATGAAATGCACTAAGCAGGGTGAGAAAGCAGAAAGAAGCAGGAAGGGCGGGGCCAGAGATGCTGATGCCTAGTCCTGTGCCCGAACCTCTAAGCCTCCCCGCTCCCCAGGAGGGCACTCTTCACAGACTCAAGCTCTGACCCCACTCTGGCTTCTGACCCTTTCTTTTCCTACCTCCGTCATCACCATTACATCCCACCTGCATCTAGGGCCCATGGGCCTAGGACTGACCATTCCCCGGCCTCATTATAGGTGTGAGTGGTGGGGAAACTGGGATGGTGTGTGTGTGTGTGTGTGTGTGTGTGTGTGTGTGTGTGTGTGTGTGTGTGTGTGGTGGGCACCCAGAGCTCCTGAGGCAGGGCCTGTGAAATGTGGGATCTTAAAGCCTCCCCCCTTCATCCCAGTCCAAAGCATTGCGGTGAGCGTACACACTGGCTTCGTGGCTAGATGACTGACCAAATCAGAGCAGGAGACTACTCACTGAAACCACCTCCTCTTCACAGATTAGCCCCAGTAGAGCTTGGCCAGGCTCTGGGTTCTGGCCCCTCCCTGGGGAAAGGGTTGATGGTGATGGACAGGTCTTCTGGAGCTGCGGGCTGCGGGGGGGGGGGGGGGGGCTCCAGCGTCCTCCATTCCACAGGAGAGAGTGCCGGGAGGCCTTTCTGTGCCTCCACTTACCCATAGGAGACTCTGTGAGGCCCAGGCCTTTCTGCGCTCAGAGCTTTGGGAAATAACAGACGCCAGAAAGTTCACCCTGGAGTGTCTTTGGAGGTTCTCTGCCTTGGAGACCCTACTTGGAGTTCCTTAGGAGGTACGGTGTTTGGAAAAGAAGAATGATTTCCTAGACACCCATCCAGGAGGAAGAAAATGACTGGGATGGCCAGGTGATGAGCTGGGTGGGGTAGAGTGGCTGAGACAAGGTCATAGGGCAGGGATGGAGGGAGGGGTATGGTCAGGGAGAGGGGTCTGAGCGGGATTCAGACAGGCTGGCATAGCTAGAGGGGGTGTGCTGTGTTAGCTGGGACAGGACTGCTTTTGGCCCTGGGAGTGACGACGGTAGACCAGGAGGGGTCCTCACGGAGGAAATGGGCTATTGACAACCCAGGCTTGGCTTGATGGGGAACTAAATTGGAGCAGGGACAGGGTAAGGACCAGAATGGGTTTAATGTAGGGTGGGATGGACCTGGGAATGAGGTGAGGTTCGGCTGGAGTGAAATCAATCAAGGGGCTCAATGGACCAGTTATTCTGGGGAGGCAGAGAGGGGTGAACTTGGGCCTGGAATCTTGGTGGGTTTAGAATTTAGGGAGAGGGTGTCTACTAGGTTGGGGACTAGGACAAGGCAGGTTCATGGGACTGGCCCTGGGAGCAGAGTGGGAGCTTAAGGTCCGGGTACAGGTCAGCGGGGCAAGGGGCATGGGGGCGCCCCGGGGCAAGCTGGGAAGGGGGGGTGGACCTCCCCCTGGGCCGGGCCTGGGCGGCGCTAGGACCGAGCGAGCGAGCCGAGGGAGTGAGCCGGGCGGAGCCAGCGCCCCCCGCCCCCGCCGGCCGGCTCCCCTCCCCCGGCCGCTGGCTCGTTCGCTCTCAGCGCTGCAGAGGCTCTGAGGCGGCCGCGGCGACTCCCTCATCCCCTCCCTCCGGTGTCGGTCGGTCCGTCCGTGCGTCTGTCCGTTCGGTCTCGGTCCGGCCCGCAGCATGGCCGGCGTGAGCTTCAGCGGCCACCGCCTGGAGCTGCTGGCGGCGTACGAGGAGGTGATCCGGGAGGAAAGCGCGGCCGACTGGTGAGCCCCCGCCCCCGCCCCGCCCCCGGCCCTTTGTCCCCAGGCCGCCACCGCGCCTTTGTTTCTCGGAGGCTCTGCCACCGGGAAGGGAGGGGGATCTCCCGAAATGGTGCAACGGCCCGGGAGAGCCGGGGAGGGGCTGCCTTTGTGCGAGCCGGGGGAGGGGCCGGTCGGGCCAGGCGGGGCGCGCGAGCCGGGGAGCCCCGAGGCCGCCCTGGGCGCACTGGGGGCGCGGGAGCCGGACGCCTGCCACGCGGATGTGGAGCTCAAAGGTGGGGCCCGGGGTCCTACGGCCCCGCCGGAGCCCATCCCCTCCCCCCCAGCCTCCCTCCACGGGCCCGGGGGACAGGTGTGCACGGGCCAGCCAAGGGCACCTTCGCCACCTTCGAGCGGGCGAGGACCGGGTGGGGACGGGGCGGGGACCGAGCTAGCGGAGCTGGAGCAGCCTGGCCGGCCACAGCACAAAGGAAAGCTAGGGCGGGGGAGGAGCGCAGAGGGCCGGGGGCCAGCGTGCCCCGCCCACCAGGGGCTTCTCAGGGTTGTCTCCCCCCACATCTAGGTTAGGGTGTGATAGAAAGGGGCGCACGGCCACATGGCAACCACGAAGTGACTCCTTTATCCCTCCCGGATCGCAGAGGAAGAGAGGTAGGGCTGAGCCCTTCTCTCCCCTTCTGAAGGAGGAGATCGTTAGGGACTAGGCAGCTAGGCAGGAAGAGACCCAGGACATGGACCCAGGCAGCTTGTCTAGAAGGCCAGCTAGGAGGAAGCATGGTGGGAGCCCCCGCTGAGGGATACCACGATGAGTAGATCTCTGGGACCCTAGCCTCTTCACTCTACCAGGGGCTGTCAGCCTCTTATTAGGGTGGTATGAGTGGACCTGCGTCTCTCCCCCTCCCCAGCTGTTATCCTCCCTGAGGTGGAGGAGGGTTTAAACCACCTGCTCAGCGGCTGAAGCCCCAGGGTGTCAGGCAAACCAAGGGGTTTGATGCCCCATTCTGAACACAGCCCCCAAGTGTTCTTCTTAGGGAGCAAATCTCCATTTTGCATTTAGGTCTCTTCACCTCATCAGACAGAAAGTAGGCTCCTCTTGAGTTGGGGCTGGTCTGAGGACCCCAGTTGGGCTGGCCACACTCTGGGAGGGCAGCCAGGTAGGGGGCCTGGAGGAGGGAACAAAATAGCCAGGCCTCCATGCCATGGTACTGCAGCACTGGCGGGCAGCCAGGCCCAGAGGGATGGACTCAGGAGACAAGTTCTTGTGTCTTGCAGGTCAGTTATAGGAGAGGCTGAACAGGCCAAGCAGGCAATCCCCACATTGTTGTCCCAGCCCTGTCCCTGGGGGGCTGAGATCATGGGAGGCAATCTGGGCAAGTGGCCTGCTTGGACTGGTGGAAGAGCTGGTTTGGGGATATGGCCCTGCCTGAGGAGAAACACTGACTGGAACCCTGCCTTCCTCCCCAGTCTAGGGGGGGTGTAGGCAGCACCCCAAATCTCTTAACCCCTCAGAAGCAGACACTGGCAGTACAATGCTGGGCCTATCCAACTCCTGCTGCCCCGCATCCTGCTCAGCAGAGGCCGGGGCTTTCACCACCAGCAACATCCATGTGGCCAAAGGGAGTTAGTTATGCATCCTTGGCATGCGTCAGCCCCATCTGGGTGGTGTGTGGGACACACACACACAGCTGCACATATACACCCCTGGAATGCATATATGTTTGCTTCCTCCCAAGGGCCTAACAGCATGTTGTGAACAGGGTGTGAAGATCACATTTTACAGAAGATGGCATGATCCTTCCCAGCTCTTATCACACAGCCAGGAACTGAGTGAGGTCCCAAGGTTCAGTGCAGGCCCTGCAGGAGGAGGTCCTGGGTCCAAATGTTGGGGCATGAGTATTTGGTGTCTGTCTTTGAATGTGGGTGTGGTGGAGCTTAGGGAAGCTGAGCCCTAGGTGGCAGGGTCTCTTCAGAGGACCACTGCCTTGCGCTGGAAGCAGAACACTGGGGAAGTCAGATTGTGCATTTGGAAAGGCCAGCAGCACCCTGGTTACGATATGATTCATTGTGTGAGAAGTTCCTGCTCTTCTGAAGCTTCTGAGAGAAGAGGGGGCTGGGCACAGCCCCTGCAGGGTTTCCAGGGCCTTTCCAGCTCTAGCTCCCTGACAGTATGCTGGTCCTCAGCCTTCCACTCCTAGCAGGCCTGGAGCTGCTGAAGTCCCACTCTCACCTTGCCCTAGTCTCGTGCCTGTGGCTTAGATGGTTGATAAGAGTTTGTGCCAACATTACAAATCCCTACAGTGGTGCTACTTTGAGCTGGACCCAGGACGGAGACAGCAGTTGGTATTAGCAGAGTCAGAGTTTTGCCTTCACAGAACTGACATGACAGTCTGTGGCAGTCACTGTCTCCAGGGTTTAATGCTACCGAGGGGAGCACATCTACAGTCCCCTCATCCACGTTTACTTTTTTGCTTGCCTCCCAGTTCCCACCAGCCGGTCACCAGGTGCTTGTGGTATGGTAGAGAGACGTTGTCCAGCAGGGTCTGGGGCTAGAACAGATGTCTGTGTTAGCGTCATGGGGCGTGAAACTCAGGCTGAGGCTGCCCACGGAGCTGGCAGTGTCACCCTCAGTGGTCTTCGTGTACAGATAAAGCACAAGGCAGGTTAGGGCAGGACGTAGTCTTCAGAACTGAACTCGGGAGCCAGTGTGGCCTCAGTGTGAGGAGGAACACCACGGTCATTTTTGAAAAGTGGGCTGAGCAGAGCTGAGTGACGGAAGGCTGGGACTGAATGTTGGAAGGAGGGCTGTGGCCCTAGCAGGGAAGAGGGGCTGCTTGGAGGTGGGTGGGTGGGTGGGTGGGCCTCGGAGAGTCTTGAAGCTGAGACATACAGCCTATCACAGATAGGTGTGATGTTCAGAGCATGTCTGGGAAGAAACCAGGGTTCCTGGTGCTGCCTCTGTGAATAGAGAGGGAGACACGCTGTCTCTTTGAGGGCTCTTTGTTCCTGGCCATGGGTTAGGGCAGCCTGACAGGTGGTGGGACAGCTGTGCTGGGAGGCAGCTGTCGGGGCAGCGGCTGGGGCAGCAGTTGCACCCGGGGCTCCAAGCCCACCTGTGTCTCTTTGTGGAGAAAAGCAGGGAGGGGTCCAGGAAAGGGAGGGGCTGCAGGGGGCCCACTTGGTGTCTTAGCGACTAGGGCTGACAACCTCTGGGGGATGGGTTAGACCTCGCTCTTCCTTTTTGTCCCCCCCCCCCCGTTTCCTTCTCCACCTCCTCCCCTCTTCCTCCATTTTCATTTTCTTGTGTCTCCACTTCCCCCCGTCTCTCATCTGTTCTCTCCCTCCTCTTCTCTTCGTCCTCCTCTCTGCTCCTCCCCTTCCTCCGTCTCCCCTTTCCCCCTTCTCACACACCCCAGCCTCCTGACTTAGCAGATGGGAAATGGGAGTTAAGACAGGGTCTGAGACCTTCTCAATCTCAGGAGCCAAGCTCCTCTTCTCCATGTGTCCCCGGCCTGTGCCTGTGTCAGGATGGGTTCTGCGGGTGGGGAGAATCTCTACATTACCTCCCATGAAATGGACGCTATAGGACGCCTGCCGAGAATGAATACAGAGCAGAAAAGGCTAGGAGGGAAGGAAGCCATTAGTTTAGCTTTCTGGCCAGCCTCAGTCTACATGGCAGTCCTAGGAGGCTTCAGCTAGGGCAGAGGCAGCCTAGGAGTGAGAAGACCAGGAGATCTTAGGGTTAGAATCTGGGAGTGATCAGTGACCTCATCCCCATCTCAGAAAGGGAGAGATTGAGTCTGAGGATGTCCCTGGGGTCCTTTGTGTTCGAGGAGAATACAGCTCTGGTGGGCTGGTTTCTGTGCCAATTGCTGGGTTGCCATGGTTACCAAGGGATGCCCAGCATTGAGCACCAGATTCTTCTCCTCCTCCCTCCAAACAGGGGGAGGGGCAGCGGGTACCAAGGCATGCACCAGGTAGATTCCTGGCTCTGGCCAATGAGGGATGAGAATCATGGTCGCCAGGGAACGGTAACCAAGGAACCGTTGCCTTGGAATCTCCATCGCACACCCGCTCCACTGGGTTGTGGGCTGCCAGGGCTAAGGCCGGACGCTGAGCTGACTAGGCAGAGATTTCTCCCCCACTACTCCCTGACTGCCATTTGACCCAGGTCTCCGGCTCAGCGGAAATGATGCCTGGCCTTGTTGTCACAACCAGCTGACAACCAAAGCTTTCCCCCTTCTTGTCCTGCTCTGCCCTGCCCCCCTTCCCATCACTCTTCCTCCCTCATGCCTTCTCCACCCAAAATTGGCTGCCTAGGACCTGACAGTTCTGTGAGCCACCCCTCCCTCTCCCCAGGGCTCTGTACACATACGAGGATGGCTCCGATGACCTCAAGCTTGCAGCATCAGGAGGTAAGAATTCCAGCCATCCCTTTTCCTTCCTACCACCTACTCGGGTGGTTTGTTCCCCTCCCTGGCTGCAGTCCACCTTCCTGCCTCCATGCAGCAGACCCACACTTGTCTGATGGTGCCCTTCCTCTTGTCGTCCCCTGCATTCCTCAGAGTGTAGAGGGAGGGAGCAGTTTCCTGTTTGACTTCTGGGAAGGCACAGTGAGAAAAAGCAACTTGCCCAGTATCACACTGCTAGGGAAGGGGCCTGGTAGGGTGGCCCAGCTCAGTGCTGCTTTCTCCAGAGCTAGAAGAGTTCCTTAAGGAAAGCTCATTTACCTTGCTGGGCGCTAGTACCTGGTAAGACATGGGAGGTGTGATCACTGAGAAATGCAGATGTGTGAACAGCCAGCCTTTCAGTCTCATCTCAAGTCAGGCCCAGGAGGGTTCAGAGGCAAAGCCAGAATCCTGTCCACCCCTTCACCTCATTACACAGAGACCTGGGCCTTTAGCTCACAGAATAGAAATACCCTGGGGGTTTTAGGCCCTTTGCAGGGTCAAGGGTGTAGGACACGGAGAGCCCTGACACCTTCCTGGTTTCCCCAGAAGGGGGTTTGCAGGAGCTTTCTGGCCACTTCGAGAACCAGAAAGTGATGTATGGCTTCTGCAGCGTCAAGGACTCCCAGGCGGCCCTGCCAAAATATGTGCTCATCAACTGGGTATGCAGCTGTGGGATGGCGCTGGGAGCGGAAGGCCCAGAGCGGTCACATTCCACCCCTGGCCACTGCTGGGGAGAATCCCACTAGTTCCTGGGAAGATAGCCTGGGCCTGTGGGCGATTGGGCCTGCAGGCGATTGGGCCTGCAGGCTGAGGTCTTCTTCCTGTCCCTTGCTGAACCCTCTTCCCTGGGTGCATTGCAGGTTGGTGAAGATGTGCCTGATGCCCGGAAGTGTGCTTGCGCCAGCCATGTGGCTAAGGTGGCTGAATTCTTCCAGGTGTGTGGGGACTGGGTACCAAGGGGGCAGGGCCAGGTCTGTATGCTGGGGGTGGTGATGAGAGTTTGGATGCCACCTAAATGCTGCTTTTTTATGGAAGGGTGTTGACGTAATTGTGAATGCCAGCAGTGTGGAAGACATCGATGCCGGTGCCATCGGGCAGCGGCTCTCCAATGGACTGGCACGGCTCTCCAGCCCAGTATTGCATCGGCTGCGGCTTCGGGAGGATGAGAATGCTGAGCCGGTGGTCAGTGTGCTCCCGGGACAGGCTGGGCTCGCCCAGACACTGTTGTGTGATGTTTTACTCTTTGGGCTGTTTAGTCTTTTGACTTTTTGGGGGGACCCACCACCCAGCTCCCAAATAAATCACACACAGAGCCTTTTTCTGAGTTACGAATGCCTGGCCTTAGCTTGGCCTGTTTCTGGCCAGCTTTTCTTAACTTAAATTATCCCATCTATCTTTGGCCTCGGGGCTTTTATCTTTCCCTATTTCTGTGTACCTTTTCTTTCCTCTGTACTCTGTGTCTGGCTGTGTAGCTGCTGGGTGGTGGGTGGCGGGTGGCGGGTGGCGGGTGGCTGTGTGGCTGCCCCTGAAGTCCTCCTCCTTTCTTTCCATCCCCATATCCCTCAGTCCTTTCTCCCACATTTCTCCTCATATTTCTCCTCTCTGCCTGCCAGCCCCACCTATTCCTCTCTCCTGCGTAGCTATTGGCTGTTCAGCTCTTTATTAGACCATCAGGTGTTTTAGACAGGCAAAGTAACACAGTTAACACAGAGTTAAACAAATGCAGCATTTAGAATAATATTCCCCAACAAGACATCACCCGTGTGACATGGTCCCTGAGTTGTCTCTCTCGGTCCTTACTGTGCACATATGAGTACTGAGGCCGTTCAGCCTGCTCTTGGTGCTCATGTCGGGTCACCTGACTCTGCAGGGCACTGCCTACCAGAAGACAGACGCAGCCGTGGAGATGAGGCGGATTAACCGCGAGCAGTTTTGGGAGCAGGCCAAGGTATGCAATGCTGACCCTAAGCCTCACGACCCAGCATCCGAACCTGAGCCTTCAGGGTAGCTCTGACCTCTCTCAGCCGAAAGAGCAAACCCTTTGGTCTCCTGTACACAGGGCTCGTTCCCCCCATTTCCCAGAAAGCCACCTCCCCAGCCTGGGCAGGGGTAGAATGGAGGGGCAGAGGCTGGTCTGGGCTCAGGACTGGTACTTGTGGGTGTGGGCGCAGAAGGAGGAAGAGCTGAGGAAGGAGGAGGAGCGGAAGAAAGCCTTGGACGCCAGGCTCAGGTTTGAACAGGAACGGATGGAGCAGGAACGGCAGGAGCAGGAGGAACGAGAGCGGCGTTACCGAGAGCGGGAGCAGCAGATTGAAGAGCACAGGTGAGGTCTGGCCTGAGGCGGGGGCTGCCCACCCCAGCCCACCCTGAAGGTGTGACGGCGCTCCTCATTCCAGGAGGAAACAGCAGACTCTGGAAGCTGAGGAGGCCAAGAGGAGGCTAAAGGAACAGTCTATCTTTGTAAGTTATTTTCCAGGGCTCTCGTGCCTGGCCAGGAAAGTGAGGATGGTCTATGTGTTCTGGGGTTCTCTAGAGACATCTGTAACCCTCTGACAGTACTAGTACTGGGTATTCTGGGAGCAGGCATGGATATCAATATCGTGAGAGTGTTGGGCCCAGCACCCGTGGGGGGAACATGGTGTTTGTGTGTGTGTGTATGTGGGGGGGGCAGTGAGGATGAGACAGACTTCTTTTAGATGCTTATCTCCAAACTGGAAGAGAATCTTGACCTAGCCCCTCAGTGCCCTGGCCCCCACTTCCCCCTTGGCATCTGGGGGACTTGGGGTATATTAGTCATGAGCTCTGCACTTAGGGAGGGGGCTTGAGAATTAGGTTACATAATGAAAGTGACTCAGAGGTCCTGAATGAGTACAGGCCAGTGCTTTTATGGACGACTCACATATGCAGGGTCTCTGGAGAAGCCTCTTTCTTTCATTGCTGCTATCTTGGTCTATATTGTGTTTACCCATTCATAGCAAGGTCTTTTGAAAAAGCTTTGTTTTACAGAAATTTCAAAGGTGTGCATGCACACACAAAAGTGGACTAGTGTGATGACTTCTGAACTAGGCATTCCTCCTTACCAATTATCAACATCCTAAGTGGCTGCCAGCTTTTGCTGTTACCTTGTAGTCCATCCATGGCTTCAAGTTACCTCACAGGAAAGTAACTATGTAGCAACACTGTAACCAGCTGTTAGGGTGACCTTCTGGTTTCAGGTCCTTTAAGGAAGGTCCCATATGAAATGGAATTTGTCACCCTGTAGTGTTTTCTTATCTCAGGAATTCTTACCTGTGTGAGGGTTGTGCCTGCATGTATGCCTGTGTGCCATGTGCCTGCAGAGTTCCGAAGACAATGGATCCCCTGGAACTGGAGTTGCAGATGGTTGTGAGCCGCTATGTGGGTGCTGGGAACCGAACCTGGGTGCCTGCAAGAGCAGCAAGTACTCTTAAGCACTGAGCTACTTCTCTAGCCCCTTGGTTCCTTCTTTGCCTTGGGTTCTAGGACGTTCTAGTGTGTCAAAATACTTAGGCACAGCAGTGCTCTTAACCCATATTGCTGGAGTCTTGCTCTCTCCTACCTACAGCGCTTGGTTCAGAGGTCACATTGTTCACAGCGAAAGCCTAGGTGATAAGCTGCTCTGTTCCTCTATTAGTGTGTGTGTGAGAGAGAGTGTGTATGAGTGTGTGTGCGTGTGAGAGTGTGAGTGTGTGTGTGATCGAGTGTATGAGTGTGTGACAGTGTGTGAGTGTGTATGAGTGTGACAGTATGAGTGAATGTTTATGAGTGTGTGACAGTGTGAGTGTGTGAGTGCGTGTGTATGAGTGTGTGACAGTGAGAGTGTATGAGTGTGACAGTGTGAGTGAATGAGTGTGACAGCATGTGAGTGTGACAGTGTGAGTGTGTGACAGTGTGCATGTGTATATGAGTGTGTGACAGTGAGAGCGTGAGTGTGACAGTGTGAGTGAATGTTTATGAGTGTGTGACAGTGTGTATGTGTGACAGTGAGCGAGTGTGTATGTATGAGTGTGTGACACTGTGAGCGTGACAGTGTGAGTTTGTATGAGTGTGTGACAGTGTGAATGTGTGTATGAGTGTGTAACTGTGTGTGACAGTGTGTGTGAGTGCGTGTGTATGAGTGTGTGACAGTGTGAATGTGTGTATGAGTGTGTGTGTGTGACAGTGTGAATGTGTCTGTCTGTCTGTCTGTGGTGTGGACAGTGCGTTTACCTATGCATGCACTTGGAGAGGCAGACATTAACCTCTGGTGTCTTCCTCTATTGCTGCTCACCTTGTTTTTTGAGACAGGCTCTCTCTCTGAACGTGGTGTTTACCATTTTAGCTAGACTGTCTGGCCATCGAGCCCCAGAGGTCTGCCTCTGCACCTCCAGTGCTGGCGTCACAGACATGTGCTGCTCTGTGGGCTTAGTGTGTGTCTGCTGGGCATCCAAACTTAAACCATCATCCTTTAGCCACTCAGCCGTCTCTCCAACCTGCCTCTGCTCCTTTCTTTGATTGAAACAAAGTAAAGGAACCTGATGAAACTACACTAGGCAAGTTTTAGGTTATATGCCCAAAAGCAAAGAGGGTCTGAGCCAGGAGTGGTGGCTCAAGCCTGTAATCCCAGTAATCCCAACACTAGGAAAAAAGATGCAGACATACTTCTGTGACTTTGACTGGCCTACATCATGAGTTCCAGGCCAGCCAGTGCTACAAAGTAAGACCCTATTTCAATTATAAGAAAAGAGTTCTGTTCTTCACTTAGCTTCTTCCCCTTGCCCAGCAGCCCCTTCTCCCCAGTTTGTCCCTTGAACAGCAGGAGAAGCCACGTAAGTGGTGTTTGCTTTAGTGAGTTCCATTGAGCAGACACATACTGACCTTGTGCTGGCCACTCACAAAGACTTGGGGCTTTATCCTGTGTTGCTCACAGAGGATGAGGGAAGTGACCCCAGAAACAGGAAACACAAGGTAGTGCCATCTGTGGTGTCTGCTGGGAACTCCCTGTGGGGACCCAGAGAAGGAAGTGACCTGAATGAGCCTTGCTCTGGAGGTAGTGTCCAAGCAGAAGCCTTAAACTGGGGTGATGGTAGGACAGGCACTGGGGGGTGGGAAGAGGGCGGCTGATCTCCCATGCCAAAGCATGGAATTGGGAAACGGCATGACTATTCTAGGCGCTGTGACTGTAGCATGCAGAGGACATTATGTCCACGACTAGCAGTGTATGTGGGCGAGTTGGATCTGAGATAGAGGGTGGGGTTGGAGGAATGATGAAGACTAGATCAGATGGAGGGAGGGAATGCAGCCAAGCCAGGGGCCTGCCTACCTATAGTCCTCAGTTTCAGTCTTAAAACCTAAGTCATGAAATAGCCCAATGGGGGGCTATAGTGAACAGAGAGAGAGGGGGGGTGGTGGTGGTTGGTAAGGGACACATACACACACACAAGAAAAAGAGATAGAATACAAACTGGATACTCGGGCCTGTGAGAGATCCCCATCTCAAAAAACAAAAGCCAGGCGAGGCAGGAGAATCGTAAATTCAAGGTCAGCCTAACAGTTTAATGAGACCCTGTTACAAAATAAAAACATAAAGGGCTATGGGTGTAGTCACTGGTAAAGCACCTGCTTGCCTTCTGTGAGGATCTGGGTACAATCCCTAGTGTGACAAAATAAGAAACCAGATTCTATTTTTAGTCAATATGAAACAACTTTTTTTTTTCTTTTCTTTCTTTTTTTTTTTTAATATTGGCTTTTTGAGATAGAGTTTCTCGGTGCATCCTTGGCTGTCCTGGAACTCGATCTGTAGACCAGGTTGTCCTCAAACTCAGAGATCTACCTACCTCTGTGTCCTGAGTGCTGGGATGGTGTGCGCCACCACCATCTGGCAGCAGCAGCTTAATTTATATGGGTTTAAAAACTTGCTGTCCGGGGCTGAAGAGATGGCTCAGCAATAAACAACACTTGCTTCTCCTATAGAGGACCTGGGTTCAGTTCCCAGTACCCACATTTGGGAGCCATCTGCGGCTCCAGTTCTAGGAATCTGACACCCTCTTCTGGCCTCTGGGAACACTGCATTCAAGTGGTGAACAGATAAGCATGCAAGCAAAGCACCGGCATACATAAAAGTTTTTGTTGTTGTTGTTGTTGTTGTTGTTGTTTTAATGGCTTTAAAATTCAGGATCCAATCCACAGGCCATATTCAGCCAGTGCTTGCTGTGGCTTAAGTTAGCAAGTGGCCCTGGGTGTCTGGCTAGATGTGGAATGAGTGAGGCAGGTTCCCAAGGCCTGGCCAATCTGGGAATGAGGTGGCTGAAGGAAAAGAGAAGGCTGCATAGGTTGTAGATCCTGCTGGGTTGTAGAAGAGATGCTCAAGATATTGTCCCTTTGGTTTCCAGGGTGACCAGCGAGATGAAGAGGAAGAGTCCCAGATGAAGAAGTCAGAATCCGAGGTGGAGGTGAGAGCTGGGGATAGCAAGTGAGATGGGTACGGGCTGGCTCAGCCATGCCCAGCTCTCTAACTCTTTCTTTGTGCCCTCAGGAGGCAGCAGCCATTATTGCCCAGCGGCCTGACAACCCGCGGGAGTTCTTCCGACAGCAGGAACGAGTTGCATCGGCTTCTGCTGGCAGTTGTGACGTGCCCTCACCTTTCAACCACCGACCAGGTAGTTCTTGGCCCTATCCTTGCCCGATCTGTATTCCTCAGTCTGTGGCCCTAAATCCCTGTGGGATGACTTCTTGGAAAACAAGCCTTGCCCAAGGACTCCTTGGAGAAGGCAAGACCCTTTCGGTGTGCTTCCGCCCACGGCTTTCCAGGTGGTAGCACCCACAGGGGCTGGGTTGTGGGGCAATGTCAGTGTTGGGCATTGGCTGAATAGTGGCTAGTACTCAAGCCCAGTTGGGCAGCTTTGGTGTAGGGGCAGACACACGGCTGCTGTTGGGAGCTTCCGTGCGGGGTTGGGCTAGGTCTGGCCTGAAGGCTGTGGATGCATGTAGGGTGGGATCTTGCCCTGGCCTTTAGTTTGAGCATCTTGGAGCAGCTGTCTTCTCGGATCCCCTGTTTGGCTTCTCCTTGTGTACCTTCTGCCTCCCCTTGAAGCGCCCTTCTCTTTCTTGTCTGCTGGTCTGAGCAATGGCATCCACCGTGTGCTTGGTCGTGTGCTGGGTTCCCGGGAGCATGGCGGGCCATACTCATCATGCTGCTACTCAGAGCCGGCCTGTGTGCGCCCGTGCCATACTCATCATGCTGCTACTCAGAGCCGGCCTGTGTGCGCCCGTGCCATACTCATCATGCTGCTACTCAGAGCCGGCCTGTGTGCGCCCGTGTGTGTGTCTGGTGCCGGCTGGTGGGAGGCATCCGACGGCTTGAGGCTGTGTCCCAGCTTGGCTGAATGTAGAACCTGGCTGAAGGTGGCTTGGACATGTAGGGCTGGCCCTGGGAGGGGGTGAGGCCTTGGGGCAGGGGTGGGGGAGACTGACCCTCTCTTGTCCTCTGTCTCTTTCTCTGTCTGTCTGTCTGTCTCGGCAGGTCGTCCGCACTGCCCTTTCATAAAGGCATCGGACAGTGGGCCTTCCTCCTCCTCCTCCTCCTCCTCTTCCCCTCCACGGACTCCCTTCCCCTATATCACCTGTCACCGCACCCCAAACCTCTCTTCCTCCCTCCCATGTAGGTAGCAGCCCCAGGCCTCGGCAGGGTGGGGTAAGGAGGGCCCCGCTTCCCAGCAGCCCCCTCGCCCTTTCTCCCCCAGCCTGACTGCTGACTGCTGGTGTTTGTCCCCAGAGCAGGTACTACCTGCCACTTGTCCCTGGCCCTGCAGGGCACTGGCCCCCAGGGGCCTGATTTACAGGGTCTGGAGCAGAATTCTGGCCCCTGAGGGGCCTGGGGAGCTCATCGCCCCCACCCATACTCAAGACACGGTGGATAGTCCTGATTCTGCCTGGCTCCCCAACCCTCACTGACTAGCCTGGGCCTTTGTTCCACAGGCAGCCACCTGGACAGCCACCGGAGGATGGCACCTACTACCATTCCCACCCGGAGTCCCTCTGACTCCAGCACAGCCTCCACTCCTGTCACTGAACAGATTGAGAGGGCCCTGGATGAGGTTACATCCTCGCAGCCTCCACCCCCACCTCCACCACCCCCTCCAGCTCAAGGTGAGAGAAGGGTTCCACCTGTGTCTTAGCCTTCCATCAGTCTCTGTTGCCACAGTAACAAAGGGAACTGGACCACTCCTCACCAACACAACACTGCTAAGGAAGTGGCTGTAGCAGAGAAGAGCTCTGGGGTTGCTGTCAGCCCTGCCTTCTCTAAACCTCATTGGCTCATCACTGACGTGGTCATGTGGCCCTTCCTCCCTGGGCTACCCAGTGGTTTAAAAAGGATTGGTGCCGGAAAGAAGCTTCTGTGGGAGATCTTCCCCATAAGTCCCTAACTCCCTGACTCCTCAGTGGGTGGGCAGGGCATCTATCCTTCCCCAAGGGCACCGACTGCATTGTGTCCTTCATGTGTCCTGCGACAGAGGCCCCGGAGTCAACCACCAGGCTGGATGGTGAAGAGACCAGCAAGGAGGCCAAGGCAGCAGCAAGCCCTGGGGCCTGGGCTGGCTGCTCAGAGGAGCCCCCTCAGGCACAGGAACCTCCCCTGGTGCCAAGCAGCCCCATGGAGGACTTCGTGTGCACAGAATCCCCAGAGCAGGCTGTCCTGGGTGCCCCTGCCGAGCCTGCTGCCTCTGCCGCCTCAGTAGCTGATGCCCACGTGGCTGACACCATTGAGACCTCCACTGCCACTACTGACACCACTGTTGCCAACAATGTCACCCCTGCCGCTGCCAGCCTCATTGATCTATGGCCTGGCAATGGGAAAGAGGCTTCAGCACCTCAGGCTGAGCCCAGGGTGCCCACACCACCCTCAGGTGCTGAGGCCTCCCTGGCAGAGGTACCTCTGCTGGATGAAGCAGCTCAGGAGCCGCAGCCACCAGTGGGTGAGGGCTGTGCCAACCTTCTTAATTTTGATGAGCTGCCAGAACCTCCAGCCACCTTCTGTGACCCTGAGGAGGAAGGAGAAGGGGGGGCGCTGGGTGCCTCCCAGGTCCTAACTATGCCCTCAGCTCTAGAGGAGGTAGACCAGGTCCTGGAGCAGGAGCTGGAGCCAGAGCCTCACCTGCTGACCAATGGAGAGACCACTCAAAAGGAGGGGACCCAGGTGGGACGGACAACCTGGTGGGAGGGACGGTAGTCAGGACTAACAGGGAGGGCTGATGGCTTATAGATGCACATTGAGAAGCAGCTCTGTCCACTCCCCTTTCCATCTCTGCATTTGTTCCCTGGCAGGCATCTGTGTTTCCCCAGCAACCACTCTTGGAATCCTTGGTTGCCAGGGAAACAGGCTCATGCCTGATAGATCAGCTGTAGTCCTGGCAGGTGGGCCTAGTGACCTATGCTCTCTCTCTCTCTCTCTGTCTCTCTGTCTGTCTCTCTCTCTCCTCCTCTCCTCTCTCTCCTTGCTCTCTCTCTCACCCAACAGGCCAGTGAAGGATACTTCAGTCAATCACAGGAGGAAGAGTTCGCCCAATCAGAAGAGCCGTGTGCAAAGGCTCCACCTCCTGTATTCTACAACAAGCCTCCAGGTAGTACTTCTCTGGATGAATGATGGGAAGTCTGGTGACAGAATGGGATTTGAGGGCTAGCCGTGTTACTAAACACAGTTGGCACAGCTCTTAGAGGTTGGGGGGCACACAACTGATAGATCTGCCCAGCGGTCTCCTCTCCCAATATATCCTAGAGATCGACATCACCTGCTGGGACGCAGACCCAGTACCGGAAGAGGAAGAGGGCTTCGAGGGTGGTGATTAATAGTGGCAACTGTCCCCCGGCTGCCTTCGCCAAGGCTGCCCACCTGCGGTAGCCTCTGGCCAGACGGCTTGCAGCGCCTGCATTAGCGGCGGCCCCGCCTGGCACCCACTCTGGACTCCGGCCCTGGCCGGGGATCTGTCTGCTTCCCTACCCACAGGGCCTGACTTTTACAGCTTTTCTCTTTTTTTTAAAGTTGATAGACTTGTACAGTTGACTGGTTTCCTCCCGTTGGTAGTTGAGATGATGTTGCAGATTCCACCCCCTTGCTGCCCAGACCAGATTGTAGCTTAGTCTCTCCGCTCGGCCGACCAGGGTGGAGGCCACACCCTGCTTGGGACCTGGTGGGAGTTGGGGGTTCCGGTGGGAAAATGTTCCCCCATCACTTTTCCTAGTTTTATGTTTCTTGGAAAAATATCACTTTGTATTCTCTATCCAGGGCTTCAGATATTTTGCACGAATTTTAAAACATGGCAATAAATGGCTCGTGGGCTCTGGCTCCCTGGGACCCCGCCCTTCTCTTCGGTCGAAAGGAATTATCAGGCCCCCCTGGGGCCCCTTGGCTTCCAGCCCTCTCGCTCTCTCTCTCTCCTGCCGGGCAGGTCCCAGGCTGGAGGCCCTAGGTGTGACTCAAGTCAGGGTTGGCTTATAGATGGGACCCGGGGTTTGGGTGGCCCCTCCCCAATTCCCTCCTCTCTGCTTGGGTTCTTTTTCACATTAACTTTTCCACCTTTTTTTTTTTTTTTTAAGCACAAACTTATGTAATGGGTCGTGCTCATGTCTGTTAATAAAGAAATCCAGATCCCTTCGGGCCTGCTGCTCTGGGCCTCCAGGGGTTGATCTGGCGTGGGCGCCGGTCCTCACGACCCGCTTCCCAACTCCTGTCACCTTCGCAGCTACAGGGGCGCACCTGTTACCCTGTGATATCAAAAACAGGCTAGATGGAGAATGAACATCCCTCCCCTGAAAAGCAACCTTCTCGTTTCTTTACACACGCACACCCCCAGCCAGGCCAGCACTCGGGCTCCTTCCCTGCCTGCGCCTTGGGCTTAAAGCAGCTGGTGTTCCCCTCCGCTTGTACCAAAGCAGATCACACACCTTTATTATCCTCAAAATGTAACAAACGGGGTAAGAAATCCCACCCTCCCCCCACCCCTCCCTGCAGTCCAAGGGAAGCATTTAAAAAGCCCCGCAGTCAGGCTAGGAGTTCGCCCGTGGGGCCCGGGACGCCGGGCGCCCCTCTATACGGCTGTAGTCCTCCCGAACAAGGGGATGGAGACAGGCAGGCGCCAAGCTCCATGCTCCAGGGGCTCGCGGCTGCTGAGCTCTGAGTCGGTCCAGCTGGGGAAGACCCGGCGGCTGCGGTCAGCCTGCAGGCAGAGGGCGGGGCAGGGCGCGGCGGGCCGCGGGGCGCTGGGGAGGTGCAGCGCCGAAGTGTAGCCCCGGTCCAGGAACAGAGGCTTGTAACTCGGAGGCGGCTGCTCCTGCTTCTCCGCGCTGTCGCGGCGGCTCAGAAAGGGCGTGACGATCTTGCGGTAGAGGCCGCGAGTGTCCGTGAGCACCTCGCTGTAGGGCGGCGGCGGCTCGGCCATCAGCACCGCCTCCTCGTAGCACGGCGGCTTAGACATGTCCGACTCCGCTGCGGAACAGGAACGGGGAGGAGCGGGCTGTGAAGGCGCAGCCGCCGGCCCCAGCCTCCCGCAGCAGCCCGGCCCCGCCGCCTCCCCCAGCCCGCTTCTCCCGGTGCAGCGGCGGGGCGCGCCCGCCCGCCTGCTCGCCGGCCGGAGCGCAGCCTTCCTTACCTTGGCGCGGGTAGCTCCAGGGCCGAGGCGGCACGGAGAGGTGCGGTGGCGGAGGGTGCGGCAGTGCGTGATGGTGCGGGTGCGCGTGCGCGTGCGGCTGCGCGGGCCCGTGGTGCAGCAGCGGGTGCACGTGCACGTGCGAGTGAGCGTGCGCGTGCACGGGCGCCTCCAGACGGCTGCGGTGCGGCGGCGGCGGCGGCGCCAGCCCCGGAGGGCTTCCAGCCAGGCTGCCCTCCAGCTCCAGGGGCTCCAGCTCCAGGGCTCGCAGGTTCTGCTCCCTCAGTCGCTCCTCCTGGCGCCGTTTGAGGCGGCGGCGCAGGAAGCTGCAGAAGCAGCAGAGCAGGACGATGAGACCCCAGATGAGCCAGAAGCCGGCGAAGCACGTGAGGAACGTGTAGGTGCCCTGGGACATCACCATGGCTGCGGCGCAGGCGGCGGGTCCTCGGCAGCTTCACTGGACGCTGGGATCCTCGGCGTGGCCCCGGGGCCGCGCCACGCTCCCAGGTGCCGCCAGCGTCACTTGGGGGCCTGCGGCAGGGGGCTGCCTGCGGCGGGGCTCAATGGGCGCGCATGCCGGCCGGGGGCAACTTTGGTTCCCGCTCCTTTCCATGGCGCCGGCCGGCGCGGGCCTGCTTCACCCGGGGCCGCGAGCGACCTGCGGGGCAGACACGGGGCTCAGCGAGGCTCGCCGGGATCCTGGGTGACTCCCGGACTGCACCCGCGTCCCGCGCAGGGCCGGGGATGCCTCCTCGGTGGGAACCCCCGCACTCCCTGGGGGCCGGGTGACGTCACCGAGGGATGATGTCACGCCCCGAGGTTTCCCTGATAGGGCTTCCCCGAATCGAGACCTGGCCACCGCGTGCCGACGCGACCCAAGATGGGCCAGCAGAGGGCGCGCGGAGCCCAGCTGGAGGTGGCTTTCCGAGGCCGTGACCACTGGGGCACTTGAGTAGTCTAGGCGCGGTGACTTTGGGTGGGGAAAAGCAAAGTCCACTAATTGGAGATCCACAAGCAGCCCGCTTGGCGCCCAGCTTCTGCCCTGCACTGCTTCCAAATATTAGCCACGCCTGTAAGAGACTGGCGGGTGGCTGCCACTGCATGCCACCGGCCCTGCCTTTGTCTGCTCCCGACGCGATGTGGCGATGTGTTGGGCGTGGGCCAGGCGCTCTTTCCTTCCTTCTAGGCGCCTCTGCCAGCCGGATTCCAGCCCCAACTTGACTTCCCTCACCACCTACTCATGCGCAAACCCCACTTGGCTGCACCTCTCTTACTTCCAGCCCTCCCCCTCGCTTCCACTAATTCCTTTCCCTATTTGCAGAGGGTGGAAAATTAGATGAGATTTGTCTTTCCCACCCACCTCCTATCAACGCAGGGGGCTGAGGACGTCTCTGCATCGGGAGAGAATTTGGGAGTCCTCACTGCTTAGTCAAGGGCAGCAAGCGACAGAGGGGTTACCATCCTTCCTCGCGGCCCTTTTTGAATGCCTTCTACCAGGAATGAAGTATTCCTAACGCACAGCTGAGAATTGGAAGAGCAGATAACTGCACAGATGGCAGCACTAATTCGAACCTAGGCCTAGCAGCAAAGCCCTGGCCTGAGCTTGTGGGAAGCTCCAAGGAACTACCTGCCCTTGGCACACCATCACGCACTCAGCTTTGGTGCCTGCAATCAGCTTAAGACCCCGGCTGAAAGGGCGCCAGGCCTTGGCCACCCCATCTTCCCAGATGGCTCCTGTCTGACTCTCTGGCTGCCTTCAGCCATGCGTCACTTGGTGCCCATGCCAGTCCTATCCTCCTGGGCTTGCGTTCCAGAGCAGACAAGGGTAGGAACAATAGTTCTGCCCGCCCCCTCGACAACCCCACCATGAGGCTGCCATGGTGATGCAGCCCAGATAAAAACACGATGCTGCCAGTCACTGGGAGTTAATTAAATCTGTTGTTCCCCTTTCCTTGAGCCCTCAGGAGTAGGAATGTTCTGAGGAAACAGGCACTAGCTAGAGGTTTTGGCCAAAAGGGCAGAAACAGTCCCGGGTCAGAAAAGGTATTTCCGTGGTTGGAGGTAATAGTGCCTGGTATTTTAGAAGTGTCTGTCAAGAGTGGGGGGGGGTAAGGGGTCTGCGACTACAAAGACGGCTTGAACCCAAAAGACTGGCCACCATGGACAAATGACATCATGGTTTTGAGTATATGAATACAAGGAAGCTTTAAAATATCTGTCAAGGTCATCAGAACTTGTCCCTTCTTTCCATGTACATTTTTGTTGTTTTTGAGACAGGGGGTCACTAAATAGGACAAGCTAGCCTCAAGCTTAAGAGCAATTCACCTGCCTCTGCCTCCTCATTGCTGGGATCAAAGGCACACACCACCACATGGGGCTCCCTGCAGAATTGTAAGAATATTAAAATCACCTTGTCACACCACCATTTGATGAAGTGACAGGCTTAGAAGGAAGACTCATTTCAATCATACAGCTCAATAGGGGGTGTTAAGGTTTAGTCTATATCTGAATCAGTTGCCATCCACTTTTCTTGTGGTGAACTATGGATGAAAACTCTGGTGTTAGCTTGGCACCTGAGAACGTGGTGGTTAACTAGTAGCCAAAATGTGTGTTCCTGTTCCTTCCTGCCAAAGCCTTGGACCACCTGTTATGGTGTATAGCTCAGGGAAGTACTACAGAATGGAGAGAGATTGGCAGCTCCAGGCTCAACACAGAACAAAGCACAGAAACTATGCCCCAGGGTATCTCGCTCAGCAGACTGGGCATTAGGCCAGACTCCAAAGCCTAAACCCCAAACCTCTGTGCTGCTGTCACTGATGCCAGTCCATTTTGCAAGGACCAAGAGCCATCATTCCCTGCACTGTGTCAGACTATGGTCAGAGAGAAATCCCTTCCTTGAGAACACACCATGGAGCCAGCCTCTGATGACAGTCAGACTCTAGTGTCCAACTAAAGCTAAACACACGCTCTTGATGGGGCCACCGAGGGCCAGTCATGCCTGAAGCCCTCCTCCTGCACATCGGCTAGTCCACAGCAGTTGTCCAGTACATAAGCATCAAGAGAGCCATTTTGGTTTTTTTTGAAATGTTCTACTGAACAGGCCAAACTCTCCAAAGCCCCTGCCCCAAGGCTCTTCCCTGCCTCTGTGCACACTTTGGCCCAAGCTGGGGGAACCTGCAGGCCCAGACCCAAAGTCTTCCTGTCTCCACAGCAAACACCTGTCACTTGCCCACCTCCCTGCTGGGAACCATTCCCTCCAGATGGACTTAGGTTCCGTCTGCCATGCTACTTTTTCTGTATTTCATCTTTTCTTTATTCTTGCAGATCACTAACCATTGGTCGCCCAGGATCCCATCTTGATTTGTGTAGCACTTTGGGCATATGGCTTCGCTGGGTTTTCTTAGACCATCCTGGGATTACACCAAGGGACAGAAGCAAGAGCCCCAGGCGCTTCCTGTCTGCTTTGCTTTCTGTTTCCTCCTGGGTCACTATGGGAAGGTTTGAGGTAGCCACTGCAAAGGGCAGAACTGTCTGCTTCTGGGGCTGGGGGGTGAATGTTTCAGACTGGTACCTCTGAAACTTGTACAGTGTCTGAAATGCATGGAGAGGGAGCTTTGTCCAGACCCAGAAAGCTATCACCACCATCGCTTGGTTCAGTAGCTGGGGGGGGGGGGTGGGTTCCAGTTCATGTTTTCTAGTCTTTATCTCACTGTGTAGCCCAGGCTGGCCTTAAACTCATGACAGTCCACTTGCTTCCACTTCCTAAAAACTGGTACTACAGGCAAAAGCCACCACACCTGGCTTCAGAGTTCAAATTTCTAACAATTTCCCAGTAGATGTGAAGCCAGAGAAACTCTGTGACCTAGATCCTGGCCTCCAGAATGTGTTCCTGCCAGGGCCTCTTGGCCTCCTCTACTGTTCCCCGGATGAGTCTACCCTGAGCCACCTGGACACCCTGGGCTGGACATCGATAAAGCTCACTGATCTTGGAGTGCTCTAGAGTATTTCTGAAGGCTTGATCAATTGGCACGCAGTAGCTAAGAGCCACCTGTTGAAGTGACTGAGGTGTCCAGTTAGCTGTTTGGTATCTTAGGGGAACCCTTCAGGGGCTGGGTCAGCATATACTTTATTCTTGGGAAACATTACTGAAGAAGAAGCCATTGCCCAGCTCTTAGCCCTTGTGGGTTTTTTGTTTTTGTTTTTGTTTTTTTTTTCAAGACAAGATCTTATTGTTTAGCTCCAGATGTCCCGGACCTCACTATGTAGATCAAACTGGCTTGAACTCAAAGAGATCCTCCTGCCTCTGCCTCCCATATACTGGTATTAAAGGTGTGCACCACTGTGCCTGGCCCTTGGAGTGGGCTATTACCAAATCAAAACTCAGGAAAAATGATACGGAGGCATGGAGTGGCAAGAAGTCGGGTCATAGGGACTCTGAGTGACAAGATGAAACCGTAGGCCTGAGAAGAGCAGAGTAGCACAGGAGACAAGAGAGGCGGTGTATGTGGTATACTGATGTCAGGGTGGGTAGAGGAGAGCAGCTGTCCCCTATCATTGCAGGTATCACTGGCCTAAACAATGGTGATCTCAGCAATACTCAAGAGGCAGATAGAGCCCATGGACTCGATTAGAAAGCCTTGTCCTGGCAAGAAAGGCCTATCAATCAGGGGGACATAGGTGACATTTCTACACCACCTTCTCACACCAACCCTGATGTACAGAGGCCGGAGAGCTGAACTTGTTGCAGCTTCCAAAGTCAGCCTGGCATGGAGCTGGCCATAACCTCACTTCCAGTAGGGCTCAGTATTGGCTGAGACCCTAACCTTCAGGGTCCTGACCTAGGTCTGTGACCTGACTATGGCACAAAGAAACTGCAGCAGGACATCAGAGCCTGGAGCCCCAGCAGATCTGCTGACATGAGGATTCCTTTATGTGCTCATTTTTCAGATCTGGCCCTGTCAGGGACAGTGTGGGAGGAATGGGGCAGGACATTGAAAACCCACACTCAGCCTGGCAGCGGTGGCATTTGCCTTTAATCCCAGCACTCGGAAGGCAGAGGCAGGAGGATCTCTAAATTCAAGGACAAGCCTAGTCTACAGAGTGAGTTCCATGACAGCTACACAGAGAAACCCTGTCTTAAAAAACCAAAACAAACCAAAAAGCCCATGCTCATATAAAAGACTCTTATTCCTGTGGTTCCCTGCGTTCCCATCCTCCATTCAGCATGGACATGATAATTCGTTCTTGCAAGGGAGGAAGCCACGTGACAGGGAGAGCTAGTGCTCATGTCTCATAAGGAGCAGCCTGTTGTAACATGTCAAGCACTGAGGGAGGCATGAATTCAAATCCTGCTGCCCAAACTGAACCGTGTGATTCCATCCTAGTCCCACACTTAACCTGGTTTCTTTGCCTAGAGGATGGGATGATAAAATCTGCCTTAGGGGCTAAAGAGATGGCTCAGCAGTTATGAGTGCTTGCAGAGGACCTGGGTTAAGTTTCCAGCACCCACATAGTGGTTCACAGTGGTCCAAAACTCCAGTCCCAGGAGATACTGACACCCTCTTCTGACTTCCACAGGCACCAAGAACACACATGGTGTACAGAAATACATGTAGGCAAAACTCACACATAAAGTGAATAAATCTTAAAAAAAAAAAAAAGACTTGTCCAATAATGCCTAATGCCTAACTAGTGTGGAAGGCAGGGCACAACAGATGAGGAGCACTTTACGCCCAGTGCACACACCTACACACCTGCATGTGGCCAGCTGAGGGCCAGCACCCAGCACCGTGGAGGTGGTCCAGCGGAGATCACCCCCACTCCACCATGGATTGCAAGCAGCCTAAAGAGTTAAGACCTTCAACTTTAACACAGCTCATGGATGTGCTTTGTTGGCCAGTGCTCTAACAGTTTTTTTAAATATTCATTTTTTCCCAAGATTTGCATAAAGGCCACTTTTTATGCTTCATCTCCAAAACTGGATGATCTAAACACACGAAGTCCACATATTGTATGATGACATGAACAGATGAATGGTGAGGCTGCCCCACTCATCTCACTGCCCCCTGTGACCCATGGGTTTCCAGCCTCTGAGCTGGACTGGTTAATCACAGGGCCCCAGCACTGTGAGGCCTGTATTTACAAGCTGTGAAAGCCAGAGAGCTTTACACACTTAGAGACTGGGTGCTGGGGTCTTCCCAAGAGGCTAAGGAGCCCGACTGAGCTTGGGCTCAGCTAGAGAGAAGATGGAGGAAGGAGAGGGAAGGCAGCCTGTCTATCAATAGCACGCCCTACACTGAATGTGAGGGGGAAAGAAGCCGGCTGATTCAGTGGGAACAAGGAAAGGTGCACCAAGGCTTGAAACGGGAACTTCTTCTCTGGAGGAACATGAAAGAAGGCTAAGAATGGTCCTCTGGCGAGCTCTAGGAGCCGTTCCTGCCTGGATCACATGGCTAAGAGGGGCTGTGTCAGCAAAGGAACCTGCAATAGACCCGGCTCTCCTGCTGACTGGTCCTTTGACCTTGGTCAAGTCTCTTCACCTCCTGAACCCATCTCTAAAACAGGGATAACAAACTTACCTTGCACAAGTGCTCTAAGGATCAGGAGACTATGAATGTAGAGCACTCAGATGCATACAGAGCAGGCAAAAAGAAACAAAAGGAACCTGTCACTGATTCCCCTGGTCCCTGCCTTCGGGGGACTCAAGCCTGACTTCCCAGGTAGCACCCATTTAGGGGCATCACATGCCAAGGCCTCAAATGCCCCAGATCCTGGGCACCAAATACTTCATTGGATAGAAAAATAAAACAAAACAAAAAACCCTAGGGTGGCTGTGGTCTCAAGGGTGCTGTATCTGAAGCCTGTGGTCAGGGCTGGCATCTGCTGAGTCAGGCCCTACTGGAAGGGGGGGCATTTCTCTCTCTAGCACACTGCCTGCTGAAGGGAGGTTGGGAGGGGAGCCAGAGGTCATTTCCTCTGACTCAGCAGCCATTCGAGGGGCTCCCTTGGGCAGGGCACCTCCATGTGGCACTGGCCTCTTTGCAGGCCAGCCTCCATGCCACCCCGCACAGTCAAGGCATTGTGCACAGACAAGAATGAGGCACTGTGGTTCAGACAATGAGCTGGGTCGCTCCCATCTGGCCTGGGACTCAGCTTCCCCGGGTCAGCAATGTCCTTTGCTCCGCTTCTAACCCTCCCTGGAGAATGGTGGCCAGGACACCACCAAGTGGAGGCCCATCGCGGGCCCATGATTTGACACATGCCCTGGCCATGAGGGGAGAGGCTGACTAGCTTATTTTCTCTTCCCTAGTAAGGAAAAATCATCACCGAAGAATGCGATCTTGGACCAGGCCATGTCGCAAGTGAGCTAGAGAACACCCTAGTGTTGGTACTAGCGATGGTAGTCAGCCGGCAGAGACCCCAGACCCAACCTCCAGGCCTCCTCCTCCCGAGGCAGGCCCAGGGTCTGGGACGCCTCCACGTTTGCAGCCACCCTGGGAGTCCTGTTGCGACGACTGCAGCCACGTGGGAGTCGGCTCGTGCCCACGGAGCTGCTGGCCCTCGCCCTCACCCCCACCCTCGACGTGATCAGGCAGGCACACCCAGACTGGCCAGAGGAGCGATGCTCTCTACAGTGCACCCCCTTTGTCGTCGCCCCCCCGCCCGCGCCCCCGGCCGCGGTGGGGGAGGGGGCGTCGCCACCCCGCAGTCGCGTTGCTGGGGAGCGCAACCCCGTTGCTGTGGCAACGGTTTCCAAGCGAACTGGTGGCGGCTCGCGCCCGGCTCGGGCTCCCTCGCTCACGGGCGCTCCTTCCCCTCCTTCCTTCCCTCCGGTGTGGGCTGGGGGAGGGGCTGCCCACTGTCCCGGTCGGGGTCCGGGTGGCGTTACCGGGCTAAAGCTCTGAGCCACCCGCAGGCAGGGCCGTCGGCCCCAAGACCATCTTCCGCCCGCGCCCTGTTCCCGCCCGGCCCGCAGCCGTCGCGGTACTCACGGGCCCAGGCATCCTCCTCGAACTCGTCTTCCTGCCTCGGGGCGAGCGGCCCAGCGGACAGAAGCCCCAGCTTGGAGCAGGCGGCGGCCCGGGGGAGCAGACAGTGGCAGCCAAAGCCGCTCCGAGCGCTGGGCTGGAGGCGCGGGGCGCGCGCACGGGCGCGTGCTGAGCCTGGCGTGCGCGCGCGCGCAGCCAACAGAGGCACCCCCACCCCCTGCTACACGCCGCCGAGGCTGCTGCCAAGAGGGAAGGGGTGCCCACCTGCCGCACCCAGGCACGGCACACGAGGGTGTGAGCTCGCACTACCAAGGGCATCCCAGCACACAGAAAGTACACTCTGCACAGCTCCCGGCAACAGGCTACCCAAAGGGAGCACGCACCTGCAGCTTGGTGGCACACAGTGGCCGTACCCTCACGACGCTTAGCGGAGCAGGTGAGTTCACGAACCCAGACACTCACACAGCTCAACCTGTACATGTCCAAACATGTACTGGAGCAGGGGCTAGTGCAAGTCAGCACCCCATTGTGGCCTCCCAACTCGGGACGCTACCTGCTCTGTTAAAGGCATACACTACAACATGCCTACCGAGAAGCAACTCAGACCCACCTCGGTGCTCAGTCTCCACGTTTTCATGGGCATGCTACAAGTACCATAGAGCGAGGGCCATCCTACGCTTGACCACGGCTGTACTGGCTTTCCTACTGTTTCTACCTCAACCCCTCTATGGCATTAAGGGTGATTTTCCAAAAGTACCTCCCACCACATCAATGAGGGACACTTTTGGGCTTTGAGAGTCAGGATCTAGATAAGCTTAACTTACAAAACCAGTGAACCCCAAACTAAACTAGCTTTGGTCACTGTTGGTTCCAAGCGTTTCAAAAGTTGGCATCAAGCACAATGCCCCCAAATGATGGTATGGATGGCCCCCACAGCCCAATTTAAGCTGTGCCACCAATCCCCAGGGAGAAGAGACTGCCATGTCTCCCCTGTAGTTCTATTAAAAACAAGTGAGCACCGGGCATTGGTGGCCCATGCCTTTAATCCCAGCACTCGGGAGGCAGAGGCAGGCGGATCTCTGTGAGTTTGAGGCCAGCCTGGTCTCCAGAGCGAGAGCCAGGATAGGCTCCAAAGCTCCACAGAGAAACCCTGTCTCAAAAAACAACAAACAAAACCAAAAACCATGTGAGCAAACACCCATAAGTGATGGTTAGGACTCCTGTCCACCATGGCTCAGGATGGGAAAGGACAGTTGCCCAGTGTTTAGTCCCTCCCTTCGAGCAGGAACACCAAGGGTTTAAGGGGATAATCACTGCCCGCAACTACCCATGGGTGTGTCATCAAGGGTTAGCAAGTGGCTAACAAAAACTCTGTCCCAAGATACACTGAACACATTCCTATCCATCCACTTAGGAGTTAGCCTCAAGGATGCCAAGACAATCAGTGACAGAACATTCCTTCTGGTAGTCGCACCCTCATGTGAGGAGTTAGCAACTAGCAGGGGTCCTTTTGTCTGAGATGTTTTGTTTATTCCTCAAGTTCAGGGGATCAAACCCAGGCCTCTCACTCATGCTAGCAAACACTTCTACCACTGAGCTACCCCCACAAACATCCCATGGTTTTTTGTTTTGCTTTTAGTTTCGCAAGACAGGATTTCTCTGTGTACCCATGGTTGTGCTGGAACTCACTTTGTAGACCAGGCTGGCCTTGAACTCAGAAATCCTCCTGCTGCCCTGCCTCCCAGGTGCTTGAATTAAAGGTGTGCACCACCACAGCCTCCCATGTTCTTCCTAACACCTCCAGCATTCCAAGCTGGTCCACAAGTGTTTGTGTGTGGTGTGTACACAATGAGATCAAAGCTACCTCCTGCACACGGATGAGAATGCCAGATGATGGCTTGCCAAAGTTACACTGGAGTGTTTTCCTACATGGCAGGTAGGGCCTTAAAATACAGCCAGTCAAAACCCCTTGGGGACACTCCCAGTGTCCCGTAGAGTTCACACAGAGCATAGCTTTCAAAGATGGCTGCATCTTACCACTCCTTTCCCAGACCAAGTCCATCATCCATTTGATTCGAACAGCTAGCCTTGCCCTGGGGACTATCAACTCCAGCCCACTTGGGTGCTGTCAAGGTGTCTACTGCTCAGTGTTGTCCTCCAAGTCTTAGCCCTCTAGAATCCTCTACCAAATGCTAGTCACACTGAATGTGACTGTTCCCAAGTCTCCCTGCCTACCAAATTAGCTCCAAGCACTCTGGGAACTCATCTCCACATGGGTCTAGTTCTCACCACAGGGCTGAGTAGGGAGGAGTGGAGTTTGATGGCCTTGTTGGGGAAAGTTCACAAAGGATTTAAGGTGAACCTAACCTTAGACAAGGAGTTCCCTGGACGCCTTCTAGTCCAAAGGAGGAGGTGGAAGGGTCTGTGCCCAATAGCAGGCAAAGTATCTATCTCATGGTACTGCCTGGCACCCACTCACCCTTGTATACCTTTCCTTCATCTGGGTTTCTTTCTACCCAATGAAAATTCCTTGTGCACCTTATTTCCTTCGTACGGACAGAATGGAGAGAAGCATCAATCAGTAAACACTGTGTATCTAGGAGGCCCCCTTTTGGTGTGATGGCACATGCATATATATAATCCTAACATTACACAGGAAGGCCAGAAGAATCAAAAGTCTGAGGCCCGTTTGGCCTACCTACACAGTGAATTCCAGGCCAGCCTGCGGAGCACCAATGGACTCCCTGGTTGCTTCACAGATTCTAGTAGCTGGTATGCAAGGAAACTGGCATCCTCAGACAAGGGCCTAAGCAGAATCAGCTTCAGAAGTTGCCAGACTATGCTGTGTACCCATGGCTGTCACTTCCACAGCCCACAGGCCACAGGCAAGGTGGTCCCAGGAACTCTTGGGAAGCTCAAGACCCTGAGAGGAGTGTGCAAAGCCTGGGAGAAGTTTGTTTTTCAACAGCTTTTGCCCCCCAACATTTGCACGGGAAGTCTCTTTCCCTCCCCAATCTTGCTAATTCCTCTCTTCAGGTGGCTGCTTCAGGACCCGGCAGTCACTAATTTCAGAAAACTCTGAAACTCAAGTGGCTGGTTCCTTCTACCCCTGGCACACCCTCAAACCACCCAAATCACTCAACTACTCTTTGGCCACCTACAAGAGGAAACAGAGAGCTGGGTGTCACGCATGTGTGCCAGATCAGGATGGGCACACAGCAGAAGGCCAGGTTAACACTGACTCAGCGCTGGTGTTTCTCACAACAGCTCCCACCTGCCTGTAAAGCCCTGAAGACTCGTGGGCCTTTGAAGGGCAGCCCTAGTCCCACCCCAGGTCCACCTCCAGTCCCTTCTGACTGGACCAAGAAAGCAGGAAGAATCTTGAAACACCAGAAATCATTTTTAAAAAGAAGCAAGCAGCGATGGCTGGCCAGGCTTGTGCTCAGACTGTATTCACACACAAGACGTGTGGCAGCTCACATTGGCTTTAAATATGGAAAAGCCAGGGCCCTACGGTCCCATGTTGTCCGAATACTAGCATCAGGACGGCCATGAATCTGGGACAGGCCAGGGTAGGGTCTTGGCTTAGGCACAGCCTCACCCTACCCTCTTCACACACTGATACACCCAGCCCCCCACCCCCACCAGGCACACACAAGGAAGGGTGGATCATTGCTGGGTACATGTCTACTTTTATGAGGGATTCTGGAATGTTGGAGGGGTCATTCTAACCCCTCCTATGGCCTATGCTGGGGCACTTCTGAAAAAATGTATCTTTAGGACATGACCCAGTATAAGGAATAATGTGCTCTGGGAGCTGGAAGGCAGGTAGGCGGCCCTTCTTGTGGTCTGACGGGCCCCAGTCAGTTCAGTCTGTGGTTATACTATGGTCCAGGCATAGAGAATACAATGCCCCCATCTCCAGCTCTGACAAATGCTGAGAAAAGGTGACAGCACTGGGCAACCAGAGGTGATGGCCCAAGTCCACGACAGGCAGGCACAAGTCTCACTTGGAGGCTGGTGGTGAGCAGTGCAACGCTGGGGTCAGAGGTCTGACCTGGCCCATACTCTGCTCAAGTGGTGCGGGCCCAGGGTGGCATTGAGAGCGCTCTGGTAGCTATATACATCCATACAAATACATAAATACACAAAGCCCCGAGCGAGCTCCACAGGGGAGAGCTGAAGGGATGCACCTTTGTCCCAAGATGACCCAGGCCTTGTCAAACTCAGCTGGGCCAGGGGTTGAGGGATGGAGGACACTGGGGACAGCTCCGGCTGTGTTCCCCAGGCCACAGCTTGAGTGGACAATGGGGAACACCACTGTGCAAAACTGTAAACGTCACTGAGAGTAGCTGCTACCGCCAACCACCGGTGGGGGCCTCTGCCTGGGGACTAGAGGCGGGTGGGGAGCTCTTCCTCACTGTCGCTGCAGTTTCCACAGCAATCCTGGAGGGACAGGGGAGACACGAAGGGAGAGAGCACAGCAGGTGCCGTTAGTCACCATGAAGGCTGACCAAGGCAGTGTCACGCCCTCAAAGGGGCTGTGGAGATCCCACAAGCTTTAGAGAAGCAGCTCGGGCAAAACATGGGTGGTGTCAGGGTACAGCTTCTCAGCGACAGACTCAAGTAAGCCTAGGAAGCTCACAGGATCTGCCGAGCAAGGCCTTTGTCCATCCCCTGGACAGACTCAGGCACAGGGAGCCAGATGCTAAGTAGGGTTAGCAGCCTGAAGGGGTCAGGGAGCAGGGAGCAAGCAGCAGGGAGGGAGCGGGTAAGGTGGGCACCAGACTTCTTTCTCCTACATCTCGCCTCTGTCATGGAAGGGCTGCCTGGGGCTCCCCACGGTCAGGCAGCAAGGCCACCCCATGAGGAGCCCACACTGCTCACCTCTGGAAAGAGAAAAGAGGCCATGAGACCAGCCAGGCGGGGGCGGGAGGGGGGCAGGCAGGAATGAGGCACCTTAGGCACCACTGGAAGGGCTGGAGGATGCTCACTCCCAATGTAGGTGGGCACCGGCCCTGCCTCCCACCCACTATCCCCATGGAGCAGGGCGGGGCACAGGTCTGCCTCCCACAGGACTTACTTGGCGACTGAAGAGCCTCTGCAACAATCCCTTCTTGGGGGGTGCAGGTGGCTGGCCCTTCCAGTCCAGGTCTGGGGGAACTGATCCATCCAGCCCAAAGACATTTAGTTCCTGGAAGCACTCAGTTTCCACCATCTAGCCAGGAATAGGCAGCTGTGAGGGGAGCCCCAGGGATACCCCTCAGGAGCCCACCCCACTTGCAGGGGAGTCCCTACCTCATTCTGCCAGGGGATGGACACACTACCCGTGGCAAACTTGTGGTAGAAGTCTTGATCGGTGGGCTCCAGATCCACACCTTTAACTGTAGAGAACTGTTCGATGTCCAGAACATCCTTGCAGTAAATAGCCTGGGGCTGGGGTGACAGGGAACAGTCAGGAGGCCTCCAACTCAGACACCTGCAGCTCCCTGGTCTGGAGAGCGGCAAGGTGCCCCATGCATGACTCAGCGCAGTGCTCCCTTATCTCTGAAGCACTTTTCACCTCTGTAGCCCAGGGTCATGACCCTTGGCTGTGTAGCGACGGGATAAGGCTGTGCACAGGCCTGTTGCTGCTAGGCTGGGCTGGCCGGCCTTTTGCTTGTACAGGACTACCTGGGTATGTGACTGGGGCCGGGGTGGGAAGAGGAGTACTGGCTCCCTATAGGGACTGGAGAGGTCTCCACTCTAAAATGTCCAGTACTGGAATGTTTTTCCCATGTCTTCCCAGTTCCTACTGGGAGTTGGCCTCTGCATTTGAAGGCCAATTCTTTTCTATCTCTACACTGCATTCAAAAATATCTTTTTTTGGGGGGGGCGGGGCGCGTTGAGACAGGGTTTCTCTGTGGCTTTGGAGGCTGTCCTGGAACTAGCTCTTGTAGACCAGGCTGGTCTAGAACTCAGAGATCTGCCTGCCTCTGCCTTCCAAGTGCTGGGATTAAAGGCGTGCGCCGCCGCCGCCACTACCATCTGCTTTCAAAATCTTACCACAAAGGAAGTCAATTAAAACATTATCACGTGGCTAGAGGTGTAGTTAGTGGTGTACAGCGTATCTCAGCATGCTTGAGCCCTGGGTTCTATCCTCAGCACACACACTATCTACCAGCCTACCTACTGACACACACACTATCATGATCATCCTGTAAAATGGTGTGTCTGACCTGGAAAAGTCCAAGCTCCCTACAAGATATACCATATATGACTTTGTAATTTTATACCAATACATGTACTGAGGCAGAGAGAATGCTTGAGTCTGCCAGTTCAAAACTTAAAGATAACACAGTGGGACCTCATCTCAAAAGTAAAAGTAAATAGCATTATTCCTGAAAGCCCTACCCACCCCAAAGATACCCTCATGTCAACTATGAATAGAATTTATATCCATATAATAGAATATTATTCAGCTTTTAAAATAAATGGCATATTGGCCTATGTTCCAACCTGGATGAACCCTAAAAGCATTCTTAGCAAAAGAAGCCAGTCACAGAGGACGATGTTCAGAGGACCCCATATACCCACATAGCTAAATTATTCAAAGTAGACGAATATAGGAGAACTAGTGGTTTCCTGGGACAGGAGGAAAGAACTCTGAACCCTAATGGACGTAGGGTTTTGTTTAGGTTCTGGAGAGGCTGGTGAAAACATTCTGATCTTACGTGGTGACAATCACATGACTCAACTGAACTGCATACTTTACATGGGTTAACTGTGATTTCATCTCAATAGCTGATAAAAATGTATTGTCAGCTGGGCATGATAGCCTTTAGTCCTAGTACTCGGGGCAGAGGCAGGTGGATCTCTGAATTCAAGGTCTGCCTGGTCTATAGAGTGAGTTCCAGGACAGCCAGGGCCACACAGAGAAACGTTGTATCCTCAAAAAAACAAAACAAAACAAAACAACAACAAAAACCAGCCAAGTGCTGGCTCAGATACTAAAAGCTTTCACTGCTCTTCCAGGGGGATCCGACACCTCTGGCCTCCACAGACTCCTGAATTCATATACCCACACAGAGATACACATGCAGACTTTTTTTTTTAATTAAAAAAAAAAAAAAAAAAAAAGCAGGCTGGAGAGATGGCTCAGAGGTTAAGAGCACTTACTGCTCTTCCAGAGGTCCTGAGTTCAATTTCTAGCAACCAAACCATCCGTAATGAGATTTGATGCCCTCTCCTGGTGTGTAGGCAAACATGCAGACAGAATGCTGCATACATAATAAATACATCATAACAAATCATAAAATAAAAAAGCATTGTTGAGCTTGCATTTTCATCCACTGCTTCTAATGTTAAGTTCCAAGATACTGACTTTATTTCTAAATTTGAACAATGACCCACAGGCAGTGTGACCATCTCAGGGCTAGAGGACAAGCACAGAGCGGGAATTAACCTGAGCAGCAGCTCCAGCCTGAGGCAGCAGGGTCAGCTCACTGACGATGCTCGACCTCTCGGTGGGTGACGTCTACCATGTGAGCCATCACTCAGGCTCCCTCCCTGGCCGCTCATCTCCTCTCTGACCCACTCCCACACCTCAAATCAGGTTGAACCCCCAAAGGTACCCTGCCATCCTTAGAACATGGCATTGCTCCTGCTCTGCATATATTGTTCCAGTCACACTGGCCTCATAGATGCCGCTCCATGTCCCTAGGCTGGTCCCGCTCTAGGGCTTCAGTGCCTGTCTGGAATGTTCATGTCCTCAGACCTTTGCATGATTCTCTCCTCAGGTCTACTTTCCCAGCAGCTTCTCAGAGATTATCCCGTCGAGAGTGATTACACCCCCTCATAGCTGCCTTCCTGGCCTACTCGCTTTCCTCTGGCACTCAGGACCACCTGAAAGCTCTCCTTGCTTGCTGGTTTATTTTGGTGTTTCCATTAGAGCATAAGGCTGGGCCTGGCTCCGTGGACCTCATTATCTCAAAGCCTGACATATATGGAATTCAGGAATTTGTTAAATGTATAAACACACGTGGTTGACAGACACCAAGCTGGACCCAGTCTCCACAAACTTGTGGGAAGGAGGCAAGCTCCCACTGGGCCGGAAGGCATGTGATCCAAGTGTCCAGTGAATCTCTTCAGCAAACAGTTTTAGAGTTTCATTTCAAGTTCTTGAACAAGAGTTGCTCTCTGTCGACCGGATAGCTGGCTAGCTAAGATCTGAGCCTGAGCTCCTGGTCCAGCAATGCCACTCCCTGGGAAAAGATGCCTGTCATGGAAGACTAGCCAACCACAGGACAAAGAGGAATCAAGTTCCTGGAGCATCCCATGTCCACCCTCATTCCAACTTGAACTAAAACTCACGCTATGTGGGGCTTCACCCATGCACATGCACACACACAAACACTCATACATAGACTTTTTGGAGGGCAGCCCAAACCATTAGATGGGTTTTTCAACATTTGCATTGAAAGTGACCAGGCCATTGCTCCAAGGCCCCGTGTCCTGGCTTGTCCAGGCCATGAGCAAGAATGAGTGGGACTTACATCAGGCTTAAAAGGCGGTTCCAGCATTCCAGCTCCCAGCCGCTTGAAATTCAGTCTCTTAAAAAGGGGGTGCTCCTTTACCTCGCGGGCACCACCTCCACGGCACCCCAGGCGCTCAGCAGGGTCCTTGCTGAGAAGCTGTAGCAGGGCAGAGGTGGTTGGGGTACCTTTGAACAGATGAGGGATCCCCAGCTCCAGCCCAGGCCAGGCCAGTGAAGCCTATGGCTCATACCTGAGAGCAGAGCGAGCGCGCCTGTGGGGAAAAGTGCTCTGAGTACTCCTCGGGCACCTCCTTGACCAGCCTCTCTACTTCCTCCCTCTTGATCTTCTTCTTCCTCTGCTGGAAGGGGGACTGGCCTGCAATCATCTCATACAGGAGGCAGCCTAGCGCCCACCAGTCAGGACTGAATGTGTACCGCTCATTTTTTACCACCTCCGGAGCTGGGCAGGGGAACAGGAGTCAGGGCTGGGTGCACAGTGAAGAACAGCCCTCGGGCCCCAGAAACAAAAACGCAGAGGATTAGTTCAAACACCTGCTAGCTAGGCAGGACGTCACTGGCCTGGTGGAGACCTCAGCCGTGTAAGAAACCACATTTCATCAATGCAAGCTGATGTGGCCCTGAAGTGGGGGAGAGAGTCACACCAAACGTCCCCGGTCCGACTGTTCTGGTTCTTTGTTTTGTTTTTCAAGAACCAATTGTTCTTTGTTTGTTTGTTTTTGGTGGTGGTGGTGGTAGGTTTTTGAACACAGGGCCACACACATCTGGCAAGTACCCCATGAGCTACAACAAACACACCTAGCCCAGAACCCCAGCACTTTTTTTTAAAAATTTAAATTGTTTGGCTTATTAAATGTTGGCAATCAATTCAAATTATTCTAAAAACAATTCAACTTCAGAATTAATGTAGGCCAAATCAGGGTCTTGTAGCCATTGACTAGTAACTTCTGGATTTCCCAGGGGATGAAAACACCCATTTGCTGATATCTCCAACTCGCCCGGGGAGGCTCCTCCAGAAGCCAGCTCTGATGAGGTTTTACAGCAGAAACAGAGGCTAAAAGTAGAGTGACTAGCCCAAGACGGAGCCTGGGAAACCTGGACTGCACTATGTCACACCGTCCACATGGTAGGTCTCCACTGCCTGTATCTTGGATGGCCATGTTATTCCAAGCATGGGCCGTTGCAGGGAAGAATGGCCATGGAAATGCATTTGGTTCTCTTAACCTTTACTCCAACAGACCCACCTGACCCTAGGTGCTCAATAAGCCTCCAGCAAATGACTAGCAGGCATTCATAATGGTTGGATCTGGCTAAGTCTTGGTGTCCTGATCCACAAAAAATATAGCAGAAGCTGTGTTGATTTGGGCTATCTAGTCTCTGAGGTGTCTCCCCCAGATACAGCAGTGGATAGGCCAGGCCTAGGACAGCAAGGGGAACCAGAAGACTGGTGTACCAGGTCAAAGGGACTTACCCATGTAGCCCACAGTGCCCACACGGCCTTTGATGGTCTGGCCCTCAGGCACGTGCACAGCCAGTCCCAAGTCAGAGATACGGATGTGGCCTGGGTAGGGGTATTGAAGTAGGTGGGTCCACTGATGGACCAGGCCTTCCCATCACACCCCTCCCACCTGGGCCTTCTCACCCACCATGGTCATCCAACAGGATATTCTCTGGCTTTAGGTCCCTGTGGGGAGAAAAAGGCACAGTCAGAGGCTGCGGTTTTCCAGGAAGCCAGAGCCAGCCTCTCCTAGCTCAAGTGCCTGCTGGGATCAGGTATGGAGCAAGTTGAAGGGCTCATTTGCTGCCCCGGTAGAAGAGCCCTGCTCTCCAGGGCAAGGCCCTCCGGAGCCAGAACTTCAGGAACTTTCTAGGGCAGTGAGAAATGGCTCCAATCTAAAGAAGTGAGGACTCCCACCCAGTGGAGGGACCCATCTGGGGGAGGGGATCCCTGGAGATCATCCTTGGACTCGTTCACCCCTGATGTTGAAGCTCCCTTCCCTTGGTGGCCAACTCTACCTTCTCTGTCACATGAGGCTACTCTTCCATCCCCTCAGAGGGCTGTTGTGAGGCTCAGATGAAAGTGTCACCCATAACCACCATAAGCACAGCTCTCTACTACTGAGCCCACCTGCAAGGCAGGAATGACGGTCTCCAAGAAAGAGAGTTCATGTGGGAAGCAGGGAGCTGACTAGCTCAAGGTCACATAGAGAAGGGTGACAAAAATCAGAATTCACACATTGGTCAGCCAGCTAGACCCCAAAACCTAGGTCTGCGGCACTCCAAACTATCAAATGTGGGTAAGTGTGTGCATGGAGCCAGTGTTGGCTTGTGGTTAGACAAACCTCCAGCTCACTATCAAGCCTGATCGACAGCCTTAGCTGCCACTACTGTACCTCACTGCTGCCCCTGTCCAGGAAGGACCAAGTCCTGGAACAGCCACCGAGAAGCTCAGCCCCACCTGTAGACAATGCGTTCCCGGTGCAAGTCCTCCAGGCCACAGCAGATCTCGGCAGCATAGAAGACAGCGCGTGCTTCAGGGAAGCCAGCCTGGCCCATGTGGTAGATGTGGAACTTGAGGTCCCCTCCATTCATCAGTGTCAGCACCAGGCACAGTGCATCCTTCGTCTCATAGGCGTAGGCCAAGCTCACCTGTGCTCAGGAGAAACAAACCTTCAGGAGCTGTGGGGGGGTGCCTTGGCGCTCACACTGTGTGTGTGTGTACATGTGTGTGTACATGTGTGCCTGCGTGTGTATGTCTGTGTGCTCATGGCAGCCACCCAAACAATCTTCTGTGTGCCACTCCTTAGGGCTCAGCAGGCTTCCTGAGCCTGGAATAGCACTCCTACCCCACCCTTCTTAGGTACTGCCAGGGCAGGAAGGGACAGAGCAGAGCAGAGGGCAGTCCCTTTGGCAATAGGGAGGGACTTTAGCCTGGTGGGTGGGGAACACCGACAACAGTGTGAACGAAGGGAAGGAAGGGAGAGAGCTCCTGTGTACTTACTACAAACCTACTGTTCACTTTTTCCAGGATCTGCTTCTCATTGAGCGCCATGGCCTCCCCTTTCCGCTTCTTGATCCGTTTCTTTTCCAGTTTCTTGCATGCATACATCTTGCCTGTGGCCCGCACCTGGCAGGCACACACCTGTAGCCAGGGTAGACACGAACAGGTGAGGGCCAGCCATGCTCTTGCTGGAGGCGGGAGGGTCCAAGCCTGCTGCCCCCCATCCAGTGTACTCTGCAAAGGTATCATCCGGCCACTCACCTCCCCAAAGCCACCTTTGCCCAGGACTCGGTACTGCCTAAAGGTGTTTTTGGTCACTGGCTGCCTATAGGCAAGAGTAAAAGAAATAAGCATTTATGCGGGTTTTCCCATAAGGAAACCCCCAACCTTGTCTCTCCAGTGTGGCCCTGGAGGAGCTCACCTTTCCAGCCACTTCCACTGCAGAAAACGGTTGAAGTAAATGCTGTCGAGGTAGTCAGCAAAAGGCGCCGTGCTTAGGTACTCATGGGTCAGCCTGTCGGGAAAGGGTCAGCCCGTAGGGTAAGTCCCTAACAAAGCCAGGCTCAGCCTGGGGGCCCAGGCCGCCCATCACACGTCTGCTCAGCCCACAAAGCACCACCCTGCCCTCTACCACCATCTCACTAACACAGGGACCAGGAGACACGCATTCCATGCTGACACAAGAGGGGAGGGCATGGACAGGGAGAGGAGCTGAGCTTGCCGGACTTCAGGGACCACAGAGCCCCTTCCCTAGCTCAATTTCCACACTTGTGGGTATGGAGCCTTACCGGGTCAGCTCCTGGAAGAGGTCTTTGCAGGGTCCCTGCTCTAGCTGCTGGGCACAGTTACTCACCAGCTGTCGGGGAACCTCAGGGATGAGGTCAGGACCCTAGGACAGACCCAGACAGGTCAATGCAGAGGGCTCCCTTGGACAGCTGCCTGCTCCCAAGGCAGCACTGCCAGCTGTCTGTGGGTGCCGAGGGTGGCTGTGGGTGGGTAGTGCACTGGCTGCCTCTTTGCTGAACTCCCTTCCTGCCCCCCTCCACTCGAGACAGGGTAAGACAGCCACTGGCAGGCTGCCTGACCCAAGCTCAGCCCAATCCCTGGGCTGCATGCCCATGGTGCTGCCTGGAACAGGCCCAAGGCACTCACTGCCCAGGCTGTGGTCACTCCTCTGCCTGATGTCACTGGGCCCTGCCTGCTGCCGTCATCTCTCCATCACTGCTCACTCACCGTGTGGCTCAGAAAATTCTGCATTAGTCGCCGCCCACATGCCTTCCGTTTCTCATCAGGGGTCACTTCATACTCAGCCTGCAGGGTGAGAAGCAAAAAAGCTTGGGGCTGAGAGGAGTGACAGACATGGGGGGAGGGGCAGTGGCCAAGACCTCTGCTTGCCCCCAGTGCTGGGCCGGGCCCTGGGGCAGGACACTCACCACCCCATCCAGGAAGGCAGTACAGCGAGTCAGCTCAGGCCTCGTGGCGCAGAACTCACGAAATAACAGACGCCCAATGGGCTGACGTTCACACAGGCTGTGGTAGTCACGCTCTGCAGGCCAACAGGGGAGCTGCTGGGTCACAGACTAAGAAATCGTTGGCAGGGCACTCTGGTCTATACCCCACATCTGGGATCCACTAACTTCTAGGCCCAAGAGTGGTAGTAGCCATTATCTCTTTCAGAGCCCTCACTGCAATCCTCAGGCAGGCACCACGGTTACACCAATGTAACTTGGGGGGTATGGGACCCAGGGAGGTTGATTACTTCAACTCAGTGGCAAAGAGCCAGGAGTCTGGACTACAGAGGCCAGGGCCCTGGTTCACAGACTTGCATGTCACAGTTCTGGGGTTGGGTGTGGTCTTGTGTGGTTCCGGCCCAGCCCAGCCCAGCCCAAGTCTACACCTGTTGCCTGCCTGGCGAAAGTGCGAGAGGAAGCTGTGGCTTCCGCTGCCCTCAGCTGGGCCTCCTTCCCAAGCAGGGTACATTCTACCCTCATGCAAGCCATCTTGAGTACTGTTCAGATCCTCAGCCAAGAAATACGAATGGGAGCCCTTCTATCCCTTCTAGAAACAACCGGAGCACACTGCTCTAGCTTTGATGGGTGCCCTCAGGTCTGGCCTGGATGAGGTTCATAAGCACAGGCTGGTGTTCCAAACCTGTTGGCCCCAGGCTGCCTTTCTTTCCTTCCTCCAGCCCAGCCCAGCCCTCCTCTCCCCGTGCCCACGCCGCTGACACCAGGCAGGACCCAGTCTCTGCTCTCCACACGTTCCACACCCACGAGGTGAAACTGGGTGGGATCGAGTAACCGCAGTCTTTCTGGGCACTGGACACACCCTCCCCCATGGTGCCCCTGTGACCCAGGGCAAGGTCTGGAAAGGTCCTCTTGGGCAGACCCCCGTCTGCTCCGGCAGTCGGGAGCGTCCCCCGGGCCTCACCGAGGCTGAGGCGCAGCTCTTCACACTGGCTGATATGGGGGAACTGCAGCATCTGGCGCCATTTCTTGCTTTTGCCTTTGCGATTCCCAGCGCCACCTGCAGGAGCAACCGGGAGCTGCATCGCACTGGGGTCCCGAGCTCGCACACTCCAGCACGCCCTTCACAAACCCAGGACACACGCGGTCCTTCTGGATACCCACACTAAGGGCTCCCAGAATAAGAACCAAAAAGAACAGTGAGGACATTTCAGGTATTTCAGTCACTCCCCCTACTCAGCAGGAATCCTGCAGATTAAGAAAGTAGACAAGAACCGGGCAGTGGTGGCGACGGCGCACGCCTTTAATCTCAGCACTCAGGAGGCAGAGGCAGGCGGATCTCTGTACCAGGACAGTCAGAGCTATTACACAGAAAAACCCTGTCTGGAAAACAACAACAAAGTAGATACGAAGCGGGTAGTGATGGTGCACCCTTTAACCCAGTGTTCAAGAAGCAAGCGGGTGAGGCCAGCCTGGTCTACACTTTTTGTTTGGTTTTTCTTCTTTTTTTTTTAAAAAAAAATAAATTCCTATTTAAATTAAAAATAAATTTTATTTTACATACTAATCCCAGTTCCCTCTCCCTCCCATTCTCCCCCTCCCCAACTCCCCCATCCACCCCCCCCGCGAAGGGTGAGACCTCCCATGTGGGATCATCAAAATCTGTCACATCATTGTTTGTTTTTCAAGACAGGGTTAGGGTAGCATTGGCTGTCCTGGAATGTACTCTAAAGACCAGGCTGTCCTCAAACTCAAGAGAATCCACCTGCCTCTGGGATTAAAGGCATGTGCCACCATGTCCTAGTGAAAGGCAAGTTGTCCAACTGGCAAGTTGATCTCTTTTTTTAAATATTTATTCATGTATTTTATGTATATGAGTGTTCTGTCTTCATGCACACCAGAAGAAGGAATCTGATCCCATTGCAGATGGTTGTGGGCCACCATGTGGTTGCTGGGAATTGAACTCAGGACCTCAGGAAGAGCAGTCTGTGCTCTTAACCTCTGAGCCACTGAGCCATCTCTCCAGCCCCTGGTCTACACTCTACATGTCAGTTCCAGGAAAGCCAAGGCTACATAATGAGACGCTGGGGGAGGGGGGGAAGGAGAGAGAGAGAGAGAGAGAGAGAGAGAGAGAGAGAGAGAGAGAGAGAGAGAGAGAGAGAAACAGAAAGAGAAAAAGAAGGGAGGAGGAGGAAGGGAGGGAGGGAGGGAGGGGCAAACACACAAGAAAGCAGATAGACAAGGACACCACAGTGGAAGGGGTCACTTAAGAGGCCAAGACATGCCAGCCAGAGATCCTATGTGGTACGGGACATGCTTGAGATACCACAGGCAGCCTGGGCAGCCTCCCAGGCCCCTTACACCAAGTGCTGCACCAGAACTATCTCCCTGACCCCAGTAAGGTGGTGGTAGGAAGGCTGGTACTCAGGATGCCCCTACCCTTGCCCTACCTAGGTGAGCCCCATCTGTAGCTGCTGGACCACAAGAGCAGCTGAGACAGGTCGATTAATGTTCCACAGTTCCCACCCAACCTGCAGAAGCAGCGAGGAACAGGCGAACTGGAATAGAAACTTGAAAAATAAAACTAAAAACATTAGGCTGGGGATGATGCATGACGCCTTTAGTCCCAGCATTAGGGGGCAGAGGCAGAGTCTCTCTGAGATCAAGGCCAGCCTGGTCTACATAGCGAGTTCCAGGACAGCTAGGGCTACATAGGCAAGGTCTCAAAAAAACTAACCAAATAAAAAACCCACACTGCAGGAACACAGAGCATGTCAGGGAGGGAACCACACGTCTTTGCGACAACACATCAGGACCTGAATCTGGAACTCCAACACCTGCATACTTCTGGCCATCACTGCCTCACCCACACCACCCAGTTTTTGTGGGACCTCCAGAGGCACCATAGAGTTGAGTGGAAGACTGTGCATGTCCAACTCAGTGGGAAGCGGCCAGACCCAGCTCCAGTTAATTGACAACCTTAGGCAATCAATCTAGCTTGCCTGGCCTCAGTTTCCTCAGCAGTGTCTCCATCTGACCCAGTGTAGTGTAGAAGCTGAATTCTGGGAAAGGGGCAGGGCTGGGCTGGGTCCCTAACTGGGTTCCCCAAGGAAGGAGGAAGTGCTGCAGTGTCCCCTTGAGAAAGCCTCTGGTGGCCCCTCCATACCGCCTGTACCCTGTGTGCCCACAGCCATTGCTTCACTGCAAGTGAGCAAGAGACCTCCATTCACTAGCCTGTGGCAAGGCCTCCCCAGAAGTGGAACTCCTCAGGCTCCCCCTCCACCCAGGTCCCTCACCCAACCCTCCATTTGCTCGCCTCCCCGAGAAGTCACTTCCTCCTCTCCCTCCTCCCAGCTCTATCAAGGCAAGAGCAAAAAGTCACATGCAAATACCCTGTCCTAGAACTGGCTGCCAATCTGTGGGGCTCCTCTCTACCCAACCCTGCCCTGCCCTCCTCCTGTGTGCCTCTGGCACCTGGGGAAGGAAGAAAATCCAATCAAGGGTGTACACCCCCAGGGTCATTCCACCTAACCAGATAACCCACAAGTTTGTGAGAAAACTGATTGTCTGTGAGGCGAATTCGGAGCCTTATCCCGATCCCCAAATTCAGGTTCCTTACCCACCTCTATCTTGACTAGCATTTATTAAAAGCTAACTGACCTTTGATCCTAGCACTTGGGAGGCAGAAGCAGGATGAACTCTGAGTTCGAGGCCAGCCTGTAGTCTACAAAGCAAGTTCCAAGTAAACAAAGACTATATAGGGAGACCATCTCAAAAACAGCATCAACAAAAAAGAGCCAACTATACACATATAACGCAAATTTGCCAACTGCTGAAGGTCTCTGGTCACTTGAAAAGCTGGCTGCAAACTGTGAGCTGTTGTGTGAAATGATTCTGACTCAACCAATTCATGGATAGAAGACCCCTTGACAATGAGGCTTTCCTTAAAACACACACACACACACACACACACACACACACACACACACACACACACACACGATCAATGATGTTGAGGGCAGCAAGCACGGCAAAGGCCATGCAGGTATGCATGGTGGTGGTGTCGCAGCCAGTTCAGGATACGATCCTCTAAGTGAGGCTCTGGTCCCCACTATGGCCATGCTATCCTGTGCCTCACCCAAGATCTGACAAAGCCTATACACAGGTACCCACCGAGTCTGACCCAGCAAGGCAATGCCTTTAGGGGGCCTAAGGCCTGAATTGGCTAGCCCTAGGAAGTGAGGCCTGGCCCCAGCTCTCCTTCCTCCTCCTCCCTGGCTGGCTGGATGACGAGGCAGAACAGAATCCGCAGATGCCCCCAGAGGCTGAGAGGAAGGCACAGCCCCTGAGTTTGATAAGGGACAGGAGATAAGATAGACTCCCTTGGGCACTAGGGACCCGGCTGCCCATCCCATTCCCAGGCAACACCTCCCTGGGTGTGACACTGCACTGGGTAGGCAGAGGATGTCAGGTGCTGCGCCACTTTGGGGCTTCTCTGAGGTTCCTATAGACTACTGGGTACCTTTTGTCCTAAGCCTGGGTCAGTTACAATCTTGCTGGGTAATCTGGGGTTAGTCGTTGGCTGGTTTGTGCCTCAGTTTCCCACCTGTAACCTGATACACAACAGTGGAGCTAGTGACTCTCTCAGCCTGGAAACCCATCACAAAGTGGGAAACTGTCACTATGTTCCTGGAGTTCTAAGTGGGAGAATCTTGTTCAATGTCCGTTCCCCCAGCACCCTGGACAGAGTGGGACAGAATGTCGCTGAGGTGAATTTAATGTCTGTCTGGTCCTGTGTCACCAGGACCCTCAGAGAGCAGGTGCAAATTAACATCTGGAGTGAAACCAATAAGGAGCTGCTCGGGAGCATATCCATGTGCACACACACAAATTCCACAAGACTGGTTTCCCAGTCACGCCTTTCAGCTCCACCAGCCCAGTATGCTCGGTCCCATTTATTTCTTTGTGCATCTGCCTAACAGGTCATATAGGCTTGCAAAACCCGTTGCCCATTCACCGGTTTTTAGTGTTCAGAGTCTCCTAGTGAGTGGCGCTTCTGCTGGTACTGTTACGTGTCCACAAGTTTCCCCATGTCGGCTGGGTTGTCTACGCAAAGGCTTGGTTCATTCATTCTCCAATCTTTACAGATTACCAACTTTGTGCTGTTCGGGGCATCTGGGCCTGGGCACGTGGGGCAGGCACCTTCCTGCCTCTCTGCTAGAAGGCCTCAGACACACGCTCCTGGGGCTCACACCCCACTTTTCCTCTTCCTTCCCGTTCTCCTTCAGCCCCCACACCCGCCGCGACGCCCGCCCGTGGCGCGACCCCCGCCCGCCGGTCTTGGGCCCCTGGTTCCGGGGGCAGGTGCGAGGGGCAGGCCGGAAGGGCTCGCGTCTGCGCTAAGAGTCGGGGTGCAGACTCCAGGGCACGAGGGTAGCGGGGGCCCGGGCGGCCCGTGGAGCTCGGAGGTCGCGCGCCCGCGATCCCCGCACCCGGGCCCGGCCGCCCGCCTGCCCGGCCTCACCTTCCCGGGCCTTGAGTAGCACCGTGTTCGCTACGATGTTCTCGAGCTCCATGGGCTGCAGCGCCGCCCGGCCCGCCAGGCCGCGCCGCCGGCCGGGACCGCCCGCGAGAGCCGGGGCCGATGGCGATCGGCGCGGCTCGCTCGGCTCGCTCCACTCGCCGCGGCCTCGGCCTCACCGCCGCGCCCTGCGCCCGGCCCCGCCCGCCCCGCCCCGCCCCCCCGCCTTCTGTTTACTTGGCTCGGCCAATAGGCGAGCGGACGCTCCCCGCGCCAGGCGGCCATTGGTCAGCCTCTCCGCCCTGCCCCGCCCACGGAGCCGGGAACTCGCTCCCAGCGGGGAGGGGGCGGGCCCCGTTGCGTCGCCTCTTCCTGGTTGGACGGCGGGCAGGGTCCAGCCCCTAGGTTCGAATTTCTACGCCTTCGTAGGATGCTGAGCTGCCAATTAGGGCCGAGCCTCCGCCGGGGAGTCGGAGGCGGGCTCTGGGGGCCACGCCCAGGAGACAAGGCGTATGATTGAATTAAGCAAGTGTCAGCCATGCAGCACTGCGATCTGATTGGATGATCGGACAGGGGCGTGACCGAGTGCCTGGGGCCAGCCGATGGGATCTCTGGGGTTTTGTGTCGATCTCGCCCTGTATCCTGCCTGCCAGCAGGCCGCTTGGTTAGCGTGTGGGACCTGCCGCCGCCTCCTGGGCCCCGAAGCGTCCCGAAGCGAGCAGAGGACGGAAGGAGCGAAGGCCTCCCCAGCGGCGCCCGCCTCCGGCCCCGCCGCACCCCGCCCCCGCAGCCCGCCGGATGTTGTGATCTCTCTCCTCCCACCCGCCCCGCCGCCTTCGGCTTCTACTGCCTTATAAGGCAGCGCTACAATCCCGAATCGTTGAGGTTGAGTTCACACCCTACGCAGGTGGGAGCTGAGCCGCTGGACGGTGAGTGGCTGGCTGGCCGCACGCCGAGACTGGGGCATAACAAGTCCGAATTTTTGCAGCTCATCCACACAGGATAGTTCAGTATCCCACTTCCTCCTCGCCACCCCTTTTCACGCAGCAGGAAGCGGAGGCTTGCCCCAACTCGGGGATTAATGAACAACCGGATCCATATTCATTCATTGATTCCTGCAAAACTACTGCTATTGTCCCAGGCACCCAGCCAGGTGCCGGATATAGTGGTGACAGCAAGAAAACCAAAGTCTCAGTGCTTACGTGCTAGGCGGGAAGGAAGGCGGTAATAACCCTGTAAGTGAGCTCATTAGCGGGTAGTTTTAGAATGATGCATGCTACTAAAACAAAAGATTTAGGGATGCAGCTCTGTGGTAGAGCGCGCTCAGCACGCCCAACGCCCAAGTTCATTAAAGACACCAGATGGTCTCAGGATGTCACATTTGAGTAGATCCTGCAGAGGCATAAAGTAAGCTTGGCCAGGGGAAAAAGCGTGGGCGACTTCAGAGTCCAGTGGTCTGAGGTCAGACAAGAAGCAAGGGTGTGAGCTAGATAGTGCAAGGCATTGTGGTTTACAGGGAGTGAACTGTGAAACCCATAAACAGATGATTTGTACTTAAAAACGGTAACTCTGACCAGAGGCCTATTCGGCACCTAATGAAGACTGTGGTGTCCAAGTGAGACCTGAGGGCTGAGTGAGAATGTGCACATTTGAAGTTTTGGAGTGGAGGATGGAAAGAACCATCTGGCTAAAGAAGACTTTTTGCATTTCCAAGGGTCGGTAAAGGTGACTGGTGAGGGGGCTCAGCTGGTGGGAAGCACCTGAGGCCAAGCCTGACTAAATATGAAGACCTGAATTTGATCCAAGTTTCACATGGTGGACAACAAAAATCAACTTTACTTATTCTCTAGCTACATACAGTGAATTAATTAGTTAATATAGGTAAAGAAATACACCTAGGGGACTGGAGAGATGGCTCGATGATTTCTTAAGAGCACTGGCTGCTCTTCCAGAGGACCCAGGTTCAATTCCCAGCACCCACAAGGCAGCTCACAAATGACTGTAACTCTAGTTCAAGGGGATCCGGCCTACTCCCACAGACAGATAAGCAAGCAAACACCAATGCACATACAATAAAAACAAATAAATTGGCCGGGCAGTGGTGGCGCACACTTTAATCCCAGCACTCGGGAGGCAGAGGCAGGTGGATCTCTGTGAGTTCGAGACCAGCCTACAAGGGCTAGTTCCAGGACAGCCTCCAAAGCCACAGAGAAACCCTGTCTCAAAATAAATAAATAAATAAATAAATTTAAAAATAAGTGCAACATCAATAAGGATCTGTAGAGACTAACAAATGCCCCACTTAAGGGCAGGGCATCTGCAGTTTATGGGTGGGCATTCGGCTGAGCAAGGGGCACATGAAATGAAGATAGCTGTTGGATGGAGTCTGGTTGGAGGAGGTCCACAGACTTCATTTGGAGGGTAGTGGGGATTTGTGGAGGCAGATTTTAAGTAGGGGAGTAGATTTGCTTTGCTAAAGGGCTCCAAGCTGCACTGTGGGAGGGGGCTGTGAAAGGCAGGCACTCTGTTTTGGTTCCATGTGGGAAGAGTCCTAGGAGATACAGAGGTAGGCTCTGACAGTCACTAAGATCAGAAAAAGGAAATAGATTTACTCACTTGGGTTCCAGGTAACAGAGCATGTTCCCAACCAGATCTTTGAAGCCAAGGAGGGGACCAACACAAGACAGCTGGAGGTCACTTGAAATTCACTGTGGGAACAGGGTGGGGGTTCGGGGAGTGCAAGGACAGAGGTGTGAAGCCAGCTCTTCCTGGCATGGGAAATTTAACAGGCACCCTCCAGGAGCTGTCCAATCTCTTCCCAGCCTTCTTAAATTACCCAGACTCTGGTTTGGCTGTTTGCAACCAAATATTTGGCTAAGACAGAAAGTAGGCCTTTTGGGATGAGCCATTAGAGCAGAGGCACCCTGTCCTCGGGTTGTAGCAGCCAGGGCATGTAAACCAGTGCCTTGAAACCACTGTTGAGCTGGAATTAATTGGAGGTGAAGAGATGGTACCAGTCACAACTCCCAGGTTTTAGGAATGGTTTTATTTAGTTGTTTGTTTATTATGTACATTGGTGTTTTGCCATGGGTGTTGGGTCTGCTGGAACTGGAGTTACAGACAGTTGTGAGCTGCCATGTGGGTGCTGGGAATTGAACCCAGGTCCTCTGGAAGAGCATCCATCTCTCCAGCCCCTAGAGATGTTTTTAAAAAGGGAAATTTACCTTTATATGTTGAGTGACTTTTCCTGGGACGATATAAGCAAACATCTGTTCATCCCAGATAGGGCACCAACAACAGATCATAGAAACAGTCCTACCCAGCTGTAACCTCATGAACCAAAGGGTTTATCTGGTCTAATTACATCATAGGTGACTCACAGGCAGTTGAATCACCTACAAGTCCAGCCAGCATCCCTGGAGCTCACTGCCCAATGTGCAGGTAGCTCCACTGGAGAGTCCCCTCTCCCGAAGTTCTTTCCTGCTTACCTAACTGTGAATCTTGAAACTGTCAGAGCTTCCTAAACCTGAGAAGTCTCTTTTGCTTCCCTGGTCTTTTGACACAGACACAGACACAGACACACACACAGACACACACACACACACATACACACACACACACACACACACACACACACACACACACCACACACACCACACCAATCTCCAGGAGAGAACATTTTAATTTGGACAAAATAACCAGATGACAATGTGAGAGGCACATTTCCTAGAATCTGACTTACAGAAGTCATTGCACTCAGGCCAAAGAAATAAACATTCAAGGTTATTGATTGCACCATTGTTCAAAAAGGTGCACAGGTCCTTCCTATAGAGTAATGAGCTCCATAGCTTCTCCCTCCACTCCTCCCTCCCCTCATACCTTTCTGTCTTTCTTCTAACAAGCTCTTGATCTTTGTCACCCAGGTTGGTCTTGAACTCTGACCGAAAGCAATCCTGCTTTACTCTCCCTAGTAAGGATTATAAGTATATGCCTTGGCACCCAACCAGGTGGCTTCTTTTTATTTATTTATTTTTTAATTGGTTTTTAGAGACAGGGTTTCTCTGTGTAGCCCTGGTTGCCCTAGAAGTCATTCTGTAGACCAGTCTGGCCTCGAACTCAGAGATCCACCAGCCTCTGCCTCCTGAGTGCCAGGATTAAAGGCGTGCGCCACCACTGCCTGTTTAGGTTGCTGCTGCTGCTGCTGCTGCTTCTCCTCCTCCTCCTCCTCCTCCTCCTCCTCTTCCTCCTCCTCTTCTTCTTCTTCTTTTTTTCGAGACAGGGTTTCTCTGTGTAGCTTTGGAACCTATCCTGGCACTTACTCTGGAGACCGGGATGGCCTCGAACTCACAGAGATCCACCTGCCTCTGCCTCCCAAGTGCTGGGATTAAAGGCGTGCGCCACCAATGCCCGGCTTAGGTTGCTTCTTTTTTTTTTTTTTAATAAAGATTTTATTTATTTATTATGCATACAACATTCTGCTTCCATGTATATCTGCACACCAGAAGAGGGCACCAGATCTCATTATAGATGGTTGTGAGCCACCATGTGGTTGCTGGGAATTGAACTCAGGACCTCTGAAAGAGCAATCAGTGCTCTTAACCTCTGAGCCATCTCTCCAGCCCAGGTTGCTTCTTTTTTAAAGGTACCAAATGTGCTAGGTTTGTGGTGCACACCTTTAATCCCAGCACTTGGGAGACCAAGGAAGGCAGAGCTCTGTGAGTTCAAGGGCAGCCTGATGCAGAAAGTGAGACCAGACCAGCTAGGTTGATGTAGAAAGACCCTGTCTCAAAAATTCAAAACAAACAATAAACAACCTGACCCAGTCCCTCTCTTGTTCAGAAACTTCTGTGAGGAAACATGGTGGACAACATCTAAGGTATCCCTAGCCCCACCCATCTATGCCTTCTGGTGTTCATACCCTAATGTTGCTGCCCCTGAATGGGCTGCATTGCCTGAGTTCAAATGAAAAGAATACAGCAAACATGACCTGTCATTGCAAAGTTTAAGTCACTAAATGATGAGGCTTCCAGTTTCATTTCCTGTGCCCAAAATACTCAGTAAAATAAAATGCAGTAAATAAAAGAAACTCCAAATTCCTCCAGACGGCCTACAGATGTTCTGTTTGATCTGGGTCCTGTTTTTCCCTCCAGTGTCTACAGCCCTTGCTGGGCGCACACCAGCAGCCACAAACACTGGTCTCCCCACAGCCCTGGAGTGCACTTCTCTGTACTGTAGCCACACACCAGCCACACATGGCTATCAACATTAAAATAAACGCCAGAATCCAGTTCCCCGATCCCCTGAAGCCATGTGCTCACTTGTCACATGGAAAGTTCCATCAGGTTGAGCTGTTTGGAGGAGAAAGGATGGCGTCATTTATGGCTTCTGCTTTGGCAAAGGTTTCCCTACAGCAAGCAGTGTGATCAAGGGAGTAGTGGTACCAGTTACCAAGATGTGGAGGATGGTTGGGTGGGAGCCTTCTGATCCCTCAAATTGCCTTTGAAAAGTAGATCTGCAACCTCTTGAAATCTATGCCCCAAGACCCTGCTGAAGAAGAATGGAGCTGGGAATGGCACAGGACTATAATCCTACTTGGAAGACTGGGTTAAGAGGGCTGAAAGTTCAAAGCCACCCTAAATCACTTAGACAGACACTCTCTTGAACAACAAATTTTTTTTTTCCGGTTTATTGAGGCAGGGTTTCTCTGTAGCTTTGGAGCCTGTCCTAGAACTCAATCTATAGACCACAATGGCCTCGAACTCACAGAGATCTGCCTGCCTCTGCCTCCTGAGTGTTGGGATTAAAGGCGTGTGCCGACGCCGCCACCACCACCACCACCCACCCCCAGCTAAAAAAAATATTTTTTAAAGGAACTGGGTCTCTGTGTGTTCATGAGTATTAGACATCCAGAATAAGACCTTGGTGTTTCTCCATTCTGTGAGGCCCCAGTCCGACTTTGCCAACACAGAAGCCAAGACTCAGAGAGGGTGTGTCTGCCCTGTTCCACAGCATGCTCAGGAAGAGAGCCAAATGTTCAGAGAGTAGAGGGCAGGTGTGCCGCAATTACCGAGAGAGTGGCCGTGTGGTAAAGCTTTTCTGTTAGCTCCTCCAGTGGGCTGAACAGTACTAGAACCTGCCTCCCATGTGTTCCCACCTCAGCATCTCAGTGACTTTGCCCACTATTGGTAGTGCCCACATTTTCCTAAGGAACCCTGAAGGTCAAGGTTCAGAGACGCGGACCCTTGACTAAGCAGCATGGAGGAGCATTAGCCTCAGCAGGACCCCAAGCCACTTCCCTCACTCCTGTGGTTTCACCCTGCTCCCAAGGTCACTATTTTCTTATCTTCTAGCTACTTATTTACACAGGGGATCATAAAGAGGTTGCTTTGTTTTTGTTTCAGAAACTTCCTTGCTTCAGAACTCTTGCATGAGCTAAGACTTTGGATTTTAAATAAAATTGGCACACTCAAAAGGGTAGTGCTGGTGCACACCTTTAATCCCAGCACTCAGCGGGCAGAGGCAGGCAGATCTCTATGAGTTCAAGGCCAGCCTGGTCTACAAAGTGAGTTCCAGGACAGCCAGGGCTACACAGAGAAACCCTATCTCAAAGCAAAACCAACCAACCAACTAAACCAAAAAAGGCATCTAGCTTTCATGGCACCTGCAAGACATAGGCAGTGGTTCCGAATTCTGAACTCAACTCTGAAGCGTTGGTTTCAAATGCTGTCACTCAAAATCTCTATCCCATATATGACTCCAGTTTTAGGAGGTTTGTTTGGTTTGGGTTTGGTAATTCTTGAGGAAAAGCCCAGGGCCTCAAACATCCTAGGTCAGTGCTCTGCCACTGAGCTATACCCCACAACTCTCTGCTTCTGCTTGCTGTGGAATATGACTTTAACTAAGTAAATATGTGTTACATTTGTTTATACTGCATTTGTTTAACGATTTAAGATGTGTTGCTTTACCTGCCCAAGGTACCTTACTGGTCTAATAAAAAGCTGAAAGGCCAAAAGTGAGGCAGTAGAGGGATAGGCAGGTCTGGTGGGCAGAGAAAATAAGTAGGAGGAATCCAGGTGAAAGAGAGAGAGGGAGGGAGAAGAGAATGAGGGAGAAAGAGAGGGAAATTCTTGGGGCCAGCTGCCAGACAGACACAGAGTAGGATATACAGGAATGAAATAAAGACAAAAGGCCCTGAAGCAAAACATAGATGAAGAGAAACAGTAAGTTAAGTTCTAAGAGCAGGAAAGGACCTCAGCTAAGGCAGAGCATTCATAACTTATAATAAGCCAGTGTGTCATGATTTGGGTGCTGGTTGGTGGCCCAAAAGAAAGCCTGATGCATCTGCTGTCATGTGCTGTGTTCAATCTCAGGCATATTCTGTCTGGGATGTTAAAGAGGGTGCCAGCATCTCCAAGTTCACAAATGTATGTACAAACCTCCACAGACAGACAGACAGACAGACAGACGAATGCACAGCCCTCCACAGACAGACAGGCAGATGCACAGCTCTCCACAGACATACAGACAGAAGCACAGCCCTCCACAGACAGACAGGTGCACAGCTCTACACAGACAGACAGACAGATGCACAGCCTTCCACAGACAAACAGATGCACAGCCCTCCACAGACAAACAGATGCACAGCCCTCCACAGACAGACACATCTCTAGCTTGGTAGCTCCAGCACCTGGGCCACCTTTAATTTCCAGGAAGTCAGAGAAAGGGCTGTGGAAATGAGGATGGACAAGTCTGGAAGCACAGTGATGGACTGGGGAGCCGGCTCCGTTGGTAAAGCGTCTATTGCTCAAGCATGAGGACCTGAGTTCAGATCCCCAGCCCTCATTCAGAAAGCCAGGTGTGCATCGCCTACCTGAACTTCAAGCACTGAGGGAGGTAGAGGTCGGCCCCTGGAGCTCACTGGCTAGCCAGTCTAGTTGAATCAACGAGCTCCCGAGTCACTGAGAGACCATGTCACAAAAAGTATGACAACAGGCCTGGAGGGGCCTCTTCTCAGTTAAGAGCACTTGCTGTTCTTGCTGAGTTCAGTTCTCAGCACCCATGTCAGGCAGCCAGCTGTGACTCTAGCTACAGAGGATCTGATCTCCTCTTCTGGCCTCTGCAGACACCCACACACAGGCACATAGACATATACACAGACATTAAGAATCAAGTTGGCTCCTAGGGGAGGCTTTACCCTCTCTGTGCAGCAGATGGGAGGAGCAGGGGAGGGAGTGAGGAGAACTGGAGGAGAGGAGGGGGAATTGGGATTGGAATGTAAAAGATAAATTAATTTTAAAAATGGGGAAAAAATAAGATGCCTTTAATCCCAGCACTTGGGAGGCAGAGACAAGTGATTATCTGAGTTTGAGGCCAGCTTGGTCTACAGAGTAAGTTTCAGGACAGCCAGGGTAACACAGAGAAACCCTGTCTCAAAAAACAAAAACAAAAAAACTCTATAAACAAACAAAACAAAAAACCAAGGTAGCAAGCTGGGCAGTGGCGGCACACACCTCTAACCTCAGCATTTGGATGACAGAGGCAGGAGGAACTCTATGAGTTTGAAGCCAGCCTGGTTTACATAATGAGTTCCAGGACAGCAAGGGCTACATGGAGACAGCCTGTCTCAAACAAACAAAACCAAACAAAAAATAAACAACAAAGATGGAGAGTAATTAATAAGGAAGATACTTGACATCAATCTCTGGTACACACACACACACACACACACACACACACACACACACACACACACACAAGCTGGGGTCGGGATGGGGTGTTATACAGTCATGTACTGTATAACAGTGTTTTAGTTGACAATGAAAATTAGCCACCACAAGTACAGTGCAGTTGGGTGGGAACCTTTTTAGATTCTGTGAGCTAATGACTGTGGCCATCTTAGCTTGCAAAAGCACAGTCTGTGGCATTCATATAAGTACTGTCATGTAACAATGCATGTCTTCAGGATTGTGACCTTGTCAAGTGACATCCGACTACTGTCAGGCAGAAGAATAAACAGACCTTGGTACTGGTCAGGCCTGATGCATAAAGAAGAGAGAGAGTTTCACTTTGCAAACAAATGACTCTGAAAACAAAAGGGAAAGCTCTGGAGGCTCTCAGGGTTCACAGTCAGCTAGAAGGAATACATTTAGAGATGGGAGTGGTCAGGTTCTGGGGCTGACTGGGAATCAGGAAGCACAGGGGTATTGGAGGGGCGGTTGCCTGTGGTTGTCACGCCGAACCCAGGCCTGTCCACCCCTTGTCTCAGTGGCTACTGTTCCTCACGGCTCTCCAATCTAGCTCTGAGATAATTGCTCTAAACCAGCTATGGGAATTCCCCTTAGTGTTGACAGAGATGCTTTAATGGTGTTAAGTGACCCAAGTATGGCCAATGACTCATGAAGTCTGTTCTTCCTCTCTCTCTCTCTCTCTCTCTCTCTCTCTCTCTCTCTCTCTCTGTGTGTGTGTGTGTGTGTGTGTGTGTGTGTGTGTGTGTACATGGAGATCAGAGAACAACTTGTGAGAGTTCTTCTTCCTCATGTGGGTTCTAGAAATCAAACTCAGGTCACTGAGGTTGGTGGCAAGTGCCCTTCCCTTCAGCTTTCTGAGAGACTTTGACCCTCGTGTCTCTGCTTCCCCCGTGCTCCCCATACCCAGCTTCTGCTTGGCCTTTGGCAGTATCCTCTTAATTCCTCAGGAGCAGCTAGTGGAAGGGCCTTCTTCACCTGAGCAGCATTGAGCCTAGACACGATTCTTAGAGCTGTGTGAGCTGTCATGTGACATGAAGGAAGTCTGCCTGAAGATTTTCATACTGAGGGCCATAAAACCCAGAAAAGAATCAATTCAAAATGGATCCAAGACTGTAATATAAGAGCTAAAACTCTGATGTTGTTACAGGAAAATATAGGTTAAAGTAAGGTGTGGGCATAGGAAAGGACTTTCTGAAAAGGAATCCAAATAGCATGGGAAATATCCCAAGAATCGACAAATGAGATTAAATGGCATTAAAAGTTTTTTGAAGGTAAAGTGTAGGGGTGCACACCTTTAATCCCAGCACTCAGGAGGCAGAGGCCGGTGGATGCCTGTGAGTTCGAGGCCAGCCTGGTCTACAGAGTGAGTTTCAGGGCTACACAGAGAAACCCTGTCTCAAACAAACAAACAAACAAACAAGAAAGAAATGAAGAGAAAGTTTTTGCATACAAAGGAGCCACCAAGCCGGGCGTTGGTGGTGCATGCCTTTAATCCCAACACTCGGGAGGCAGAGGCAGGTGGATCGCTTTGAGTTCTAGGCCAGCCTGGTCTCCAGAGCAAGTGCCAGGATAGGCTCCAAAGCTACACAGAGAAAACCTGTCTTGAAAAATCAAAAAATAAATAAATAAATAAACTTAAAAAAAAAAGGAGCTACCAAATGAGAAAGAAACAGTTGCCAGCTACACATTAGAAAGGGAATTGATAGCCAAGATTCATAAAGAACAGCAGAGACCACATGCCAGTGAAACAAGACATCTAGTCAGTGATTCAGCAAACTGAGCAGACAATTTTCAGAAGAACAAGTATCAATGGCAAATAACTATATGGGAAAATACACACCATCACAGAATATAACAGTCTCTCTCTCTCTCTCTCTCTCTCTCTCTCTCTCTCTCTCTCTCTCTTTTTCCGAGACAGGGTTTCTCTGTGGCTTTGGAGCCTATCCTGGCACTCGCTCTTGTAGACCAGGCTGGCCTCGAACTCAGAGATCCGCCTGCCTCTGCCTCCCAAGTGCTGGGATTAAAAGCGTGTGCCACCCACACCGGGCAGAATATAACAGTTTCTCCTAGGACTCGGTTTTTCAAAATAGTTTAAGCTTAACAAAGTTAGCAAAAACAAGGAAGCTAGACATGCATTCTTAAGCCTGAATAGACCTAAGGAGAGACATTCTCTGAGCCAGAGGTTCAACTTTCCCAATGCTTGGACCATTCAGTACAGTTCCCATGTTGTGATTCCCCAACCACAAAGTCAGTTGCTACTTCATATCTGCAATTTGCCATTGTTATGACTGTCAATGCAAACACCCCACAGGCAGGTGGTCCTAGGCTACCCCAAAGGGCCAAGACTTACAGGCTGAGAAGCTGTTCCAAACCTTTGGCCAGACTGCTTAGGTCGTTGTTTTGCTGTATCATAAGATAGGAACATCACAACCTCGGGTGTTTAGTATTTGGTGCTCATAGCTGTGGCCTTAATTTTTAACCTTTTGTTTATTTTTAAGTTCAAATATTAATAACATAAAACATTTTATAAACTTAAAATGTCCCATAGCCTTATAAATTTAAATATTTTTAAAACTGTTCCTTAGCTGGGCGGTGGTGGCACACACCTTTAATCCCAGCACTCAGGAGGCAGAAGCAGGCAGATCTCTGTGAGTCTGAGACCAGCCTGGTCTACAAGAGCTAGTTCCAGGACAGCTTCCAAAGCCACAGAGAAACCCTGTCTTGAAAAACCAACAAAACAAAACAAAACCCTTAAAACTGCTCCTTAAAAAAATCCAGTTTTTAAATTTTCTGTAAAAATCTAAAATTTCCTTTTAAAGTTGAAAATCACTCAACTGTGTGTTCCTGAAATATCAAAAATAAAGTACCTTTCTTTTTTTACTTTAAGAGGGAGAAAACGGGGCACAACCACAATCTGCATAAGGCAAAACCAAGCCCCAACATTGCAAACAATCCAAAGCTCATACCTGGGATTCATTCACAATCGTTTGGGTTTTCTGGAGGGGCTTGGCTCACCTCCTTGGCTGCACCCTCAGCAGAATATACATAGCCTGCTTTCTAGATCCCAGCCTGCTCCATTTCACTGTGGCTGGTGCTTCTGGTGACTATCACTTGGCACGTTGGGCGCCAATGTTAAATTTTTGAAGAAAAAGAGGAGGCACAAGATGAGACATGCTAACCATTTTATTATAGGTCCGGCAGAGTAGGGAGACTAAGAGAGAAGAGGAACGGGGGTAATGGCTGACCGCCATGCCCAGTCGCCATAGAGAGGCAGAGAGAGCGTGTAGGTGGGAGAAGAGAGAGGGAAGAAGAAGCAGAGAGAGCGAAGCAGGGAAGTTTGAACTTTTAAAGTGAAGACTGTGCATGTGCACTGAGGTTCACGCATGCCCTGAGTCCTCACGCAGGCTGTAATGCGTGGTGGGTGATGTGGTGATGGCACGTCCCTGTGCGTGCCCTGACTGTTGTCAGGGGGCAGGGTCTGTCTCGTAAAGAGGTAGAGCCGATCAGCATTAAAGCCTGAACCTTTCAACCAGCATTTCCAAAGCTGCTGAGATTCACCCTTGCAACTCTCTTTAGGAACTCAAGCCCTGCCACACATTTGCAAACCTCAGCTGTTCCCCATGATCTCTTCATGTCTTTAAAACCATTATCACCTGGCGAGTCTTAAATTACAAACTTTAGCTGCCAGCACAAGGTGCATTCTTGCATATATATAAGCTTGGAGGTGTAGTTTTAATACCTTATTAAACAACATTGTTTTTAAATCCTATCTTTCATAAATCTTATTTTCAAGACAGGACAGGAATTATCATACAAAAATCACCATAATCCAAAATAATGTGAAGACCTACCTGTTGCTGCCTCTTGGTAGGCCCACTTTACATGGTCACCTTTACTCACAATGGCAGTGAAGTCACATGACATCTGTCTTCTCCAACCCAGCAAAAGATGGCTGGCATCTGGCTTCCCAGAGATGGTAAAGTCACATGACATCTGCCCTCTCCAACTCTAGCAAGTATGGCTTCCAGTCATGTGATTGCCTAAAGACGGTGGCAATCCAAAATGGAATCATGCTGCAAGGTTTCTTTAAAATTACCCATGCATAGATTTTTGCCTATCAACTCATAGTGTTACTAGTTTTAAGTTTTTTTTTCTTTTCAGATTTTACAGATTTTTAACCATACCCAATAAAATAAACTTATAAATCTCAAGGTACAGAATGTTCACGTGAACCAAGTTTATTTATTTTGGCTGTTATGCTTTCTGTCACTGTATCAGGTGGCTCAGACTGACACAGGACATACAGAAAACTTTTAAATATGCTTGGATAAACAAATTTTAGAGCCATCTTTCAAATAAAATAGGATCGCATAAAACAAATTTGATGTTATATACCCAGAAAAGACATCCAAACTTCTGCCAACTTGAATCCAGTGACCAGGGAGCTCAAAGATAAATTCTGAGCCCTGGTCATAAATGCAGCCATGTGGTCACTGGCAGCTGGCTCACAGAAACATCAAAAATATCTGTCTAAGCTCCATGCTTGCAACAAAACTTATGAACACACCAGAAAACACAGACAAAACTTTTCCAACTAAACAGGGAGACATAACTCTCAAGAGAAACAGGAAGACAAACTTTACAACAAGACAAATAGGAAATAAAACTTTCCAACCAGAACCAGATAGGTGGTCAACATCTCACTATATGCCTTGGATGAGGGAATATTGGGGTCCCATTGAATCCCCCATATTCCAGATAGGGATTCCACAAAACAGACCAGACTATGACTCACTAGGAGGCCTCTGTAGAGATCCTTCCTGCATTCCTTAGAACGGCAGTTCACTCCAATAGTCTGTGAACTGAAGGCAGCCTTGGAGCCTTGGGATAGCTCAAGTCACAGGCCTCCTGAAGTGGCCCCTCAGCCCCAAAGAACCAGAGTGAAGGTCCAGCTTTAGAATTTGCATGGGTTGTCTGAATCACGCTGGGGCCTCCAGAAAACATTAATCCTACTGATTGATAATAAGAGTACTACCACAGTTTAAAGCCAAATTTGAAGCAAGTTTTAATTAAATACTGGTCAGGTGGATAGACTTTGGCCAGGCCCATACCAGGTTCCTGGAATTTGTCCAGAATCAAGAATGGCAAGTGCTTAAAAAGAAAACCTATAATTTATTGCATCTCCTATCAGGTCCAATCAGGGGCAAGCTTGTTTAGGGGAGTGAAAACATGTGGCTTATTATCTCCCATAAACCACAACCTCCAACATTTCAGGAACTATCTGTCCTTGGGCAAGGGACTTACAGATCAGAGGCATTTTTATTTCATGGGTCTCTAAGGCATAGTAATTACAAGTTAAAATGTTACTTTGGCTCTCACAGTACCATCATGCCCAGCTCACCCTAGGCCTCTTGTGTTAACGTATTAATTTGTACTTTCCCTTGGTGGTAGTGTGTGTGCACATGTGTGGACACAACAGATGGTAGGTTTCCAAAAGCCCAGAAGCATCCATTGCTGGCCCATGGTATATGTGTTACAGCTCTGGAGGGAAAGGTATCCCAGTAGTCAGGAGCCAAGGAATCCCAGAGCCACACTTCACAACAAACCCCATGCAAGAGATTTACAGGGAGAGATGCAGGAGGGCGACTGCCTCTGCTGGGGTGAGAACCATCAGGGAACTGAGCAGGAGGAAGGCTTTTATAAGGTTTCTTGGGGACAGAGTTTTCCAGGGTAGAGATTTCCAAGTGGGGATAGGTGGGATTTCAAGGCAAACCCAAGGAGGAAATTAGTGGGATTTCAACCTCAGTGATTGCTGGGTTTTTGAGTTCAGCAGTAGCTGTGGTTAGGTGAGTTTTCAAACCCGGAAGTGGACTCCAATCTTTTACCGTACACATGGACCTCATGATCCAACCCTTACTTCCCACACGGAACCCTGTATTCCCCAAAGTCCCTCTTTGACTTGCTGAACTTAAGTTTATGCATATTCTTTTTTTTAAAGATTTTATTTATTTATTATGTATACAACATTCTGCTTCCATGTATATCTGCACACCCGAAGAGGGCACCAGATCTCATTGTAGATGGTTGTGAGCCACCATGTGGTTGCTGGGAATTGAACTCAGTCAGTGCTCTTAACCTCTGAGCCATCTCTCCAGCCCTGGTTTATGCATATTGAATCCCTTCCTTCCCTTCCCTACAAGTAAAGCCCTCTTGGATGGGTGTAATTACTTCTGTAATCCCACACTTGGGAGGTGGAGGCAGGGTAGTTGCAAGGTCAGGCTATCCTAGGATACACATCAAGTCTCTGTCTCAAGAACAAAATAATGAACCACACCCTCTATGGTGCAAACCTGTTCCTCTTCCCTTGAGAAGTGGCCCGCCCCCAGGAGGAGGTGGTCATACGAGTCTGGTCTGAGGACCAAGGTCTGTCTGTGCTCTGGCAACCCAAAAACCACAAGCTTTAACTGAGGACTCGTGGATCAAGATTCACCAGACGAGGATCAATACAGTTAATATAATTTTATTCAGGGAGAAGGCATTTACACAAGAAATAGATGACCTCCACAAGTTCTTGCTCCAAGGATCCACCCAAGCTGTTCTCTGTGACCCGACCGGAACCAAGAGAGCAAGCATAGGTCCTGACCCCAGACCTAATCCTACTCTTGGTTTTGTCCAAACCTGTGACCACACCCAGATGGGCATGGTCAGCGCTACAGGTGCAGGTGTGTGTGTCTGTGTGTGTGGTGTCTCTCCACTCTCTCTCTCTCTCTCTCTCTCTCTCTCTCTCTCTCTCTGTGTGTGTGTGTGTGTGTGTGCGTGTGTGGTGTGTGTGTGTGTGTGTGTGTGTGTGTGTGTGTGTGCGTGTGCGTGTGCGTGTGCGTGTGTGTGTGTGTGTATGTCTCACTACATTTAACTTTGGTCATTTCCACTGTATGGCTCAGTATTGCTTTTGTGGTGGATAACGTTATGCTGGTGGTTAACTTTACATTCAAAAGTTTTACATCTTTGTGTTTAAGAGAACTGTAAAGCAAAATTAGACCTCCAGATGTTAAGGGTGATAAGGGTTAAATTTATTTATTGTTTGTTTGTTTTTTTGAGACAGGGTTTCTCTGTGTGGCTTTGGAGGCTGTCCTGGAACTTGCTCTGTAGATCAGGATGGCCTCCAACTCACAGAGATCTGCCTGCCTCTGCCTCCAGAGTGTTGGGATTAAAGGTGTGTGCACCACCAACGACAGATGGTCCTTTGCCTGAGGTGATCTCTGAGGGGACCCCCTGCAGAGGAGAGCTCAGCCTGAACCTCAGCTTCTTGGCAGTCTGAGCAACTTTAACCCTGCTGTACCAAGTGTTTACCTGTGGGTCTTTGCAGCCATGAACGTGGCTTTAAGGGGCATTGTTTTAGGGTACTCAATGTGTGGTAATCAGCAGAAGAAAACAACCATGCTTCCTGATAGACTAAGATTCTGCAGTAGGAGGCTTCTTCAATCACCCTTACCTCTCAGTCCACAGGACCTGGAGCACTTCCTAGTGAGATCAACGCCCTGTGCTCAGGAGAGGGGAGGCCAGGGACCCTGCTCTTCACCATTCTACTCCCACCAGCCAACTCCCCTGTCACAAGGTTGCTACCTCATTGTCACCGTTCTGCTGGGGTTTCCATGAAGCTCATGCCCCTCAGGCCCAGCAGGGAGCTTGACCAATCTTCCCAGGCTTCAGCGAACTTTGCCCAGACCTATTGATCTGCACTCCTGGGCAGGCAGTGGGACCATCGACAGACGCCATGAGGGCTCTGCTGCTCCTGGGGTCCCTACTGGTGAGCCTGGATTTGACACTTCCGGTGAGGACTGTGGCACCAGGGTTGGACCAGGATGGCACTAAGGGGTCCCTGTCCCAGCTTTGTCCTGCCTGTCACCTGCTAGTCCAGATGACTGGATGACTGGGAGACTTGTGTGGAGGAAGGTACAGCCAGCCCAGCAGGCCCAAACAAGGGAGAAAGCAGCCCACACTGACAGGCTACGTTTGTGGGTCGGGGAGACAATGGGAAGAGGGAGGAGGCCAAGTTTTGTAAGGAAATCATGTACTTTGGGGAGCTGGAAGGAGGTTGGGGCCTAGCATAGGATCAAGAAAACTCTGACTTTCCTGCCTTCTCTCCCTTGTAGGCTCCACCATGGAAAGGCCCCAAGGAATTCAAGCACGGAGCTGATGAGCCTACGGTGGGTAAGTGAGTTGCTCTTCTTCCTAATTTACCGTCTGGTGGAGATGAGTGTGCTCTAATCTTTGTAGTCTCCATGCAGCCTCCGGCCTCTGGGTCCTGAGCACAGCTGTTCAGATGACACCAGGCCTGAGTGCCTACAGATCCAGATGATAGCAGGTCCTGTGCCTGGAGGCCAGGGCTTGGGCTTTACCGGATGCCTGTGTCCAAGTCTCGGCAGTGGGAGGTTGGTGCCTGAGTGAGCTCTCATCAGTCTTCCTTAGCTTCCCATCTCCCCCGCTTTCAACACATCTGGAGGTCATCAGTCATAACAGATGGAGCTCAGGCCCTCAATGGGCGATGGGACTCACATCAGACTTGTCTAACATCACAAATACCCCAGGGTCTCCAACCGTTGTTTTCTCACTTGTGAGTTTACTTCCCCTGTCTGTAAAACTAGATTGGTAACAGCGAGTCCCTCAGGGTTGGTGCGAAGGAGAAATGAGTTGCTGATCCTTGTAAAGCAGTCCACCCAGAGGCAAAATGCCTTTACAACCTTAGCTGTTAGCTTAGGGCTGAAGCCCAACATACACACAGCTCTGGCTTTGGTCTGCAGCACCATGGAAAGAAAAAATTCTTAACTCTTAGTACCCTCCACTTAGGTGAAGGGTATCCTCCTCATCAGTCCTGCCATAGGGCTTGTGAACACGGAACCCTACCATGGTGAGCTATGTCTGGTGAGGCCAAGCTAAGGCTTGCAGTGTGATACTTCACAGCGATGTCCAACACAGTGTGACCCTCCAGCCTTTCCACACTAAGCTTCTGTCCTTTCAGTGGTCCCCTGGCCTAAAGGTCTAGGCTCCTTCCTTTTAATCCCCTTGTTGCTCAATTCCACTAAAAACAAAATCTCAGCATAAGTTTCTTCAGCACATCCTAAGTACTGGGCTCAGTGTTCCCAGCATTGATTGTCACTGTCACACCACTCCTCTGAAGTAGACAGTTCCTCCTCCTCCTTTTTTTCTTTTTCTTTTTTTTTTTTTGGGGGGGTGGGAGAAGGTTTCGAGACAGGGTTTCTCTGTGGCTTTGGAGGCTGTCCTGGTCTTGTAGACCAGGCTGGTCTTGAACTCACAGAGATCCGCCTGCCTCTGCCTCCCAAGTGCTGGGATCAAAGGCGTGCGCCACCACTCTTCTTGAGATGTAATCACAAAATTTCCCCTTTCCCTTTTCTCCCTCCAACCCCCCACATTCCCCATACCTTACTTCCTATGATTAGTTATACTCTATATACCTGAACATCAAATTCACAAATTCTGTTAGGTTCCTGTGGGCCTCTGGCTTTGAGATTTTTATCAATTATTAATGTGCAACCTTCTTTCATATGCGATTCTGTTTAAAGACATCTTATTCCATGTGCATGTTGTTGAACCCTTACTGCTGACCTCATGGCAAATAGCACTATTGCTGCTGCCTGAACAAGGCGACTCTGACACATCTTCTCCATACGGTGCACAGCAGAGTCCTGTGTTCTTGCAGGTGGGAACCCTAGATAGAACACTTCAGCATGAGCACAGAACAGCTCTTCCCCTCTTTCTCCTTGAAGTACTGGGGTCACTGCTAGGAAAATGCTTGGCCACTGAGCTAAAGCCCTAATGCGCTTTTAAAAAAACAAAAAAGAAGAAAAGTGGGCTGGGCATGATGGTGCACACCTTCAATCCCAGCACTCAGGAGGCAGAGGCAGAAGGAGCTCTCTTGAGTTTGAGGCCAGCCTGGCCAGGACTACACAAAGAAACCCTGCCTCAAAAGAGCAAATTATTTTATATGTGTGTGTGTGTGTGTGTGTGTGTGTGTGTGTGTGTGTGTGTGTGTGTGTGTGTGTGTGTGTGTGTGTGTGTGTGTGTGTGTGTGTGTGTGTGTGTGTGTGTGTGTGTGGTGTGTGGTGTGTGTGTGTGTGTGTGTGTGTGTGTGTGTGTGTGTGTGTGTGTGTGTGTGTGTGTGTGTGTGTGTGTGTGTGTTTAAGTCAGAGGGCAAAATTCAAGAGTTGGGTTCTTGCCTTCACCTGTTGACATGGAGGTCTCTCATTTCTACTGCTGTGCTGTGTGTTCTGGGCTCACTGGCTTTTGCGTTTCCAGCAACTCTCCTGCATCCACCTCCCATCTCGCTGTAGGGTACCAGGATTACAAGCGCATGTCACTGCATCTGGCTGCTTTTGTAGGCTCTGGAGAACAAACTGGGTGTGTTGGGCTTGTGTAGCTAAGACTTTTACCCACTGAGTCATCTTCCAGGGACCCTTGACCTCTTTTATTTTGATTTGAGACAGTTTCCCTAAATTTTCCGGGCTGCTTTAAACTCACTCTTTTGAGTAACTCAAAGTCCAGGCAGACCTTAAACTTGCCACCATTCGGCCTCAGCCTCCTGAGTAGTTGGTATCACAGTCCTGTGCCAGCAGGGACTGGCTGCTTGGGATAATTTCTAATGAACGGTTCTCCCACGAGAAGTGAAAACTGCAGATTTCTGTGAATTTGAGGCCAAGTCTGGTCTATGTAGTGAGCCCCTGGACAGTCAGAGCTATGGAGAGCAACCTGTCTCAAAAAAGAAAGGGAGGAGGAGGGAGGGAGGGAGGAAAGGAAGGAAGGAAGGAAGGAAGGAATGAAGGCAGCCATACTTTAACAGGGGATGAGGCCCACACCTTTAATCCCAGGGCTTGGGAGACAGAGGCAGGTGGATCTCTGAGTTTGAGACCAGCCTAGACTACAGAGCAAGTTCCAGGATAGCCAGGGCTACATAGAGGAATCCTGTTTTTTAAAAAAAAAAGCTGAAAGAAAAAAAAAGGAAGATGGAAAATACTGTGCTAAATAGATATCAGAAAAATACTTGTTTCCAATATAAGACCTGAAAGAGGGCAGAGCGCTACCTTGTTAGACCTCAGCTGGGTGTGTGTGCCTGTTTTTTTCTGATCCACACAATCTTATTAAGATCATGAAGGCACTGTGAGTGTTTGGAAGTTTGGTTTTTGTTTTTCCTTGTGATGTCTTGCATGTTAGGCAAATCCTCTCCTGCTGACCTATACCCTTAACCGGAATCACAAATATTGGTTTGGGGGTTACAAATAACTTTTTTTTTTTTTTTTTTTTTTGGTTTTTCGAGACAGGGTTTCTTTGTGTAGCTTTGGAGCATATCCTGGCACTCACTCTGGAGACCAGCCTGGCCTCGAACTCACAGAGATCCGCCTGCCTCTGCTTCCCCAGTGCTGGGATTAAAGGAGTGCACCACCAATGCCGGCTACAAATAACTTTTTACAAAGCAGGCAGATTTGCAAAAGCAAAGCCAGTGGATAAAGAGGATTGATAGTCCTATTACTGTTGCCATTTTACTAATGATCAAAAAAAAAAAAAAAAACCCTGCTTTAATGGCCTAAATATTTATTAAGTGGCAACTTTGTGACAAGCACTTAGTTTGTTTCAGACTTTACCAAGGTCACGGAGCTTGTAAGTGTTGGCATCAGAAATCTATCCCAGCTGTCTGTCTCTGGAAGACAACCCCCTAAGCAGTATGTAGTCTTGAATGCAGGACTCTCCTTTTCCCAAGCAGGCTCCATGAGGCAGAGCTTGGGCAGCAGGCCATGGTGCGGGGCCTCAGGAATACCGTATTATTCCCACAGTTCTCACGGCCCATGGGAAGCTCTGCCACTTCCCCTTTCAGTACCACCGTCGTCTGTACCACAAATGCATCCACAAGGGCAGGCCAGGCTCCCGGCCCTGGTAAGAATTCCTAATGGGGGTTGGAGGAGGGGCCTAGGTAAGACGGATTCTGCCTATCTGTGTTCTGACTAAGAATTGTGTTTGGGCAAAAGGCTGTGTTATTTGTGTGTGTGAGAGTGCCTGTGTGGTAAGGAGGATGAGCCAGCCTTCAGGCAACGCAGGGAAGCCTCATTTGTCTCCACAGGTGTGCTATCACTCCCAACTTTGACCAGGACCAGCAGTGGGGATACTGCTCGGAGCCCAAGAAAGTGAAAGGTACTGCGAGCCTCCCATGGCCCAAGGCTGCCTCCCTGTTCTTCCCTGTCCCCACCCACCTACTACATCAGATCCCAGACACTTGGGATTCTGGGCCCAGCCACCCCCTTCTCCTACAGCACCCTTTCAAAGGTCAGAGGAAGAACTTTGGGGAAAGAGATCACCATATTACAATCTCAAGGACTGGAAATTTGGGGTTCTGTAGGCCCTATGACAAGACGGTCCAGGTGGGGTGTTGGTCCCTTCCTGTGTCACTCAGCTCCCTGTGCTTCCTTCTGGTGTCTATGTGTCAGACCACTGCAGCAAACACAACCCCTGCCACAAAGGAGGGACATGTGTGAACACCCCCAGTGGCCCACACTGTCTCTGCCCAGAACACCTCACTGGGAAGCACTGTCAGAGAGGTAAGGGCAGCTGCCTGCCATCGAGAGTCCCTGAGGCCCTGGGAGATTGGCATGGTCCCACTGGCCTCCTTTTGTCCCCAGAGAAGTGCTTCGAGCCTCAGCTTCTCCAGTTCTTCCACGAGAATGAGATGTGGTTTAGAACTGGGCCAGAAGGTGTGGCCCGGTGCCAGTGCAAGCCCCCTGAGGCTCACTGCAAGCCGCTGGCCATCCAGGGTAAGTGGGTGTGTGGTGACTGTGGGGAGGAGGGCAAAAGTTAGAAGTCCTGGGCAGGAGGCTGGGTGGCATGGCACACCCAGGGATGGTTCAGCTTGCACCTTCCCCCAGCCTGCAGTGCTGACATATGCTTCAACGGGGGCAGCTGCTTCCAGGTGGAGGGCCACCAGCTGTGCCATTGCCCTGCGGGCTACACCGGACCTTACTGCAACTTAGGTGAGTGGGGCCCCAAGTGGGAACGAGCTTGGGGAGGTGGGTGAGGGAGATTGGAAGAGTGAACGAGAGGGAACCAACAGAGAGTCCCTTCTCTCCCTAGACACTAAGGCGACCTGCTACGATGGCAGGGGACTCAGCTATCGGGGCAAGGCTGGAACCGCTTTATCGGGTGCGCCATGTCAGCAGTGGTCCACGGAGGCCACCTACCGGAACATGACTAAGAAACAAGCGCTAAGCTGGGGCCTGGGCCACCATGCATTCTGCCGGTTCGCGCTCGGGAAGGGGCCGGGCAGGTCAACGTGCTGTCCCGTAGGGCCCTCGGGGGGGGGGGGTCCCCTTGCTCCAACGGTGCTCCCTCTTGAGATTTTAGAAACCCGGATAATGACACGCGTCCATGGTGCTTCGTCTGGAGCGGCGACAGGCTGAGCTGGGACTATTGCGACCTAGAGCAGTGCCAGACCCCAACCCAGGCAACGCTAACTCCTCGAGTTCCCCTTGGGCGTCAGGACCTGCCGGCGCCCCGGCCTTCCACGCTGCAGAGGCCTCAGCCCACGTCCCCGGCGCTAGGGGGTTAGGCGGAGGAGAGGGTCCCAGAACCGGGGACGTGGGCCCTGCTTGTTCCGGGCAGCCCGGGGGAGGGGGGGATGTCCCTGGCCTCAGCCCATCTCTCCTTCCACAGCCTCGCCTGAGCATCACACCCCTCTGGCCAGGACCGGCCCGGTGAGCTGCGGCCAGCGGTTCCGCAAGCGGCTGTCCCCGCTCAGCCGCGTGGTGGGCGGACTAGTGGCCCTTCCCGGGTCGCACCCGTACATCGCCGCGCTATACTGGGGCGACAACTTCTGCGCGGGCAGCCTCATCGGCCCCTGCTGGGTGCTGACCGCCGCCCACTGCCTGCAGAACCGGCAAGCGCCGCCCTGGGGACCCCGGGGCTGCTCCACCGGACCCGCACCCCCCCCCCCGCCCCGCCCCGCCGCCCTTCTCGAGCTCCCCTTGGGTCTTGGAGAACAGGGCGGGCCCCAGAACGTCTGCAGCCGGCCTGAGGACGCCGTCTCCCCCTCCCCGACCGCAGGCCGGCGCCCGAGGAGCTGACGGTGGTGCTCGGTCAAGACCGCCATAACCAGAGCTGCGAGCGGTGCCAGACGCTGGCCGTGCGCTCCTACCGCCTTCACGAGGGCTACTCCTCCGTCACCTACCAGCACGACCTGGGTGGGGTGACCCTGCAGGGACACAAAGAAAGGATGGGGAGGGCTGGGGCCCCACCCAGGTCGCCGCCTAACCCTTCCCTCTCGCGGTAGCTCTGCTGCGCCTGCAGGAAAGCGAAAACAACAGCTGCGCGATCCCCTCGCCTCACATCCAGCCTGTGTGCTTACCCAGCGGGGCAGCCCCACCCTCGGAGACAGTGCTCTGCGAGGTGGCCGGCTGGGGTCACCAGTTCGAGGGTAGGCACAACTGTTGGGAGCCGGTTAGATACTTTTGGCTATCTGAGCGTGCACTTTTGGTAGCCTCGGATGAGCCTGGGGAACACGGTTCACTTTACAGTTTTGTAAAAACGTGCAGGGCCCTGTCTCTGTAGCACATTTCCAGAGTCTAGAATTCGCTGTCGAGGTTCCCAAATCCCTTAGGGTTTATCCAAAATCAGCTTAGGCAGGAAAGGCTTTGCTGCCTACAAGGTTTCAGTCCACCAGGGGTGTGTGTGTGTGTGTGTGGGAGACCCGAGACAAGAATTTGCAGGCAGGAACTGAAGTAGAGAGAGAGAGCCGGAAGGAACTGTCCTTGCTGCCTTGCTCGCCGAGGCTTGCTCAGCTTTCCTTTTTGTTGTTTGGTTTTTCAGGACAGGGTTTCTTTGTGTAACCCTGGCTGTCCTGGAACTAGCTCTGTAGACCAGGCTGGCCTCGAACTCACAGAGATCCACCTGCCTCTGCCTCCTGAGTGCTGGGATTAAAGGCATGAGCCACCACCTGGCTGCTCAGCTTTCTTTTAAAAAATTCATTTATTTTTATTTTATGCTCGTGTGTAACTGCCTGTATCTATACATTGCAGCGTGTGTATATGCCTGGTATAGGGAAAGCTAGATCTGGAGTAAAGGTTGTGAGCCACCATGTGGGTCCTGGGAATTGAACCAAGGCCCACCGCAAGAGCAAGCAGCAAGTACTCTGAACTTCTGAGCCACACCCCAAACAAAACAACTTTTCCTCCTCCTCCTCCTCCTCCTCCTCCTCCTCCTCCTCCTCCTCCTTCTCCTTTTGGGTTTTGTTTTTCAAGACAGGGTTTCTCAGTAGCTTTGGTTGTCCTGGCACTCACTCTGTAGACCAGGCTGGCCTCGAAATCACAGAGACCCTCCTGCCTCTACGTCTGAGTGCCCAGCTCATGTTGCTTTCTTATACAACCCAGACCTGTTCAGGGGTGTCACCTCCCACCCTGGGCGAGGTGGTGATGTGAGAGGCTGGGCTCTCTCACATCAGTCATTAATCAAGAAAATGCTCCACAGACATTTCCACAGGCCAATCTGAAGGAGGGTCAGATGTCAAGTTGAATAAAAAGTGACCCAGCACAGGATTACAGAGAAAATCGAACTTTTTCTTGGTTCTCTCTGGGTTCCAAGTTACAAAGGCTTAACTAGGACTTTGTCCCCATGCTAGAGCAATGGGGACAACTATTTTGGGAGCCAGGTTCTAAGACATTGCTTGGAGAGGGTAAGAGATGTTTTCCTGTTCATTCAAATCCCATCTTCTCTCTGGGCCTCAGTTTTCTTGCCTGTGAAATTGTTATTGGCAGGTCCCTAACACTCAGTCTTGCTCTGAGGAAACCAAGTCAGAGTAGGTGTGGAATTGCCCAGGAGCCTGGCCCACACAGCAAGCTCAGGTCCCTGGATTTGCAGGGGCGGAGGAATACGCCAGCTTCCTGCAGGAGGCGCAGGTACCCTTCATCTCCCAGGAGCGCTGCTCCAGCGCTGACGTGCACGGGGACGCCATCCTGCCTGGAATGCTTTGCGCTGGCTTCCTGGAAGGAGGCACCGACGCCTGCCAGGTCAGCCCGGGGGTCCTGGTTGGTGCTTTGCCTCTCCCTGTCAACCACAGGCCAAAAGCAACGAGCTGCTTGTCCCCCCCCCTTTCAGGGTGACTCTGGGGGTCCTCTTGTGTGTGAAGAAGGAGCTGAAGAGCACCGTCTCACCCTGCGAGGTATCATCAGCTGGGGCTCCGGCTGTGGTGACCGCAACAAGCCAGGAGTCTACACTGACGTAGCCAATTACCTGGCTTGGATCCAGGAGCATACTGCTTCATAACTAATGAGGGTTAGTCTTCCCCTCACTGTGCTCCCTGGAGTGTGAGGGTGACTATGGCGTGATGGCCACAGTGAAGATAGTGCCCAGGTATCAGGGGCACAGAAACTCAATAAAGTGCTTTCAAAATGTTCGTTCCTTAGAATTCCCTCTTGAAATGCCAAGTGAGAAAAAAAGGTGCACCAACTCCCTCACTGCCTGGACAAGGCAGTTGGCCACATCTCAGAGCGCTTATTCAGGCCACCATGTTTTCTTGGCCTTACCTTGTGTCAATCACTGTGCAAGGTGGCCCTTGCAGATTGGCCCCCAGAACTCACAGTAACAGGGTCTCAGACTGGACTACACTTCTGGGTCCCCTGGGGGAGATTTTGGAACAAGTGCTCAAGTCCACCTGAGAGCAATTCACTGGAGTCCCCAGGGAGAAGGCAGTAGTGGCATGGTTTTAAAATTCTTCATGGGATTCCATATGCAGTGAAAGTTGAAAACCATAGTAAGGACTGTTCCAGATTGGACTTGGGGTGCGGGTAGTGGTAGCTGAGCCTGTGTGAGGACCTGGGTTAGATTCCAGCACCATTAAGAAAGGGTGTTTGGGGGTTTGTTTGTTTTCGTTTTTTGAACTTTGAGCCTGGCATGGGGGTGCAAGCTACTGGCAAGGAACATCTGAGACTACCTTCCATGCTATTAAATGGAACACTGGGGTGGGAGCCAGCCATCTGTAAACCTTCTGGGAAACTGTGACTCTGTAAGGAAACCATCTAACTAGTGCACTAGCTAGAGGTCTGACTGTCTAGACTAGCACCTCTCTTGCTCTTAAAAATGCCATTTATTGCTGGGTGTTGGTGACACACGCCTTTAAATCCCAGCACTCGGGAGGCAGAGGCAGGCGGATCTCTGTGAGTTCAAGACCAGCCTGGTCTACAAGAGCTAGTTCCAGGATATGCTCCAAAGCCACAGAGAAACCCTGTCTCGAAAAAAAAAAAAAAAAAGCCATTTATTTATTGAGACGCTTGTTTTCCTGAAGCAGAGATTGTAGGCTTGCACTCACACGGGGTTTATGTGGTGCTGGGGGATCAATCTCCAAACTGTGTATAATAGTCAGGCACTCTGTCAACTTCACTCAACTGACTGAGCTGCACACATCTTTTTTTTTATCCCCCCCCCTTTGGATACAGTATCTTACTATGTAGCTCTTGGCTGGCCTGGGATTTGCTATGTAGAATAGGCTAGCCTTGAATTTACAGAGATCCACTTGCCTCTGCCTCCTGAGTCCTGGGATTAAGTGTGTACCACAATGTCTGAATTTTTAAAATTAATAAAAATTTTGTGGTTTGTGTGTGTGCAATGTGTTTGTAAGTGTGTCAGTGATGTGTGGGTTCGGGGACAGCTTTGTGGAGTTGGTTTCTCCTTCTGCCTTTCTGTGGGCTCCAGGGGTGAAGCTCAGGCCCCCAGGCTTACAGGGCAAAGCAGCACCCTTACCTTCTGAGCCATTTTTAAAAGATTGAAAAAGATTTGTGTGGGGGGGCGGGCGTTTGAGCCAGGGTTTCTCTGTGTAACAGCCTTGACTGTCCAAGCCTTGTAGACCAGGCTGACCCCAAACTCACAGAGAATCAAGATTTTTAGTTAGGCGCTTGTGTGTGCTTGTGGATGTGAGTACAGGTGCCCAAGGACACTAGAGGAGGAGAGTGAGCTGCTTTACCTCGCGCTGGGAGCTGAACTCTGGTCCTCTGTGGAGAAGCTCGTGCTCTTATACCAGTCCTCTTCTGATTTGTTTGTTGTTTGTTTTCGACGGGGTTTCTCCGTGTAGCCCTGGCTGTCCTGGGACTCGCTTTGTAGACGGGGCTGACTGCAAGCTCACAGAGACCCACCTGCCTGGCATTGTATGCCAACCGAGGCCCTCTGTGAGAGCAGTGGGTGCTTTCTTAGCGCCGCGCCGCCTCCTCAGCCTCCCACGAGCTGCTTTTAGAACCGCGCTCCCCGCACCTGCACCACCCTCACGTTCTCCACCTAGAGGGACGTTCTGTGACGTTGGCCCCACGTCACAGCCCGCCCTGCCCTGCGAACTTCACGGGGGAGAGCAGGGGTTCCTGGCTCTCAGTGCTGAGGGCCACCCGGTCGAGCGGCGCGATCGCGAGGTGCAGGGGCGGACTCTGAGCTCTGAGCGGAGGATGGGTGACTGGAAGGGCTACATCAGTGCGGTGCTGCGGGACCAGCGCATCGACGATGTGGCCATCGTGGGCCACTCGGACAATCGCTGCGTGTGGGCGTCGCGGCCCGGGGGTCTGCTGGCGGCCATCTCCCCGCAGGAGGTGGGCGTGCTCACCGGGCCAGACCGCCACACCTTTCTGCAGACCGGCCTGAGCGTGGCGGGTCGCCGCTGCTGCGTCATCCGTGACTACCTGCTGGCCGAGGGCGACGGTGTACTGGATGCACGCACCAAGGGACTGGACGGGCGTGCAATCTGCGTGGGCCACACGCCGCGGGCGCTCCTGGTTCTCATGGGCAGACGAGGTGTGCATGGAGGCATCCTCAACAAGACAGTGCACGACCTGATCGGTGGGCTCCGGGAGCAGTGCTCCTAGCGGGCCAGCTAGGCCACCCGTAGTGGTAGGGGGACCAGAATAAACTGTGAACGGAGCGCCGGGGGCGTGCCCTCTTTGTGCTTGTGCGAGGACTTGCAAACAAGGAAACTAGTTAATGGGGAGACTCTTGAAGAACCAAACAGTCCTGGTGGGCTTCCAGGCCTCCTGTGCCCTGCGCGCTCGTGCTGTGGTAGATGCCTTGGTCTGAGTGCAAAGGCACTTCCCCAGGGCCCTAGAACGTCACAGCTGAGAAAGCACCCCGGGGTGGCAGGCTCTCAAATTTTACCTCAGGCTTCAGCGTTTTCTCGCGGAATTTTCCACACGTGTAGGCATAACAATGACGGGAGTCATTTCCACCCCCTCCCTCCCCAGCACACGCCAGTCAAGGTCTGTGGAATTTCAGAATGGAGGTAAGTGCCCCTCAGTATGTTGCTGATGGGCTCCTGGACACCCGTGGACGCTCAAATCTTCAGATACTCAAGTCTCTCCTACAAAATGACAGTGTGTGATCTCCAGGTGACATACACCTAATAGAATGTAAAAGCCAGTTACTGTGTTCCATGCATAAGGAATACTGATTTTTTAAAATGCCCCTGTATGATCAGTACAGATGGAACTTTAAATCTTTCTATCAACAGTTGCACAATTGGCAGAGGTAAAGCCCGTGTGTACAGAGGGCTGGCAGTATTTCTGCCCTCCCCCCCAACTTGGTGCGAGAATTGTGAGTAGGTGACAGGATGCAGCTGGCTATTCCCAGAACAGCTCTACATCCCCATCACACACAGGGGGGTCCACTGAAGGGACCTATGTATTAGCATCACAACTGGGTCTGACTCTGCAGAACCTGCATAGAAATCCTTAGACTACAGGGAAGAAATATGTCAGCCTCTCCCCCCCCCAGCAAGCCTCAGCTCCAGGGCGCTGTGTGGCAGCCCCCCCTTGACCCTCACTCTGCAAGCCTCAGCTCCAGGGTTCCGTGTGGCAGCCCCCCGCTTGACCCTCACTCAGCAAGCCTCAGCTCCAGAGAGGAAGAACTGCAAAGCTCAGATCTGTTTAGGAGATGCCTGGCTTATTCCCCAAAGACATAGGACAGAGGTGGGAGGGAGGATCTGTTCTCTGCCCTCTGTGAGCAGGGCAAAGCCTCCATTGCCGACAGTTACCATACCGTCCCTTTTTCCAGTGGCCCCAACAAGCCTCCACTGGTCCTTCATTCTGGAGCACTCATCTTAGGGAGAATGAACGTTGGGTTGAGGTGGGTGGGTTTAGAAGACAAGGGATACCAGGGTGTGGAGGTGCCGAGGTTGCCTCGGGGGTGGCTCCAAGTCTGGAGGGATTTGTTGGGGCTTTAATTATGGATTGGGCTCACGAAAGCAGAGCCAGGCAGACTCTAAGCATAAAGGGCTGAAGGCTGTTAGTCCAGTGAGCGTTCCATGGAGGGTGAACCGCTATCTTGATCTTCTCTTTGTTTATAGAGAAACAAAAGTATTCCCAAATAATGAGAGTTTAATTCTTTTCTGGTTTTCATCAAGAAGGGTTGGGAAAAGGTATCTCGGCCGTGGTGCTGAAGCCCTTGGTGAGGATGAGGAAAATGGCATGGGGAAGAAGGGGGCAGAGGGAGTAGAATTCAGTCAGCGACTCAGACACTCACATCTGAGCGCCAGCCATAACTACATAGTCAGGGATGTAGAGCCCCCTTTCCTCCATAGTAATCTGTGTGCACGAGACACAAGCTCAGGTCTTGTATCGGGTTTGTGTCTACAAACAACCAAACTCAGGACCAGATAGCCTGCACCTTGTACACAGCCTCGTGTGTACCTACACACACCTCGTATGTAAGTTTGTCTGCACACATGCATGGGTTGACAGACAATATATACACATGGGCTATACCTAACTGATGGTCACACAGACTCCCCACCTAACGTGTACTCGTGCACACTGCCTCCTAATGACAAAAGCCCACATCACTATGGCCCTGCATACAGACGGGCACCCAAGGGTGGCACAAAATCACGAACCTCAAATGATGTGCGTCTACACACACACACACTCCTCTGCCCTTCTACTGTGGGCTCCACAAAAACACCGTTCCCTGCTCCAGGCAGTAGTCTGGGCTTGCAGCCTAAAGGCGAGTGGCATTGTGAGTAGGCAGAGCGAGGCGCGGGGAGGGTGTGGCAGGGGGAAGCTCCTCCAGGAAGACTCTAGGGGGAAGCTGGGGTGAGCGGGGCTCAGGCCTGGCATAGCACAAGGTGGCGCGGGTGATAAGACCGTCCAGGGGCTGCAAAGAATGCATCCAGCGAGGCAGGAAGTCCCATGTCTGCAGCCACTTGGGTAGGTGCCCAGGACTTCGATTCTGCAGGACGTTGACAAGCACCACAAAGGCCAGCAGGGCCCCAAAGGGTGTGCCCACACCGACCATAGCCTGCCAGCCCGCCATGGAAATGCCAAACACCAGCGAGGGCAAAAGCAGGAAGCACACGAGGAGGTAGAGGACGGCAAACCAGCGGTACTTGGCGGTGCGTTTGCCCAGCGCCTTGGCCATGCGGATAGGCAGGCGTGTGCAGGGCAGCGGGTACCAGAGCAAGATGCCCGAGATGTTGAAGAAGAAGTGGCAGAGGGCAATCTGCAGAAGAGAACGTGGAGGGGCTGAGGTGATGTCCACTCGCACGCGAACCTAGCAGAGGCAGGCCCCACATGCTTAGGGTAGCAGGGGAAAACCTCTGCAGACCAATCACTCCAGATTGCTCCAGACTGGTTATTAAAATACTGTGTTGTTGGACTGCTTGGTAAATGACAACTGCCCCCAACAATCCACCTGTGTCTCACTGACTACCCTCTCATGAGTTCCTCAGCTACAGCCCCGCAGCTGAAAGATCTGCCTTTCCGACAGGGTCTGTCTCTATAGACCAGGCTGACCTTAAGTTTGGGCCATTTTTCTGCCAAGTGCTGGGATTTCAGGCATCTACTACCATTTTAGCAGCTGGTAAAGATTAGTTTCTGGCTTGCCTATTCTGGACTTTTAACTGGTCAGCATCTTGTCAGCTGTTTGCTTCTAGACTGATCCTGGCTTTACCATCTGCTTAACATTCCCAATCCTCCAGATTGGGCCAGGCCTCTCTGACAGCACAGGGCCACAGTGTGACCGTACTTGCTGCTCTATACTGATACAGCACAGCAGGGGTTCACTAATAGACACCAAGGTCCTGAAAGTGGAATTAAGTCTAATTTGTCCATCGTGGTTTCCAGTGACGAGTGGGTGGCCTTAGCAGGCAACTGGTGTTGGCTATATGTTGTCACATCCTCCACTGGGCCTACACCCCAGCCCTCTATTACTGCTGACAGCCCACTCTCCCCATGTACCTGGAAGGAGCTGGACAGCTTCTCCTTGGGGCTGGCCAGTGCCGCCAGGATGGCTGTGGTGGTAGTGCCAATGTTGGAGCCCAGTGTCAGAGGGTAGGCACGCTCAATACTGATCACACCCAGGCCTGGTGGGCAGGAGAGAATATGTCATTCCAGCTGGTTCCTGGGCATGTGCACACAGCCCACCCCCCTGCTGCCCATTGCTGGACATATACACTCACCGATGAGTGGGGTGATCGCTGAGGTGAACACAGAACTGCTCTGGACAACAAAGGTCATGCTGGCACCCACGACCATGGCAAAGTAGCCTGTGACCCAGGTGAAGGGGGCTGGAAAGTCTGGAAAGATCCCAAATGCACAGGAAGCCATGTCAGTGAGAGGCCTTGAGAAAGCAGTCACTTGCTCTTCCAGGAGCTCCTTAGGAAGTAGTTGCCCTGGGAGAATCTAGCTGATCCCCTGCTCGCCCTTAACAGCGTTCATTTGCCGGGCTTGCTCTTGTGGTCAACACACTTCCTTACCTGAGCTATTACACTCTTGTGTAACTTTGCCCTAGCTATGCTCTGCCCGCAAAGCTCCAGTACCTAAATCCACGGGAAGCCCATGGACACCAACATCTAAGCGTGCTTGTATAAAAGTGAAGCATTTGCCTAGGGCCAGTGCTCATGCTGCAGCAGTGTGCTTTAAGTCACAACTAGATGGTTTATCATATCTGATGTAAGTCAAGGCCGTGACTGCTGAGATGTCTGAGCGGAAAAAGACTCCTGCTGCTAAGCCTCACAACCTGAGCTTAATTGGGGTCTACATGGAGAGAGCCAAGTCAAGCAAGTAGTCATGTGACCTTCGCATGTGCCGTGGTGTGCACATGTGCACACACCCAAACACACAGAATAAATAAAATAACACAGAGAATATATAATAATATATGTATATGATCTGAGGGTGGTGGTGAACACTAACTTCAACACTCAGAAGTCAGGCAGGTGGATTTCTGTAAGTTTAAGGCCAGCCTGGTCTATATAGTGAGCTCCATACCAACCAGGGCTGCATTGTGAGACTTTGCCTCAAAAAAACAAAACAAGGAAACAAACATTGTAAAAGCATAAATATTTGTTATGCTGTATTGTTCAAGAAAAATGAGAAAATTCTGCTTCAAGACAGGTGCACTTATTTGTCTGAAATGTTTTTGATTCTGACTGACTGGATCTGCAGATCAGGGTCCCAAAGATGGAGAATGTCAACTGTTTCACCCTCCAGGGTGACATGGTCATGCATAGATGGAATCCCAGCATTTGAGAAGCCAAAGCTAGGAAGCCCTTGCTAGAAAGCCCTTCCTGACCTCCCTTGCTTTTCCTACTCTCCATCTACATAGGTTTCTCTTGTCATCGGTGTTGGGGGTAGACCCCAAGCCTCAAGTGTGCTGGGTAGGTGCCTCATCACTGAGCAGCATTCTTATCCTCTATCTGTTGTTTGTCTTATGTGGAGGGTTTTTCGGGGAAGGTAGCGCTGAAATAAAGTTCCACTGTATAGTCAGGTTCTCCTCAAGCTCTCCTCAATCCTCCTGCCTCAGCCTTCAAAGAACAGGGGTGACAGTCAGGAGCGACAGTCACGAGCCATCGCACCTGGCTTTCATCCACATTTACTTTGTTTCTCTGTATGTGGAAGCCAGAGGTCAGTTTGGGGTGGGTGTCTTTATCTTCCTGTGTCTTATTTTTTGAGACAAGGCCTCTCACTGAACCTAGATCTCATCAAGTGGCTTGGCCTGCTGGCCAGCCATATGGGATCCCCTGCCTCAACGCACTCGTGGTACAGGCATGCACCCCACCTCTGGCTTTTTATGTGGGTTATGTGCATCCAACTTAGCTTCTCAGGCTTGTAGACAAGCATAGAGACAATCGAGCCATGTCTCCAGCCCTCCTCCAAGTTTATTTTGGTAGAGGTTGGTGAATCATGTTTTTAATCTCAGCACTCTGGAGGCAGAAACAAGTGAATCTCTGAGTTCAAGGCCAGCCTGGCCTACATAGCAAGTTCCAGGCTGGCCAAGAGTACATAATGAGAACCCCTCAACACACACACCTTTAATCTACAGATCAAGTTCCAAGACAACCAAGGCTACATAAAAAACCTTGTCTCGGAAAACAAAATTATTGTTCTTTTGTTTGTTTAGACAAGTTCTTTCTATATAGCCTAAGCTAGCCTCAAAATCCTTCTGCCTATACTTCTGGAGTGCTGGAGTGACAGGCGTGTGCTACCACATCTGGTCTCTTCATCCACATTTGACTCCTTGCTCAACTCCTGTGCCTCCTCCTCAGACCTCAGACCAACCATAGGGTCAACCTCTTCTGTATTCTGTCCTGTTGCCATCTTTCTGTCTCCTTGGCAATAACCTTGCTGCAGCTTCAAATTTATTCCCTCTTTCCTCATTTACTGGGAATAAAGTGAGGGGCTCCCTGAGAAAGGTCCAGATAGACACAAGGTTTGGTTGGTGACTGAAATGATGGGCCCACCCAGGTGGGCCTACAGGGTTAACAGCTACTTAACTCTATGGCATTGTAACCATTTGGGACACAGCCCAGCACAGTCCAGTTGCCTGCTTCTATGAGGAAATCACATTTGTGAGATCCTGGGATCAGGATCCATATATTTGCCACACTCCTATATCCTGTGGCACACAATAAGGGCTTAGTGTCTATTTGTCAGTTAAACACAGGTTTTTTTAGCTGGACATGGTCATGCATAGATGTAATCCTAGCACTTGACAAGTCAAAGCAAGAATGTGAGAAGTCCTTGGCCAGCCTAGGTCACATAGCAAGGTCAGGGCATCATGGGCTGCATGAGACCATGCCTTAGGAGAATCCAGACCAAATAAAAACAAGACAGTGGCTTCTAAAGCTGCCCATCTGCTGGACCACACAACAGCCATCAACAGCTCCAGTTTTCTGGATGTCAGCATCTCAGGAGCCTCCAAGTGACCTGGTCCCACCCTTCTTGATTCACATAGGGGAAACTGAGGCTCACAGATAATATGGGTGGATTTAGCAACACCTGAAAGAGCTCATCTGTGCTCCGCCTAGACCTGCAGCCTTCCCTCAGCTCACCCGTATTGATGACCTTCTGGATGACATTGGCCACTTGACCCTTGAGCAGAGAGTTGAGCATCTTAACAAGGAGAATCAGACAACTGCACAGAACCACCAGGGAGCCAGCCAGTAGAATGAGCCCCACGGCCAAGTCAGGCAGCCCCGTGTCCACGAAGAGATGGTTGCCTGAAAGAGTGACATCAGGCTGCTGAGAGTTCACTGCCACACCCTGCTTCCCAGCTTTGATGCTAGCCTGGCTCCCACATCAAGTTCCTTTAGCTTCCATAGCAGCGACTGACCTAAGCCCAGAAGTCAGCTGCCAGTCCTGAGACCGGACACAGCAGTAGCCAGCCCAGGATGGCTCCCTGTGTTCCTTCCATGTTGTAGGTACTTACATTTCTCCATGGTGGCATTTGCAAGGCTGATGTTGGCCTCTATCCTGGACATCGACGTGGGGGCCTAAATTCAGAGGAAGGTGACTTAGGGAATCTTGAAAGGCACAGCCTGGGGTGGGGCTAAGAGGGAGGATTGGGAGCAATGAGAGCTGTGGAGAGACTGGGCTCTGAGATCATGAGCAAGCAGCTTGCAGCTCTAAGCCCATCTCCTCTGGGTTGAAATCCTTACCACCCCAGGATGTGGCCTTGTAAATATTCTACCCATCACTCCCCTGACCTGGCAACCCCTGGGACCAGTGGGGACCCCCAATCACCAGACTAGTAGCTTCTTGTCTTGGTTCCCCTCCTCTCAGTGGCATCTATAACCGTTTTCTGAAAGCCCTTCTCTCCCCATCTGTTCTTACCAGTTCCTCTCTTGATGCCGTCTTCCTCAGTGCTTGCCCCATGATCCCCCTAAAGCTCACTGAGCCCAAGCTCCATTCTGCCTTGGCTCAATGCCTTGCCCTTGGGAAGTTCCAAGTGAAGGAGGGTGGGTGAGAGCAGAGGGTATAGCTCCCCCCATTTCTTCTTTCTGGACCTACTGGGAGTCAAGTGAGGGGGGTCTTTCTGGTAAATCCCCCAGGTAGAGGGGACAAAGGTGTGACATAAATTATGGTTTTAACTGCATGTGAAGAGGGTGTGTCTACAGAGACAGCAGCGATTTAGCTTCAGGCCACTGTCACCATCCAGGGATACATCCCAGTGTGGCCCAGCTGCCTAGTTCTATAAGAGAAACCGCAATTCTGGGGCTTTAGGTAAAATCCTTCAATCTCTATGCATGTCCTGGCTGTACTCTGAGACTTTTCTTCCAGAACTATGGACTGAGCACAAATGTCAGGCAGAAATCCCACCACCGAGCTGCACCCCAAGTTCTTCTTTCATTTTTTCTCTCTCATTTCATTTTGTAGCTTTGGAGCCTATCCTGGCACTCGCTCTGGAGACCAGGCTGGCCTTGAACTCACAGAGATCTGCCTGCCTCAGCCTTCTGAGTGCTGGGATTAAAGGCGTGTGCCAGCAACGCCTGGCTTCATTTTTTATCTTGAGACGGGCCTCACTAAATTTTCCAGGGAGGACTTGCCATTCCCCCCCCCCCCCCGCCTCAGCCTCCCAAGTACTTGGGATTCACAGGCCTGTGTCTCTAGGACTACAGAGCACATTTTCAAGCTCTAGGAAGCAGAGTTCCCTGGCCAACAGAAGTGTCCATCTCTTCAGTCTGTAGATCATCAGTCTGTAGCTTCACTGTAAACCCAAATTCCTTACTTCTCTGGCTGGTGCCCAGGAACCATGCAGCTGTGACAGGAGGAAACAGTGGGCGTGGAGAAGCTAAGGGCGGGGTTCGGGTAGGGTGCTGACAATGTGATTCTATAGCTTCTTTAGGTTCTGTTCCCAACCATGTCCATGTAGGGAATGTATGCCAGGCTGGGGCTTGGGCCAAAGGTACAGCCCTTGTCTGCATGAGCAGCACCCCAAACAAGCAGAACAAAACCCCTGCTGTGATGCTGTTTCCAGCAGCTGGTTTTAACATTAGGATCTGTGTTAGTGAGATGTCCTGGCTTGGGCAAGGCACTGTGCTCAGCTGTTATTCCCAGTTCACCAAATCTAGGCCTCAGGCACCATCGAGCCTGGAGGCCTGAACTCTAGACAAGGATGCAGGATGAAATCATCTGATAGGATAGAAATCCAGAAGGGCACCTGGGAAGTTAAGGCAGGAGGATTGCCATGAGTTTAAGGTCAGTCCATACTAAAAGTGAGATCTTGTCTCAAGAATAAAACAAAACAAGAAACAAAAACTAAGGGGCTGGAGAGATGGCTCAGTGGTTAAGAGCACTAGTTATTCTTTCAGATGTTTTGGGTTCAAATCCCAGCACCCAGGTGGCAGCTCACAACTGTCTATAACTCTAAGACCTGACACCCTCACACAAACATACATGATGCAGGCAAAACACCAATGCACATAAAATAAAAGTAAGTAAATAATTAAAAAGAGAAACAAAAGCTAGGCTAATGAAGTGAGGGTGACTATTGACCTGGTAAGGGGAGAGGGGGGGGTTAGTCAGGGAAAGCCAGGTGTTTGCCGAGTTCAGATCCTGCTTTTCATATCAACTATCTGGGGCTAGTCAAGCATCACCTCTGAGCCTGTTTACACTGATAGGAGGCTGGAGAGATGGTTCAACGGTGAAGAGCACTGCCTGCTCTTAGAGGACACAGGTTCAGTTCCCAGCACCCATACTGCTGCTCACAGATGTCTGTAACTCCAGTTCCAGGGGATCTGGCATCCTCACACAGACACACGCAGGCAAAACACCAATGGACATAAAAATAAATATTTGGGAAAAAATAAATTGGAATATTAAAAGTATAAATGTCAAAGGAGAAAAGACGCATCAACTCCTCACCTCAGGGTCTGGCTTCCCACAGCCTCCAGATAAGGGACCGGTCGTCTGTCTTCCTGTCTTCCTGGGCACCCCACATGGTATGTGACTAACCTCCTAGATCATGACTGGTGACCCCTGTAGACATGCCTGTGGATACTAGCACTTTGGGGAAGGATCTTGGTGGACCTTCTGGGATGTCCCCAGCCAGACCACTAGGAAGCTGAGAATCTCCTGAGATGCATGTGGGCCTCACTGGCTTTCTCTGAGCTGCATCTGGGGGCCTTCTAGGGAGGGGACTTGTAGGCCATATAGAGGCCAGAGGTGGGTGAGGAACTTGGCATAGGTCCTACCATGGGGGTAGGAAAAGGCTGCGGGCTGAGATATCTAGAGTGTTATTTGTATTTTTGGTGCTGAAATTGGACCTTGAACCCAGACCTCATACATGCCAGTCCCCTATTCCATCACTGAGCTGTGCTCTCTGTCCTTCTCTGGGGGTCTCGAACCTTGGCTTTTCTTCCTGGGGTTGTGTGGCCTTAACTGAGCCCAGAAGGGGGGCAGGGACCCCCTTCTGAAGACCCCCTCTAAAGAGCAGGAGGGGAATGTAGAGACAGTAGGAGTGACAGAGAGGGGCCCGCTGTAAAGCCAGCCCAGGAAGGAACTGAGGGGAGAGACGACCCTCCAAGGTAGGAACTCTGACCTAGTTATACAGCTCAGAGGCCTAGATCTGGTCATGTTCCCAAGATGTGTCCATCCTCTCTGGGGCGGAGTGGAGGAACAGAAAGGAAGCGGGGTGGAAACGGAACAAATGACCTTCCACAGTCCTGGGCTCGCTGTGGCGGCGCCACTCTCATCTATGTGACATGGAGCCATACACTAAAGCAATCTGGGCTTGGGTTGTCTCTCTAACATAAAGTCTCTAACGCTCTTCTTTTCCCACAGGCGAGCTGGAAGCGTCTTGGAAAGAGTTGGTATTTACAAGCCTATAGGGACATCCTTGATTGAGACACTTCTGGGAACTGGAGGACTGATTAAGTTCACAGAGGACTTCGGTGCTTTAAGAGTCCTTCCTCAGGAGAGAACCACAGAGGATGTGGGCTTGCACAATAGCTTCCCCACCGCGGGTATGGTAGCTGTGGGGCCTTTGTTCTTCTGGAAACAGGAGCGCTCTGGGCCAGCAGCACCATCTGGTGGCTGAAAGGAGAAGTTCCCAGAGCATCTCCATTCCACCAGCCCTAGGGGTCCAGGGTGGTCTGGGAAGAGACATAGACACAGATGGAGGTAATTTAGGCCAGCATCCGAGGGATGAAACTGAATGAGGAGTGAGGACCCCAACAGGATGGAGACCTTGCTCCCTTATAGGAACCAGTAATACAGGAAGCCTGTGTGCCTCTGAGTGAGGCCGTTTTCTCTTCGCGGAGTGGGGATGTATTAACATTGTCCCTAGTTGCCTATCCTCCAAAGATGCTGTTAAAATCAGGCAGGTACAGTTGTCAATTCACAAATGTGACTCACAGGAAGGGAATTTCAAGGACAATGCCAGGTCACTGGGCTCCCATCCTGTCCTGGGTGGCATGGGTCCCCTGGAGACTGGTTTGACCAACATTCAGTCCCCAGTATGGTGAAGGCTGGAAGCCATGAGTGTTGGAAAAAAAAAAAAAAAAAAAAAAACCAGAAACTTTGAGGCCGTGGTGGGGGAGACTAGTAAAGGAAGACCCTCCAAAGCACAGCCAAGAGCGCCTGACACGGCTGTGAGAGTCACATTCCTGCAGGGGCAGCTCCAGAGAGCGGCAAAGAGCTGGAAGGCAGGCCCGGCCAGGGAACCAGGCAGTTACTCTGTATCGCTGAGCTTCAGTCTCCATTTGTGTAGAGCGGTCCACCTGGCCGCTCTTGCCCCAGGTCTGCAGCAGGTGAAGAGGTTCAGAGCACAGGTAGGGACTTGCCCAAGCCAAGACATCAGGCCGGAAATCTCACCTTGGCCTTTTTTTTTTTTTTTTTTTTTTTAGATCAGTGTGTGATTTGTCTTCCTCCTCCCAGGGTGTGCTTTCTGAGGCTGCAATGACTCACAGAGCTTTCCTGAGAGTGCCAGAGAGCTCATGAGAAGGTGGCTGATTCGTCAGGCAGGTCACAAAGCCAGCATCAAAGCTGGCTACGTGGGCTTTTTGTTGTCAAGCTGCCTTGAAGCCTCGGAAGAGCAGTGCCGGCACTGTGTGCCACTTGGGGTGCAAAGGGGCCTCACAGGGTGAGCTGGGGTGTTTTCTATGAGTCCTGGTGTAGAGGTCCAGGGACATCCACCAGCAAGAGGAGGGGAGGTGGGGGATGGGCTCGTGCCTCCGCTGTGCGCTTTGGATTTCCCCGTAGCTTTTCTAAATGGAGTTATTTCTTGAATTTAATAATTAAGGAAAAGCCAATTTGGAAGACTGCAGTTTGGATGAAGCATTTCCCTTTTTATGGCTGAGGAAGAAAGTATGCTAATTGCCTACTCCTTTGCTCCTAATTGCCTTGCTATTATGCCTTGTACCATGGGCATAATGGCCGATCTATGAATGTCCGACCGATCTGAGCAGCTTTTCATTCTTGGTAGTAGGAGGAACAGAAACAATGCAGAAGGACAAGGGACACGTGGCTCCTGGTGAAAGAGTCCCCTGCCAGCCTGAGTGACTGCTGTGCCACACTCAGGCCCAGTGTGACAGACACCATCTTGCTCTTCAACAGGAATTCCAGGGTCCAAGTTTCTCAACAGGCTTGTAGCAGTCTTTTCCTCTCTACATCGCTCTGCCCCAAGCATGGCAGAGCTGAGTGACTAGCCCCCAGTGTCCCTGTGGTCTGGTAGTCCCAGGCAAGTTTCTTAGTCTCTTTGAGCCTGTGTCTCAGTCTTTGACGAGCGTTGAGCTTGATCCACATTATCCAGACTTGAGCATGGACCAAAGTTGGATGGCAAGTTGGAGACTAGGCAACTGGGCCCATTCCCAGAGACTTCTTTCTGATTCAATTGGTCTAGGAAGGATGTATGTATTCTATGCAGTGAATTTTCTCGTTTGTATCTAGTTTACATTTCTAATAGGTTCCCAGGTAGTATTGATACTGTTAATCTGGGGGACAACAGCTTTTTGAAAACCACTGGGCCAAACTGGGGCTGGTGGTGGCGCACACCTTTAATGCCAGTACTAGGGAAGCAGAGGCAGGCAGATCTCTGTGAGTTCCAGGACAGTCTGGTCTACAGATTGAGTTCCAGGACAGCGAGGGCCACAGAGTGAAACCTTGTCTCGAAAACAAAACAACAATAACAAAAGAAAAGACAGAAAGGAAGGAAGGAAGGGAGAGAGGAAGGAAGGAAGGGAGAGAGAGAGAGAGAGGGAGAGAGAAAGAGTGAGAGAGAGAGAGAGAGAGAGAGAGAGAGAGAGAGAGAGAGAGAAAGGAAGGAGGGAAGGAAGGAAGGGAGAAAGCCATTGGGCCAAATCAGTTACATGCCTAAAGCAGTGTGTGTGGTTAGGAGGGATCGCCAATGTTTGCCATGGATATACTACAGAGAACAATTCAATGTTATCTTCTCTTCCCGAGCTAAACGATCTCCAAAGTCTATGGAACGAATAGGCAATTGTCTTACCTAGGTTTGGCTCTGGAACTCACCTCTGGTGGGTCTTCGTGGCACCAAATCCGGATGAGACTGTGATTCCTCAGGGACTCATCCCCCATGGCAATGCTGGTGATGACAGACTTGTCCAGCTGTGAGCAAGATAACACAGAGAGGTGAAGGTAGGGCCACTCAGTATCCCACGTCAGTCCACCCCATGCCAGGCCCTGTCCTCACCTGGATGATCAGCCGTGTGAAGGGTTCTGTGATGACCTTGAGAAGGTCAGGGGCATCTCGGCCACCACGGATGTTGAAGGAGGCAACCACGAGCCCGGTGACATGATGCAGGTAGCCCGTGGCAGCCTCCAAGGGCAGCAGGACCAGGACAGACAACCAGTTAAAGCAATCGTGCACTGTGGCCCCTGCAAAAGCCCTGAGCAGGGACACCACATTGCAGGGCAGCTGGATTCGAGGTGTCCTTAAGATGGGTCCTGGAGTACAGCTCTGCCTTCTCCCCAGCAAGCATGAGCCCCCACCCTCTTTCCCAACTCACCGCCGGAAGTCAGCCCTGTCCCCTGCCTGCATTAGGGCCACAATGGTGTTGGTGACCGAGGTTCCGATGTTGGAGCCCATGATGATTGGAATGGCAGAGGTCACCTCCAACACTGGCGGAAGAGGGGCCTCTCAAATGGCTCTGCCCTACAATAACTTCTATCAAGCCCATGACTGTGTCCTAGCCTGCCTTTCCAAACTGCTCACTCTGTGAATGTCAGACTTGAACATCCAGCCACACAACTGTGGAAGTCAATTTAATTGTAATAAATCACATGTGTGTGACTATTTATTCATTTTCCTGAGTCAGGGTTTCTCTGTGTATCCCTGGCTGTCCTGGAACTTGCTCCGTAGACCAGGCTGGCCTCGAACCCCCAAAGCTCCATCTGTCTCTGCCTGCTTATGATCACCTTTACAGACTGGTTTTCTGTAGCTTTCCTGAGTGACTATGTGGCTGAATGGAGGAGGGTCTTCCAGGAGCTATGCTCCCCCTTTCCACTCTCCCTGGTCCCTGGAACAACCCTTAGCCTCAACCTTAGCCTGCTTTCAAGGACAATACAGGTGAGGCTGGAACACCAACCCCCCCAACCTCCTATCCATGCTCCACCCTGATGCTGGAGCTTCTGGCCCCTGGGCTCTATCCCTGGCCATGTTGGGCTGACTCACAGCCGGAGGAGACCATGCTGACAATGATGGATGTCGAGGTGCTGGAACTCTGAACCAGTACTGTCACCAGAATCCCCACCACCAGCCCTGCCACTGGATTGGACAGGATGGCATTGTCCTTGAAGATGTCACCAGCCACCTTCCCTGCAGAACACAAGCCAGCATCATCCGAGGTCCTTCTGGACCCCTCCCCTGACCTCCTCCACCTGGGCCCTACCTCCTGCTAGCTGGAAGGCAGAGCTGAGCACGTCCAGGGAGCAGACAAAGAGGTACAGGAAGCCCAGCATCAGCGGTACCTTGAGGAGCTTTGTGGCAACCTGGTGCAGCCTCTGGGACAGCCTGCGCTCTGGAGGTTGTGCAGGCGTGAGAACGGAGGGCAGGGTATGAGGGCAGGGTCTACCCACATCCTAGCTGCCCCACCCCCAACCGGCCCACCTGGCTTTTGCTCCTCTTCCTGGGCCAGCTTGGCAGGTAGTTGCTCGTGACATTCCTGGACCTCTCCATAGGGACAGCTGTGCTCCGTGAGGGTCACTGGGCTCAGACTGGAGAATGCATAGGTGGCTGTCCCTGGAATCCTGTGTAGGACTGAGGAGGAAGGCTTATTAGGAGTTTCCAAAGGTCCCAGGACCCAGGAGAGGGACAGCAGCCTTACCAGGCAATAGACAACTGAGAGCAAGCAGGACTCGGGGTATGGGGGCAGTACTTACCTTGTGGGCTGGGCACATAAGCAAAGGCTGTCCCATGTACCATGTGTCTCCCACGGACTGGAAGTGGGGAGACAGCTGTTCCCCCCACTCTCTCTCCATAGGACATCATGCTGGGCACCACAGAGAGCCCTGTGTGTCAAGAGTTTGGGACAGAGCTGACAATTGCTGTGTCTGGTACACCACATGACATCTAACCTAGGGTGCATGAGTCTGTCCATCCGTAGACACCTAGACAAGCACATCAAGGTGCTTGTCACAGATCTGAGCAGTCACTCATCCATTCAGCAAGGCTTTGTAGCTGTTTTGTTTTACAGTGCTGGAAGTGGAACCGAGACCTCAGCGTAGCAGGCAAACACTCCAGTGTTGAGCTACATCCCCAGTGCCAACAAGCATTTCTTGACTGTGTAGTGTTTCCTAAGTTCTGAGTTAGATGCTGGGGTACACACTGAAAATGCACACTAACCAATTTAAAAAAAAAAAAGCCACTGCCCTCAGGATGTTCGAAGTCTAGCAAGGAGACAGCTGCAGAGGATGTAATCGCTCAGTGAATAGAAATGGTCACCAGGTGTTATGATAAATACAGGTACTACTATGGCTAGAATGTCCCATGGCAGGGTAGGTGCTCTATTCTAGCTCAGGGTAGGGGTGGAGTGAGGCAAAGCAGGCTGGGCTGGCATTGGGATGTCACAGGGGGCAGGGAGCGGAAACTCACACATGGAGCTGGGGTGATGGGCTAGTCTAAGGACGGGACCCTGGACTCACCCTGAGTTCTGAGTCTCGGCTCCTGCTCTCGGCTGCTTAGGGAAGTCTAAAGAGGAACAGAGACCCTCCTCTTTATACCCTCGGGTCAAGGGCAAAGTCCCTAGAACTTTAGCTGCCCTCCCTCTGTTCCCCCACTAAATTAACTTTACCCCCAAGATTCCTTCCAGTTAATTGCTAATCTTTAGCTCTGCAGGGGGAGTCCGTGGTCAGGCTGCCTCCCTCACTACAACCCAGCCAGGGCACAGGGACATTCCTACACTGGACAGAGACCCTATCGCCACTCTGGCAGCTTGTTCTTAGGGACTTGAAAGTGATTCCGTGACTCCTGTCACTTATGGCCTGAAAAGCCCCCCCCCCATTGTGATCCGAATATGTGGTGATCTTGCCATACATCTGGATGTCTGTCTGTGCAGCTGTCTGTGTGTCTTGAGGGGTGCTGTTCAAAAGAGGAGGCGCCCCCGGAGAGAAGCCCAGTGAGACGCACATTTGAACTGTGGAGGATCTCCAGGGTTTGATGAGGGATCTAGGATGTGGGGTGAGAGAGCACGGAGCCACTAGTCAGACCAAGAAGAGGCTGCTCTGTGGTTTAGCATACTCCTTAAAATGCTGGTGCGGGGTGCACCACAGGAGCATAAGCCACAGAAGACCAGCCAGGGTGCTAAAGAGAGGCCGGGGAGAGATAATGAGGCTGAACTGAGGTGGTCGTGAGGGAGAGAGGACAGGATCCATCTCAGAGGCGCAGTTGTGATCAGCAAGCTCATGACACACAGCAAGTAGTGTGGGGAACTGTTAGGTAGCTTGCTTTCCTCCACAGGAGCCATCCCCAAGCCCAACGAGCACTTATTTAGTTCTTTTTGCTCTCTCTCTCTCTCTCTCTCTCTCTCTTTGTTTTTTTCGAGACAGGGTTTCTCTGTGTAGCTTTAGAGGTTGTCCTGGCACTCCTCTGTGGACCAGGCTGGCCTTGAACTTGAAATCTGCCTGCCTCTGCCTCCCAAGTGCTGGGATTAAAGGCGTGTGTCACCAACGCCTGGCTCTTTTTGGTTTTTTGAGATAGGGTTTCTCCATGAAACAGCCCTGGCTGTCCTGGAACTCGCTTTGTAGTCCAGGCTGGCCTTGAGCTCACAGAGATTCAGCTGCCTCTGCCTCCCAAGTGCTGGGATTAAAGGCGTGCGCCACCAACGCCTGGCTCCAGCAAGCATTTCTTGAATATGTAGTATTTCATAAATTCTGAGTTAGAAGCTGGGGTGCAGTGGTCATTAAAAAGAAACGTCACCACTGCCCTAGGGGTGTTCAAAGTCAGCAGGGAGACAGCCACAAATGACCACAAATCTCTCAGTGAATAGAGAAATCTGGGCACCACTAGAGCAGAGGATCTCAGTCTTCCTAACCCTGCAACCCTTTAACAGTTCCTCATGTTGTGGTGGTCCCCAACCATAAAATTATTTCTTTGCTACTTCATAACTAATTTCACTCCTGTTATGAGTTGTAATGTAAATATCTGACATGCAGGATGTGTGACATGAGACCCCCATGAAAGGGCCCTTTAACTCCAAAGGGGTCTTGACCCACTGCGCTAGATGGGGCTGGTGGTCCTGGGTTCTATAAGAAAACAGGCTGAGCAAACCATGTTGAGCAGCCAATAGCACCCTTCATGGCTTCTGCATCAGCTCCTGCCTCCAGGTTCCTGCCCGTGTGAGCTCCTATCCTGACTTCCTTCCGTGAGGGACTACAGTGTGGAAGTGTGAGCCCTGAAAGCAGTTTCCTCTACAAGTTGCTTTGGTCAAGGTGTTTCATTATAGCTGTAGTAACCCTAACTAAGGTAAATTGGTACCAGGATAGTGGGATGTTGCTGTGACAGACCTGGCCATGTTTGGGGGAGGACTGTGGAAGGACTTTGGAACTTTGTGCAAGAAAAGCCACTGATTGTCCAGTGCTTGATTTGTTATTCTGTAGGAGCTTGAAAGATAAGAATGTTGAAGGCATCTGGGCAGTGGTGGCACACGCCTTTGATCCCAGTGCTCAAGAGGCAGAGGCAGGCGGATCCCTGTGGGATTGAGGACAGCCTGGTCTACACAGTGAGATCCAGGACAGCTAGGGTTACACAACACAGTGGTACCCTGTCTCAAAAAAAAAAAAAAAAAAGAATAAAAAAAAAGCGCAATGTAGAAGATGGGGCCCTGATGTCGTGATACATTGTTTATAACTTATTAAAGCCACTGGAGATCAAAATAGCAAAGCAGTCACACTAGTTAGCTATAGAAGCCAGGTAGTGGTGGCCACACCTTTAATCCCAGGACTCAGGATTAAGAGGTAGACAGACGTCTATTAGTTCAAGGCCAACTGACAACACAACATTGATCCACTCCTATAAGAAACAGCTCACACAATGTGATCTTAGCTCTTGGGATCACACCTTTAATCTCAGCACTAGGGAGGTGGAGACGGGAGGATATGGTTTCACAGAGAAAGGATAAAAGATGGAGGAGGCCGTTTCCAGACACCGGCGAGCTCTGCAGATGGTGGCGTGCCTGTTCTCCTAGGTGGTGAGAGAAGGCCCGACACCGGGTGGTCCTCTCTCTTAGCTCTCTCTCCACCCCGAACAGCAGCAGAGATTCTAAGCCTCTCCTCAGTGGACGATTAGAGGGCATAGCGGCCTGTGAGTGCTCGGCTGCAGAACCTTCCGGCCTCGGAGAGGACAACTGCGGGTCATCCCGCTGGAAGGAGCTAGTGGAGTCTCAGCATGACTCCATCTAGATATAGACCAAGTGGAAGTGGAGAAGAAATCTCATTTCAAGAAAATGAGAGGAGATGGCAGCAAAAGCGTCTCCGCAGAGAAGAAGACTATTACCAGCTTATCCATGAGCTCAGTGACGAAGATTATCGCCTCATGAGAGACCATAACCTTCTAGACACCCCTGGAGAAATAACGTCAAAAAGACTACAGCAGCACTTGGACAGAGCGAAGGGACAGCTGGCTTCCCAGCCTGGCTCGAGGAGTGGGACAAGTGACAGAGACTCAGAAAACCTGAGAGAAAGCTCAGATGAAGATTCTCTGCTCCCACGGCTGAACACTTTCCAGCGCACTGGAAATGCGACTCGAAGTGGACAGAATGGGAACCGAAGTTGGAGGGCTGTGAGTCGAACAGACCCAAACAGCGGGGGGTTTGGGTTCAGCCTGGAAAGCCCCAGAAAGCCTGACAGCAGAGGCTGCGGAGCTCATGGAGAGGCTTACACAGACTCTGCTCTGCCGGGTGTTAGCAGAGCTCCTCGGCAGCAGAGACCATCTAGTACCATGGCTATGCGAACCAGAAGCCAAACCTCCCTGAGTTCCAGCGTTCCCGACTCCAGCGTCCCCGACTCCAGCGTCCCCGACTCCAGCGACCCCGACTCCAGCGTCCCCGACTCCA